>NW_021703774.1:6435410-6513319 GCF_005190385.1 Monodon monoceros | reverse complement strand
AAAAAAAAAAAAAAAAAAAAAAAATCCTTTAATAAATATTAACTGTTTAAATAACAATGATAACAGTAAAATGTGAGGTTTCTAACCAAATTAGAACTAAAATGTGTGAAAACAGTAACATCATGGCCAGAAAAGAAGCTCATTTTACTATATGTGAAGAAATGTAATATTACTTGAAGGCAAACATTTATAAGTTAAATATGTATATTATATACATTAAAGCAACCACTAAAATAGCAAAACCCAAACTGAGAGCTAATAAGCAAAAAAAGAAGATAAATGGAATTGTGGAAAAAATACTAAATTATAAAGAAACCAGGGAAGGAGAAACAAGAAAGCAAAGAGCAAAGTGAACAAATAGAAAAATACAAAAATGAATGCATCCTATACGATTTCATTCATACAGATTTCTAGAAAATACAAACTAATGTACAGTGACAGAAGGCAGACCACTGACGTCCTGGGGGTGGGAAGGGAAAGGAAGGGATGAGAATCACCAAGGAGCACAGGAAACTTTTGAGGATGTTGATATGGCCATAACTAGATTGTGATGTTGGTGTCTTATTTATATATGAACCACCTTGCCAGTAGTTATAATCACTTTCAGACTACATAGTTTGTACAAAGCACTAGAAAAGAAAATATAATGTATCAATCCTGAATGATAATTGATCAGAATTTCCCTTTATATAATTGTTAATTATGCAGTGTATTTAAATTGCACTTTTTAGTATTATAATATATCCTAGCTATTGAACAAATGCCATGTATTAATCAGCTTGCTATATGCTTTATATTCATTTCTTGTTTCAATGGCACACTTGCAAATAAAGAAGGGAATCTGTAGCTTATGGAGAGAGTTTACACTATCTTCATTTATTTATTACTTGGATTTCATATATTTTTATAAATTTAGTACCAGAGACATAATTTTTAGTAATTAAATAATCCTTTGATAAAAGGGGAATAAACTTAGGTTTATGTGGAATTGGTTACTACATGTACATGGGTTTAGATTAATTTTCTTAGCTCATTAAAAAAAGAAGTATAATAAGAAAGGCTTAAAGAATTTTGCTTTGTTTATAGTGCCAGGTAATGCAGTGTTCCACACACATCAGGTATTCATGACTGCCTATGTTTTATCTCACTCTCTTTAGTGTGTGTCTTATATTCTGGTGATATTAAAATATCTGCTTGAGACCCAGCCATCAGTTTCACATCCCAGGCAGCTGAAACAAGGAAAGGAAAGAAAGATACCTGCCTTTAAGGAGCAGTAGCACATAACCTGTTTTATCTCATTGGTCAGAATATACCCACAGGGTAAAATGGGAGATGGGAAAATGAAGTGTTTTATCTGGGCATTTTACTGCCTTCCATAAGATTAGGATCTATTACTAAGAACAGGAAAATTCATATGTACAACTGCTGGTCTCTATCTCATTACACAGTTAAAGCTATTTTTTTCTAGATAATATCAAAAGCAAGTTGTAATTTTTAGACCTGAGGCAAAGGTTATTAATTGGGATTTTTAAATGTTATTTTATTGTGGTAATAACTCTTAATATGAGATCTGCCCTCGTAAAACATTTTTAAGTCTGTCATACATCACTGCTGACTATAGGAACAATGCTGTAAGCAGATCTCTAGAGCTTAAAGATTTTAACGGCAAAGATAGAGCAGACCTGCAGATGAAAGGTTCCCAGGTTTTAAATAGAAGACAAAAGTCACAGGTTCAAACTTAAGGGACATGGAAGATAATTTTAACTGTATCATTTTAATGTTATTACTATTAGCATTAAGCACGTCCTTAGATTGCATTATGTTAATTGGTTTGCTGTTCTATAGATATTTATTTTCTTTCTAAAGCAATTTTAAAAGCAGTCGATGAAAATTTAATTTTTCTATTGGCTCAAGAATTTTCAAAGCCTTGGTGTAGGATCGGAACCTTGTGTGTTCGTGCAGCGTGGAAATCATTTCTCATTCATCCTGACGTATCCAGAATATAAGTGCCTAAGAGTGCCTGGTCCATAAATTAGGTGGCCGTTAAATTCAAGTTGAAGAGAAGATGTTAAAAAAAGTGGTTCTATCAAACACGCAGGCATACACACGCACGCACTTTCATTTTTTCTGAGAAAAGTGGAGACTATAAAAGTGACAAGTGTAGGAAGGATAGAAAGGACAGTCACAGTGGTGCTACTGTCTTTTTTTTGTACATATAAAAATTGCATATGTTTAAGGTGTACAGCTTGATGTTTTGATATATGTACACATTGTGAAAAGATCATCACAGTCAATCTAAATAACATGTCTATCATCTCTACATAGTTACTTTTTTAGTGTGTGTGTGCATGTGTGTGTGTGTGTGTGGAAAAGATTTAAGATCCTCTTAGCAAATTCCAAATTTACAATTCAGTATGAACTATGGTCAGTGTAAGGTAAGTTAGATCCCCAGAACTCATTCATCATGCGTAACTGAAACTTTGTACCTGAGACCAGCATCTCCCCATTTCCCCCTGGCAACCACCATTCTGCTCTCGGCTTCCTCAAGTCTCTTTTAGATTCCACATGTAAGTGAGCTCATGCAGTCTTTATCTTCCGGGGTCTGGCTTACTTCACTTAGCACAGTGCCCTCCGGGTTCATCCATGTTGTTTCACATGACAGGATTTCCTTCCTTCTAAGCCAGAATAATGGGGTGCAGATACACCTTTGAGATCCACCTTTAGTTTCCTTTGGATATACAGTTGACCCGTGAATAATGCAGGCCTTAGGGACACCCACCCTCCCTCCAGTGGAAAATCCACATGAAATTTATAGTCGGCAACTCCTTATAGGTGGTTCGTTTTCCCCCTTTCCAGGTCGGGCATCTGAGGAGTCAACCAGCCACAGACCTGGTAGCTTTGGAATATTTACTAGTGAAAAAATAATCTGTGTATAAGTTCAAACTCATGTGGTTCAGGGGCCAACTGTATACCCAGAAGTGGGATTGCCGAATCATATGGTAGTTCTGTTTTTAATTTAGTGATGTCAAAATCTGAAACCTGACAGGACTTCAGGTATCTTCCCTTGCTGGGTCTTCACAGCTAAGTCACCATACTCACCCACCCCAGGCACAGGGCTTTAGGGCCAACATTTGTAGCAGGTCACGATGAGAAGAAGCTTACTGACCACACTGTCTATCCTCAGCCTCAGCATCTAGCGTTTGGTAGTCTGGGGACATCTCAGTGTTGTGATCTTTTTTGTTTTGTTTTCCAACTGGTATGCACCTTGCACTTATATCGTAAAATAAAATGATTGTCTTACAATCTTCGCTTCTGTTTCATAATGTAGAAACTTATAGCTAATTCTTTAAAGACATTAAACGGTACTTTCAAGAGTACAATGTTGAGGAACACTTGAATTTAGGGGAGATATTTTCCTCTTCATTTTTTTCTTGTAAAATGTAGGAAATGAATACCTCCACATTGATGAGTTCAATTAATAAAATGTGATTTTTTCCTCCCAACCTCAAAGCTACTCATGTTTCAAAAGCAAAGCATCCACCCGTCAAAACAATTTAACACTATTAATCAACTTTTAATCAGTAATTCATCATATTGAATGATAAATATTGAAACAGTAGATAAAAACTAAGTAGGGTGGAGTATAAATCAGGCAACATTCAAAGTGGGATTGCCAGTCTAGTTCATTTGAACAAAATGACAAAAATGGAATGCTGCATATGGAATAACCTATCACAGGAATATTCTATCACAAGCTTCTGCTCAAACTTGGGAAACTATAGATGTTATCACGTGTCCTGGTGGAAAAGATAAGGCACGCTCAAACTGGTTAATCTGAGGAAAGATTATTGAGGAGATATTTACAAAGGTTCGGAAAGTATATAAGAGTAGTTGGGGACCCCAGAGAGAGTCGTGGTGGGGTGAGGATTCTGCTCAGACTGGAAGTTGGGCAGCAGGAGACAGATGTAGAGGAAGAGAGGCAACTGACATAGCTGCGGTGTTTGCTTGAAGGGTCCTGTCTGCTCACGGCCACCCCACCTGTGGGAAGCAGGGATGCATAGCAAGAGCGCCTTCTTCTGCTCTCTTCATCACCTTCTGGGAATCCTAACTTTCCAAATGCAAACAGAAAGTCAGAGGGTAAGTCCGAATTTTACTTTTTTAAATTGAGATAAAATTTGCATGTAATAAATAAAGGTTGGGGGCTTCCCTGGTGGCACAGTGGTTGAGAGTCCGCCTGCCGATGCGGGGGACACGGGTTCGTGCCCTGGTCCGGGAAGATCCCACATGCCACGGAGCGGCTGGGCCCGTGAGCCATGGCCGCTGAGCCTGCGCGTCCGGAGCCTGTGCTCTGCAGCGGGAGGGGCCACAACAGTGAGAGGCCCATGTACCACAAAATAAATTAAATAAGTAAATAAATAAATAAAGGTTGGCATCTATAAGATAAACTTTACATATTTATATTGGGTTGGCCAAAAAGTTCGCTTGGGTTTTTCCATAAGATGATATGGAAAAACCCGAACTAACTTTTTGGCCAACCCAATAAATCAGGGTGAACGTGGCTCAAGTCAAAATATGAACTTTCGCAGCACAGTGTCAGGCTTCCTCATGGTCTGCAATTAAAACAACACTGTGGGATAACACCTCTATGAACTCTATCACCATAAGTTGGGTTCACCTCTTTTTGAACTTCATGAAAGAGGAATTAGGCAGTATGTATACTTTGGTGACTGGCGTTCTTTGCTTACCACTGTTTTCCTCTGGTTGCACTTAATAGCAGTGTGTTATCTGAAATAAGTATGTAGAATTCCCTGTATGTGTGTGTATCTATATATATCTGCATACAGGTATATGTATGTCAATATATGTATACATATATATATATGTATAATACATATCTATGTATCAAACATCATGTTGATAAACGTTTAGGTTGTATCATGTGGCTCTGGCTGTAATGAACCTACTCCTAAGTACATTTTTTCATGCCTTTTGGTGAATAGACACATTCATTCTAGTGCACCTGACACCAAAAATATGGTTAAGCATTGGGATAGACATATATTCAGATACTGCCAAACCGTTTTCCACAATGTATGTGGTAATTTTTACTTCTACCAGTGATGTATGAACATTCCGGATACTCAAAAACCTTCGAGGCACTTGCCATTGTCTTTTTAAATTTGGGTGTTCTGGTTGGTGTGCGCAGTGACATTTCACTGCATTTCGTTTGCATTTATCTGATGACTGATGAGATGGAGCACATTTTCATGTGTTTATGTGCCATTTGTGTATCCTTTTCTCTAAAATGCCTGTTTATGTTTCTATGTTTAGCTTTTTTGTCCCCACCTTCCCCTTCTTTCTTTTGGATGATCTATATGGCATTCAGGATTCTCCAGAGAGAGAGAACACACACACACACACACACACACACACACACACACACACACGCACGCGCACACGTGCACATTAAGAGATTTATGTTAAGGAGCTGGCTCGTGTGATTGTAGGGCTGTAGGACAGTCTGGCAGGCTGGAAACTTAGGCAGGATTTCTATGTTACAGTCTTGAGACAGAATTCCTTTTTCCCTAGGAAATCTTCATTTATGCTTTTTAGGCCTTCAACTGGTTTGCTGAGGCCCACCCATATTATCAAGAGTTATTTCCTTTATGTAACATGAAGTGATTTGAGACATTCAGCTCTGTCCTTGGGGATGTCCCAGAAGATAGCTGTCTACGATTGAATGGTACCTGGATGTCATGCAGAACCGCCTGTAGACCAGTCAACAGTAAGGACCCCCCCACATGTAACCAGAGGTGCAGGCTGGCAGAGAGGAGGCAGTATAGCAAGAGTCAGGGCTGTGGGCATTTTGGCCACTTTCTCAGGTAACTTGCTTGTGCCTTCAGGGCCTGCTTGAACCTGACCTTGTACCTACCACTTCCACGTGTTGATGGATGCTGCTGTGATGCTGAACTTTATGTCTTCACGTATCCAACAATAACTGGTTTATGTTGGGAAGCTCAGGTTGTATGGTAACTTGGTGGCCCATGGTTAAGCATACTGAATCTCTCCTACAAAATCTGTATTTGAGAGGGGTCTCCAGGAAAACAGGGTTCTACAGAGAAACTGGCTCCCACGTCTGCAGAGGCTGACAAGTTTGAGATTTGTAGGGTATTATCAGCATGTAATAGGGGACATGTACTCTATTTCAAGTTAATCCCTAAAGGGACATTGCCTATAAGCTTAAATTATACGTTACAGACCCTCTCTGGGAACCCTGTCTCCCAGGAAATTGTATGAAGCTCAAATACCTGTGTTTGGATCCCTGGAAACATCCTGACCAGGCCCACCTGTGAATGGCTGCAGGAAGGAATAAATTAACACATCCCCTCTGGAGGCTGATGGGAACCAGGAAATGTTTGACTTTACCCCTTACCTTTAAGTATAAAAGAAGCCTGAATTCTAACTCAGGCAAGTTAGTTCCTTGGGACACTAGTCCACCATCTTCTTGGTCTGCCGGCTTTCCGAATAAAGTCGCTATTTCTTGCCCCAACAGCTTGTCTCTCGATTTATTGGCCTGTCGTGTGGTGAGCTCTATGAGCCTGGACTCGGTAACAAGCAGACTGGAAGCTCCAGCAGGAGTTGATGCAGTAATGTTGAGGGAGAATTTATTTTCAGGGGAATCTCATTTTTTGCTCTAAGCCCCTTCAAGTGATTGGATGAGGCCCCCCCACATTATTGAGGGTAGTCTTTACTTAAAATAAACTGATTGTAGGGGCTTCCCTGGTGGGGCAGTGGTTGAGAGTCCGCCTGCCGATGCAGGGGACACGGGTTCGTGCCCCGGTCTGGGAAGATCCCACATGCCGCGGAGCAGCTGGGCCCGTGAGCCATGGCCGCTGAGCCTGCGCGTCCGGAGCCTGTGCTCTGCAACGGGAGATGCCACATCAGTGAGAGGTCCGCGTACCACAAAAAAAAAAAAAATAATAATAATAATAAACAACTGATTGTAGATGTTAACCATATCTACAAAACACCTTTACAGCAACACCTAGGTTTGTGTTTGAATAAATAACTGAGAACTATAGCCTAGCCAAGTTAATACATAAAACGAACCATCAAATTCAGGCATTATATTTTTAACTAGGAGACATTCTTTATAAATGTGTATATTGGTGTTTTATCCTAATTGATGCATTGCAACTATGTTCTACCAATGTCAAATATTCTTTTAATTTCTATATAGTACTATTTTTAGAGCTATGTAAAAATATTTTTTCTACAGAAAGCTCATTATGATATTCTCCAATTTCTTCATATACAAACTTTATTTTTAACCCTTCACATTTGAGCCTGTGATTCATGTCAAACATTATTGTAAACACCATTGTTTCCTTACTGAATTTCAGTGCTTCCTTGTCATAAGTCAGGTGACTGTATAGAGTTCATCAGTTTCTTACTCCTTTTTTTCATGGATCTGTTTTTCTATACTTGGGCCAATACCACACTGTGTTAACATAGCTTTCAAATAATTCATAAGAAATTTATTTGTATGACTTTAAAACAGGTATGTAACCCACATACTTAATTCAATTTTGAGACTTTTTTTTTCCCCGAGGCAATCCTCATAGTAATTCCTTTATCAGTCAGTGACCTGCCAAGGTGTATATGGCAGAATCAAACTAGGGAATTCGTGGGGCATTTAACTACGTAGACATGGCTGGCAGAGTATAGGGAAGCTTCAAGAATGAATACAGTATTTATTCTGGGACTATTCACAGTAGGATTTTATTTTCCTTCTTTACCATTTTTTCAGCCTGAAGGGGTGAAAGTTGGAAGCAATTATTGGAACGTAGAGAAAAAGAACGTTCTATAAAGACGGTTGCTTAACAAGAGCCGTGATTAGCAGGAACCATGATGTGATGTAGCCATGGTGACATTGCAGGTTAGAAGCAGGGGGATAAATATCTCAAACTCACCCTCCTCTCTTATCTCCTGTGAGTGCCTTTCACTGAAGAAAACGTAACAAGAAAGCCTAAAAGCAAGGCCACTTACACAGTCTTTGAAGGTTGTTTGGGGAGCCCGAACAGGTTCTTCAAGGGTGGAGAGATGAAGCCGTTGGAGAAGATGTGAAGTATCCAGCACTAACATGACATGAGGTCTGCAATGGTTTCTCCTCAAAACCAAAGTAAGAATAATGTCAGACAGGGAAGCATCATACCTTTGACCTAAGTCCAAACTTCCCTTAAGCTTTAGTTTGAAACCTTGGTAATTCTAGTAACTGATCATGAATATTTTGAGTTTTATTATGACAAATGGGCTTGTTTAATATATGCACATAGATGTTTGATATGAGGAATCACTGTTTTCTTCATTTATGACTGCAGGGGGCAAAATATATCAATTGTAAAAGCAATTATCTATATTAATCCCCTGTATGCATAATTTCCATGAACAATATATAAAATGTTTATACTTTGTTCTTCTCATATTATATTTGTCCTGAATATTTTTACTGTTATGTGATTTTCTCTGTCTTGCATCTAACAAAAATAGAATTTGCATTTTATATATCTTCATTGTTTGTATTTTATTTTTCTAGTACTTTATATCTGTTACATTTTACAAAATTATTTTTCCATCCCTGGGAGGGGTGACTGATCCTTCACCACAGAGAGTTTGGGAAGTACTGAGCTTGGTGAAAATTTCAGAAGTCAACTAGAATATTTTTTTATACATAGCAAGGGATTTAGAGGGGTGTAAGTGCGTAGAAAGTTAACCAGTGACTTAATCAACATTTGACTAACAAAAGGAAGGAAAAGCAAAGTATGAAGCCCAGGTTTTGAGTTGCTGTAGTTGAGTGAATAGTGGGCCAACTCAATTTTGCTGGGAAATTCAGGAGAAGATGCAAGTTTGGAAAAAGGATGAGGAGCTAGCAAGACAGTTAAGCAATTTAAATTAAATGTTTGATAGATCTGCCCTATATTTACATTATAGTTAAAATTTTCAGAGATAACTGAAAAATCATGGCATCATTTCCTCCCCTGAGTTTGTATGACATGAGCTCATAAAATGTCACTTAGCCTCAGGTGTTTCACAGTTATTAATAGAATATTTCTTCCTGTTTGCCGTACTCCACTTCCTCCCAGCCACCCGGTGTATACTTTTAAAGATTTAGCCTGAAGATAAATTTGAATGGCATTACATTTAAAATCACTATTATCCTGAGATACCAAAGGCTTTGTTTGGGAATCAAAATTTGTTTTATGAGGATAGATTCCTACCAAGATGACAGTCAGTTTGCAATGTGTACTCACGTGCCTGAACTCCAGGAGTGAAGTTTATCTCCAGTGTGATACTTGATGCATTGTGTGTATTTCAAATTATCTTTACTTCTCAGCTGTACTTGGAATGGTGAATACTCAGCAAATTAACAGGCAAATGAACATAGCTATTACCATATTTAAGAAATGAAACATGTTATGCTACCAGGTTTTACAGGGCTATTTCTGACACCTTTGGCTAAGTAAATCATATAATATCTTCTTGTTCATTTATTAAATGTTCATGACAGCTTATTATTGTCGTCTGTCACTGTTCAGATATTGATTTTGCATTTATTTGTGTAAGTATTTCATATGTGTTTGTCTTCCCACCACACTGTATATCCCTGTCTTTATTCCTTTTATTAACTAGCATACTGCCTGTTAAAGATTAGGGGCTAAGTAAATATTTATTATACGAGTAAGTGAATGATGGACTTTATGAAACATATGGCCTGATGTTCAGAACAGTATGCTTATTAATTACCGAGTTCCATTTGCTTGTTTGTTGGTATCCATCTGCCTAGGAGTACTAGAAAAAAAGATTTGAAGTGCTGGTTGTTCTACCTTTAGGCACTGCTACTCAGTGATTCTGTTATTAATGGAAAATTCATTTTCTTCCTATGCAAAGATGAGGTAACTAGCCCAGTCTTAGAAGAAAACACACTTCGAATTGCTTTTTTTTTTCCTTTCCAAAGTGATGTGAAATATAGCAGAGAAGTTTTTCTCACTGAGAAAGTCTCTTAACTATACCCTGCCAATGATTCCAGTAACTCTCTAACTCCAGGTCTCTAAAATAATCTTCCCTGAAAGGCATGTTCAATGTCACTTGTACTTGCTAATCTACAGACATCTGCTTTCTAGCAATTGTTTTGTATTTTAGAGAACAGTGAGGTTTATCACCGTGATTTGTTTTCCTCCCTATGAAACTGATCAAAAGCGTTATTTTTATTCAAAATGTTATAAATAATTTTGTACAATACTCATTGTTTTCACACATTCATGAAAAATTATATTTGAGAGCATTTTACAATTCTGGGAGACAGGAGCTCTGTTTACATTTTTTTTTATAAATGAGGTTTGAGAAATATTTATTCATCCATAAACATCATTGACTACCCAGCAGGGGCTACACCTTCAGTTTGCAAATTTGAAAAATACATACCCTTTGCTCTCAAGCAGGTAAAAGGCAGTAATATCAAAAAGAGAAATGTGCATTTTTCATAAACATCTGTAAATGGATAAAATGTGTACTAAAATTGCAAAAGTGATCCTTAATATTTAGAATTTTAAAAATCAGCTGGGGAGCTTATATCGCAAAAGACAAGCATAAAGGAAAATAAATAAATATGATAGGGTATAATTTAAAATTACATAATGCAGTATTGATCTTAGCATGATTCATAATAGTCTATTCATATTAAAATTTTCCATAAAGTATATATGAATTTAACATTTACAGTGAAAACCCACGGTGATATTATAGATTCAATTTATTTATTCAACATTTTATATTAGAAAAATATAAAAGATTGAAATACTGATTTAAGAAAATATAATCTTGATAAGGATTATGAAGGATAAATAATTTCCTAATAAAAAATGAAAACAAACACATGGCACATCATGTGTCAGTATTAGAAATGATGTTACTAAAATGCAGATCTAGTTGTTGAAAAAACATCTTTCCCATTTCTTAATTTAAACTTGTAAGACGTAGACATTGTCACTAAGTCCATTAAAATAGTTTAGTTCCTCAACTGGGATTTGTATTCCACTATATATTAGTTATGATCATAGAAAACATATTTTCTAATACCATATTTTTAAAACCATAGGGCTCTTTACAACAAATGTGATGGTAAGTCAAAAATTTTGCTGAATGCTCCAACATGCTGCTCTTAAATTTGCCTTTCAACACATCCTGGAAATAGTTCAACCTTGCTATCAATTTCCCGAGATGCTATCTCCCTTCTTTCTCGTTCCCATCACAGAGCAATTGCACAAATCTAAGGGAATATTAATATTGATGTAAGTAGGAAAAGAATTTTGATAAAAGAAATCATAAATTAATGTATTCTACTTATTTGTTCTCCCACCCCAAATTATGTTTCCTTCAATGCTCAGCTTCTAATGTACTTATTGTGCATGGCCAAGGGGACTGCAGAAATAAAATGTGATGGCTTTAAGGGACTAAGCTTGGAAAACACAAATCATAATTTTTCCTCTATTTAAAGGCAATTCTGTTAATTTTAAAGGCCTAGATAAGAGGTTGGACTGAAAAAAAGATAATCATAGGAGAAATTATGCCACATTCTAACCCAGAAGAAGATGGGAAAACGGGGGGGGTGGGTGAAAAAGTATAGACATTCAACTTCTTAATCTTAGATTATTAATTAATAAATCTATAAAATCTAAAGTGGAAGGGACAAGACCTAGAGGGCTAGACTATTCATTAAAATAGTAAGATTAACCCATAGAAAATATAAATGTAATAAAACACATAACATGCATGTCTGGAGGAGGAGATGGCAAAATTTATGTGTATATAATTTATGTTAGTATATATGTATATATAAATATTTATACATATGCAAACATATTTAGATATATCTTTATTTACATATACAAACATATGCATATCATTCAAATATTGAATTTTTTAAATGTGCCATTCAGAATTTTTATGAATTTGTAATTGTCATGGGAAATTTTATTCCAAATACAGAGAATAAGCTCTTTTTTCCTATATTTAAGCCAGAAGAGACTATTTGAAAAATAACTCAATCTAATTAGCAATGACATAAAAATTAGAGGAAAAAATAACGCCTGGACTATGGTGGTTACTGCAGTATCTCTGAAGAGTCCAGAGACATTCAAACAAAATATTTAGGACTAAAATTGTTGTTTTGTTTTTGTTAGGTTGTTTTAATGTCTCAAATCCCTTTGACAGCTGGTGCCTTAAGCAATTGCAATCACTTTTTGAAGGTGAGAGATGGTCAGTGTTTTATTCTCAGATAAATTCATGTCTTCCACTTGGTCTACTGACCATACCAGATAATGGGGGTAGGGGGGATCAATTCATTACTCTAAGATTCAGAAAAATTCTCAGAAAGCACTATGCTCAGGCACAATATATAAAAGACCTACAACAAAGGTTATGTATATTGATTTACTCTTTTCTTTAATGAAAAATAAAATATATTTTTATTACTGAAAAAAATAAATTACTGAAATATATAAAATATTTTTTATCATTTAGAGAATCTCTAATTAGGGCTTCCCTGGTGGTGCAGTGGTTGAGAGTCCACCTGCCAATGCGGGGGGATGCAGGTTCGTGCCCCAGTCTGGGAGGATCCCACATGCCGCGGAGTGGCTGGGCCCGTGAGCCATGGCCGCTGAGCCTGCGCGTCTGGAGTCTGTGCTCTGCAACAGGAGAGGCCACGGTAGTGAGAGGCCTGCGTACTGCAAAAAAAAAAAAAAAGAATATCTAATTATATATAAAAATAAGTAACTTGTTGGCCATAAAAGAATTAAATAACGCCATTTACAGCACCATGGATAGACCTAGAGATTATCATATTAAGTTAGACAGAGGGAGACAAATATCATATGATATCACTTATATGTGGAATCTAAAATGATGATACAAATGAACTTATTTACAAAACAGAAATAGACTTACAGAAAACAAACTTATGGTTACCAAAGGGGATAGCAGGGGGTGGGGGGGAATAAATTAGGAGTTTGGTATCAGCAGATACACACTACTATAAATAAAATAGATAAGCACAAAGGAACCACTGTATAGCACAGGGAACTATATTCAATATCTTGTAATAACCTATAACGGAAAAGAATCTGAAAAAGAATATATATATGCACATATGTGTATATGCACATATGTGCATATATATATATACATATATGTGCATATATATAACTGAATCACTTTACTGTATACCTGAAACTAACACAACATTGTAAGTTAACCATACGTCAATTTTAAAAAATGGCTGAAAAAAGAAAAGAACACAGAGTACTTTGTTGACTAAAGCATTCATTTGGGAAATAACAATAAAACTAAAATTGCTAATTTGTTACTAACTAAATAACAATCTTAAATGTTAAGATATGATTTATTTTACTGGTTTAAATTGCTGTCCTCCTTTCCTCCTCTTTCCTCTTTTTCTTTCTTTTCACAGAAACCAGTACTCACAATAAATCTTAAGTAGACTTACAATGAAATAAAAGTATCAAGAGCATCTGGGTTTGAAATGGACAAGCCAGGAGGTAAGTAAATTACCACCTCCTGGCTCCTCTTGCCTTGTTGGTTTTGAGGGTCAGGGTATAACTGCTGGGGAAAAAAAAAAAAGAGTTTGAACTTGTGATTTAGTTAAAATTGTTATCTACTTACATAAGAAAACTGAGGCAAAGAACGGCTAACGCTCTTTCCCTCAGCTGTAGGTATTAGACTTTAGAAGAACTACACTCAGGTTAAAAGATTGATTGCAATCATTTTCTTAAAACTTTCCACAGTGTAAGTCTGAAGGGAAAATGATGTCCTAGTAGTAATAACAGTGTGTTGAAAACTAGAATGTAGATTTGTGCTTTTTAATACATTGAATATGCTTTTAGCCCTCACCCTGAAGTCAAATCAATTTAAATTTTGTAATGGTGTAGTACAATTATTAAAAATTTCCTTATCCCCAGCGTTTTAACATGAATACACAAAATGGTTTAAAATTATATTCGTTCAGCCTATATTGGTGTGACCTCTAGAGTTTTATTGGAAGCAAGGCAGCAATAAAACAACTGATTTGAATTACCAACATGCATCAGTATGAGAAAAATTAATCTGAAGAAGTACTGGAGAAACGATATTGAATATGTGCTCTATCTAATGTAAGTTAACTAATTACATTACTATCTGAACCTGTTTTCAGACATTTATCTTGGTAATTAAAATCTATAATAAAAACATTTCTCAAAATGGCCCTAACAAATCTTATTAAATCATTAATTGAGCAAGTGTTATTTTTGCTTTTTAGATATATTTTATATCGAGTATATATTATAATTCACTTTTTGTTAAATGATTAAATATACATGTATTATTAAGTAGTGAGTATAAGTGGTTTTGTAACCAAGCAGGACCCTATGGGGTCTTCTGAGGACAGACTCCTCCCCAATATCTTCTGCTTTAGTTCCTCTTTGAAGTACCTGGGGAACAGTGTCTGACGCATACTTCCTGAGTTATTTTACAGATGCTGAAACTACCGCAAAATGGAAGAAATTAGCTACTTGATGATCATGAGTCCACAGACCGAGGGGCGCCTAAGGACTGATAATGTTAACACCTGTGACACCACCCTGTTACTCATCATCAACAAATCAGAGAACTGTGTGCAGCCAGTCTCGTGCCCTGGGATGCCCCTCCCTCACCTGGCCTTTAAAAACGCTTTGATGACGCCCTTTGGGGAGTTTGGGTTTTGCCAGCACTAGCTGTCCTGGACTTCTTGCTTGGCGCCCTGAAATAAATGCTGCACTTTCTTTCACCACAACCCGTTGTCAGTAGATTGGCTTTGCTGCGCGCAGGTGAGCAGACCCAAGTTTAGTTCGGTAGCAGTTTGCAGTTATTCTTCTAAAAACACCTATTTAAGAACTGTTTTGTTCAAGAAGGTGTAAAGATGAGTCAGGCCCTTAGTGATGTACTCAAGGGAAGTGCCTAATGTCCCCTAGGAAAAAAGACCTGTGTGAAAATGACTATAATACCAGGGAGAATATGAGAAATGTCTTAAAGGAAGTGTGAGTGAAACCTACACAGACTCAAAGATGGAGTCATTATAGCTGACTTTGGGACCGCAGAGCGTATCACAAAGAAGAAAACATTTTTTCAGAAGTTGAGAGGTAAAGGCTTAACCAGAAGACTTTCATTATGGTTGTGGCAGGTTGTCTAAGGTCGAGCTAGAGGCTAGAATTAATTTCATGGGTCTTAATATCTGTTTTATTCTTCTTGTTTATAGAAAAGCGAACCACGGAAGGACTGGAAGTGGATAGCCGAGTCTAATCACTTTTTTATGTGGTTGAATAACTTCAGTTTCAAAATGTTCAAGTGACTTTCCCAAGCTCCTGTAACTGATTAATGTCTGAGCCAGGTCTAGAGGTAAGATTGAATGAGCATGGTGTATTCAGTATTTGTAGAAATTATACATAAACTTAACTCCATCATTTTTTGCAAGTTCTCTGCCTGAAATCCTCATTGCCTTAAATCTTTCCATATTGGGTTTTTCTGTTTGTTTGTTTTTGCGGTACGTGGGCCTCTCACTGTTGTGGCCTCTTCCGTTGCGGAGCACAGGCTCCGGACGCGCAGACTCAGCAGCCATGGCTCACGGGCTCAGCCGCTCCGCGGCATGTGGGATCTTCCCGGACCGGGGAAGACCCTCCATATTGCTTTGGATAATGCTTACCCAGGAAAATCTTCTCTAACCTTGCCCAGCTCAGTCTTCTAGTTACAGGGCATCCTCTCCTACATGGCTTTTGCATACAGAACTAAACTCCTTCGGTTTCCTCACCATTCTGAACCTGCTTAACTGCTATCTTCCTCTTTTAAGTTTCTTGATGGCTGACTCTGACCTTTATTTGTTATCACTTCAAAACCCAGAAAAATATTGAATACGTAATAAGGATTCAATCAACATTTTAATGCATACAGAGTTTCGAAATTATATACTGATTTATATTGTTCTTTCATTATCTCTAGTGTACAGGTTTTTAATCTCATAAACCATATTATTTGCAATCTAAGATGGGCTACATCTCATATCATAGAACCAACCAGTGCTGCATATATTAAAAACAGACCTATTGGGCTTCCCTGGTGGCGCAGTGGTTGAGAGTCCGCCTGCCGATGCAGGGGACACGGGTTCGTGCCCTGGTCCGGGAAGATCCCACATGCCGCGGAGAGGCTAGGCTGGTGAGCCACGGCCGCTGAGCCTGCGCGACCGGAGCCTGTGCTCTGCAGCAGGAGAGGCCACAACAGTGAGAGACCCGAGTACCGCCAAAAAAAAAAAAAAAACCAGACCTATTGACTGACAAGTGTAATTAATATTCTTATTTGTAAAGCTCAATATAAGAATAAGCTTTATGAAATATATGATTTAATATTCACTTTATTCTTTAAATTTATGAATGCCTTAAAATTTATAGGAAGACAGTATAATTTTTAAAAATTTTTATTGGAGTATAGTTGATTTACAATGTTGTTTTAGTTTCTGCTGTACAGCAAAGTGAATCAGTTATACATATACATATATCCACTCTTTTTAGATTCTTTTCCCCTATAGGTCATTACAGAGTATTGAGTAGAGTTCCCTGTGCTATACAGTAGGTCCTTACTAGTTATCTTTTTTATATATAGTAGTGTGTAGATGTCAATCACAATCTCCCAATTTATCCCTCCCCCCGCCGTAACCATAAGTTTGTTTTCTACACCTGTGACTCTATTTCTGTTTGTAAATAAGTTCATTTGTACCATTGACAGTATAATATCTTGTATCTGATCTAAGAAGGGCAAAAATAGCTCCATGTCTTGAAAATTAGATGAGTCTCCGGGTATGGGGGAATAGTGTGTTTAGGGTCAAGACAGTCTGTTGGAAAGTAAGATAGCAGGCAGTAGAAAGCTATTCACGTTAGCTGGTTATTTTGTTCATCTAGAGGTAATGCGATGGAGATGAAGACTGGTTGGAAGTTAAACTATTCAAGCAACCAGTACCTTAATCATATTTTCTTGGTGGAGATGGAGCCATACAGCTAAAGAAAAAGAAGCAGGAAGAACACACTGAGAGCCCAAAGAACTATAGTACAAATTAGATATTCCAAACACAGACCCAATGACTAGATGCACTTAAGGGAAGGGAGAGGTTCACTGAATGAAAGTACACATTCAGAGCAGAGTTATGGGCAAGGATGATTGGCTGCTGGGTCTCCTGAGTACTCAGGTCAGACTGGAGAATCTTTATTTCCTTGGTATCCTTATCCCTTGGACAATTATTCTCAAAGAAATGGGAAGAAAAAGGTCAAAAATTTTAAATGCAACTTAAGTGACCAGAAATGATAGGAATGTGGAGACAGGAGTTTCCTCTTGTGTTATTGTAACAAGAGTTTGAGGAGCTTAATTTCTCATATGTGGTTTTCTTTCACTATAAATACCCCTTATGGATGCCTATTAATGCGGACATATCAGAAGATTGGTTGGCATGGATGAAAACACATATGGTGATACTTTCTGAAAGAATAACTGTTTATACTCCATTTGACCTTAACCATTGTGGACTAAAATTGTATTTTAATTTGACACTAGTTTTATTACAATAGCTACATCCATCTAAAAGAATCACTTACTGGTAAAATATTATGAAGCAAGGATAGTGGGGCACAGATGGATTTTAATTTTTTCCAAATATATCTATAGTAATGACTAATAAATGTCTCCCTTACGGTTAGGTTTTTTTTTTTTTTTTGCGGTACGCGGGCCTCTCACTGCTGTGGCCTCTCCCGTTGCGGAGCACAGGCTCCGGACGCGCAGGTTCAGCGGCCATGGCTCACGGGCCCAGCCGCTCCGCAGCATGTGGGATCTTCCCGGACCGGGGCACGAACCTGCGTCCCCTGCATCGGCAGGCGGACCCCCAACCACTGTGCCACCAGGGAAGCCCTACGGTTAATTTTTTGATCTCTCTGAAGTAATTGTGCTCTTTACGACTTAGTACAACTTTTGAGACAAAAGTTAAAAATATCACTGCTGAAAATTCTAGAACTAGATTTTGCACACAGTGCCTTTAAACTTACTGATTATTCTTATTAGCAAGTTCTAAACCAGTTATATGATTTGCTCCCTTACATCCTTCCAGGCTTTGCCCAAATGTCACCTTCATTGTGAAACCTTCCCAGGCCACTCGACTTAAAACTGCAGCCCTCTTTAGGATCTTTGTTCACAGTTCATGTTCCTCTTAAAAACACAAAGCGTTTTTCTTATAGGTTTTACTTATAGATTGATTTCCACCACCAAACTGGAAGCTCCATTCAGTCTGAGATTTCCTTTTTATTGTTGTTGTTCTCAGTTAAATCCCCAGCATCTACAATAGTGCCTGACATAGAAAGTGCTCATTAAATATTCATTGAATGAATAAGCAAACTATGAAGGGCTACATCATTGTGACATTATTTGAGAATGAAGAATAGCAGGCGTGTGTTTCATGTAGTAACATGATCTCCTGATGGAAAATAAAACTAAACTAAAAACATGTTTCTTGATTTCAAGCAATTATTTTAATCTTGGAAGGGAAGAGTTAAGGTGTATATGCTTAAAGAAAATGAAACTATTTTGACACTAGGAAAGTTATTTTCTTCTTCCATGCAACAGAAGAAAAACAAATTTAAAATAAATGAAGAGAAGATCAACCTTATTATAAGAGCAATAGCAATGAAACAAAAATGATACAATATTTCATCCATAAGACTATCACAATACAGGAATGTCAGGTTTTGTCCAGGAAGTGAGAAATGAGAGCTACTGTACTGATGCTGCTTTAGCTGTAGTCATGTTGAAACCCAACGGAGCACACTCTGGAATTCAGCAATTTCTACTTCCCATACAAGCTTCCAGGGAATATATACGAGGTGGCATTGTGTGTGATACCAAATGAGAGAGGGAGAGAGAGATGAGAGAGGGAGAGAGGGGTGAAAGAAGGGAAAGAGAAACAAGAAGTTCTATGAATAAAGCAATGACTCACTGAATTTAGCATATTTATAAAAAACATAATAGTAAAATGAAAAATGAGATAGATGAAAAATTAGTCAATTTATAATCTATCTGATAAAAAAGTCCTGGTTTGTAGTGTTTGCCAGTTTGCATGTTATAAATACACTGTGGCTGATTTCAAGCTACCCATGTGAAAATGAAAAAATTAGCTTTTTCAAGCCAGTACTAGCCAGCTCCAGCATCCATCAATTAAAGATACAGCTCAAAAGTAAATTGTGAGTAAAAAGGGCACATTTCCTCAACTGTATTTTGAAAATAGTCATAAAAATTCAGTTATATAATGTTATATATTATACATAGATACACGTATATATTAAAATATAAGTATATACCCCAAATTTATTTTAGTATTCTTTTTTTTTGTGGTACACGGACCTCTCACTGTTGTGGCTTCTCCTGTTGCGGAGCACAGGCTCCGGACGTGCAGGCTCAGCGGCCATGGCTCACGGGCCCAGCCGCTCCGCGGCATGTGGGATCCTCCCGGGGCACGAACCTGCGTCCCCTGCATCGGCAGGCGGACTCTCAACCACTGTGCCACCAGGGAAGCCCAGTTTTCTTTTTTTTTGAGGAAAAGATGAAAGATTTTTTGATGAAGAGATGAAGTAAAAAAACAAATTAGAAATATTGGTCAAAGTTTACTTCAAATGTATCTATAATATTTTACCTTATTCACTTAAACAATTACATGTTTAAGTTAAATATTGTTAAGATTGTCAATTCTGCATGACAGGAATATGGTTATTTATTTTTAGTATCCTATTTTTTGTAGTTTTAATTTTTTCTCTATATAAGCTGTAAGATAAATACTCTAAAAGAAATCAGAAACACAGAAATAAATGTCATAGTAACATTGGCTTATATGAAATCACTCTGGTGGTAGAAAGTGGTATAATTCTGGATGCATTCTTGACTATCACACTGTGGTATATCTGCTCTAGAGAACTAGAGCTATAGATGAGGAAAGATTTAAGGATTGCTGAGTGGATAAATAGTCCTTTAAAGATGTAGAAGCTTGGTCCAGTTTTGTTAACTACAACAAACACTGGAGAATGGAAAAATACTGTAAAAGCAGAATGATCCAGGTATTTCTCTTAGATGTAATTGAAGGTATATAAAAAAAAACACTCAAGCTATTGAATATAACTGTATGATCTTGTACTTGAAAAAAAAATGTGGTGGAATTTCAGAAGTCTAGTCTGGGAGTGATATACTTGGTTATGAATTAGTGTGACCATATAAGTTACCAATAAAACTGAGATATTTTTAGAATGAAATATGGTACTATTAGCAATTGTTCCTGGGCAAGAGGTGTGAATCTGTAATGGAGATTTATATCCAAATTATATATAACCAATGATTTTTATGAAATATATGTGAATTGGAAATGAGAAAGTGTATGCTTTGAGGTCACAATGAAATTCTCAGCAGTTTAGGCATGATAAGTGATTGGATCAAGAGACTCTCAAAGAGAACTGAGAAGAAAAGACAGATGAAAAAGCAAATATCTGATAGAGGTATCCAATTACTTAGTGAAACGTATCGAGAAGAAAATACTCAGAAAGGACAAAAATATCATTAATTTACATCTTAAGCATACTTAGAAATATGAATATCTGTTATTTGACAAAGGTAGTAGTTTAACCATCTCCAAAATCACTTATATAGTGGACCCATTTTCCAAAAACTTTACAAAGTATGTCTGTATTAGCATTAAACTGCTTTTTGGAATATTTTTGTTCTGTGAGTTCATTCGGAGAGAAGATCATAGCAGTGTTTTCTAAAAGTAGACAGATGCTGCTTCTTTGATACCTCAGATTTTCTGAAGGAACTACAATCACTGCCAATGACTGTGTTAAAAAATCTGCAACTATCCTTTTGTCAAGGTGTTTATGAATCGGGCCTAGAAAATTGTAAAACCAAGCAATTTTCTGTTCATGTGGTGTTTGCTCCAGACCCAGTATGAGAAAATGAGCAGTGTAGGCAGTAATTTTTCTTTTCTTTGTAGTTCTACAAGATAAGGAATATTTCCTCTATTCTTCAAAGTTATATTCTCTCTTCAACCACTCCTGAGAGTTTTTACATCATGGAAAGCTATTCAAACTACGGAAATTACTATATTCACATGAAGAATAATTCTAATTCATTCTTAGTGATATAAATATCCCAGTGAATTCCTGTGCATTTAGGTGAATCATCTTTATGAATTGATTCTTAAATTACACACAATTACAGTCAAAATAAACCTTTCAATTGTAGTCATGGCATATATACATACATACATGTATATACAAAATTCATACACCTATGAAATTGTATATAAGACATGTGCAATGTGCACTAACTTTCAGTCCTTAAAAATTTTCAGAGATAGAGAACATAATACATATTTGTTCAACATCTTAAGAGAGATGCGAAGTACTTACTAATAAGAGTGGGAAAAGCCTCATAAATGTGAAGAGCTAGATTTTACTGGTGAGAAAATACAATGGCAAAACAAACAATAAGTTTAATTTTGAGGACGGAAAATGCAGAATAATCTTAAAAGTGATAGACATTAGCATATAAATTCCACTTCCAAAACGCAATTTTAGAACAATTATAATCAAGCCAGCATGATGGTCTGATACCATATAAAACTTAGAATTGCATTTTGTAACTTATTTCAGCAAATGTCTGGAGGTTTTATAACAAGGAACAGATTTCTATCTTAGTGCAACTCCCTCCCTTTAAAGATGAGCTGTCACTTGCTAATATTCAGTGATACTTGAGGCTCATAGAAATACTACTTCCATAATTTAAAAAATAGTGCAATATTTCACTCTCATTTTCCTTCATGATTATTAACTTTGGGGACATTTAACTACCTTTATATTTTTTATTCTTTAATCTATTAAGTAATTAAAATGTTGTTGGAACCTATAATAAGGTTGCCATGTGTCTGTGTCAAATACAGAATTAAAATTTAATACAGGGCACAGAAAAAGAAATATTTACTATCCTCGTAATATATTACCAAGGAAATTTGCTTAGTAGCTCAATACTTTTACTCACAAAAAAGGCAGGCATACAAAATGAGATTAGAATATTAAGCCCTCCCCACTAATTTTCAGTACTTTCTTTAAGAGAAATAAAGAGGTATTGAAATTATTCCTTTGTTTTTCATACTGCTTTTATATTTTGTTCATTTAGTCCTATAGGTAAATATCAAAATAAAAGTACATAACTGGCTAAAAGGATACAATCCTGAGAAACATCTTTGTGAAATCTTGAGTCTCAAACACTCATCAAGGAATCACATTCAGATGTATGCCCAACAAATTTTCCTGTTAGAGAGATTGAAAACAATCTTAATCTATTTTAAATGATTCAAAAGTGATACTGCTTTTTTTTTCTATTATCAGTAAACAACTTATTGCAAGTGAGGATACCTTATTTTAAAGTTTATAATTTAATATTTTATTTTAAAAATAAAAGAATATTTTAAATACATAAAGATTGTATAATCTTCACAGATAAATTATCATTAGTATTAGTATTGGTATTACTATTATTACCATTTTACTTCCATGCTGTGATTTCCATTAAAGAATTTCCCTTTACCCATACCTGTTATTTCCTTAAATTTTATCTGGAGAAGAAATTGGGACATTTGAAACATGGAGTTTCTGGTGCTCATGATTTTGCAAATTCTGTAGCCAATTTGCAGTCCAACACATCCCTCTGTTCTCTGTATCACCTGCAGGCTGTCAGGTTGCATCCCTAGGGCAAGATGGGCAGTTGTGTAGTGTTTTTGCATCACAGGCATGGGATATCGGGGTTTCTTTCTTTGTGCCCAGTTACTGATGCTCAGTTCCCGATCCATTAATTTATGTAGGAGGTAAAATTTATTATATCCAAATTCTATTGTTTTATTAGCTATAATAATTTAATAAGAATATGCCTTCTTCATCTACTCTTTGGCTATGCAACAATGTAACTCATATAGGAATGGCAGGATAAATGCTGTCTTCTTTTCTGTAATTACCCAGCTTTCAAGATAATGAATTGTTTCTCTGTCATATTAGGAGCTTACTGATTAGTTTATTTTCTAATATTTTTTAAAATTCATGAATTTAAACATATTGCAATTCTTATGTTTATTAAATCTAAAAGTGGCCCAGTTTTAAACAGTGGGAACCTCTTTACTTTGGCACCTGAGACTTTTTGCCTAAATACCCAAAATTTTTTTTTCTTTTTCATGAATCCAATAATTTTACTAGAATGTATCTTAGTGTTGGCTGTTCTTGGTCAATGTTGTCATGTAGATACTGCTCTTTCAATATACAGCGTTTTTTTTTGTTTTTTTTTTCGCGGTACGCGGGCCTCTCACTGTTGTAGCCTCTCCCGTTGCGGAGCACAGGCCCCGGACGCGTAGGCTCAGCGGCCATGGCTCACGGGGCCCAGCCGCTCCGCGGCATGAGGGATCCTCCTGGACCGGGGGACGAACCCGTGTCCTCTGCATCGGCAGGCAGACTCTCAACCACTGCGCCACCAGGGAAGCCCTCAATATACAGTTTTAAATCTTGTTTTATTTTAGAAAGTTCTGTTGAATTAGTTTTAGTATCTGTTCTGTTCCTTTGACATCTTTCTCTCTCTTCAAGCACCCTACTATATTTATGCTGGATCTTCTCTTCCTATCTTTTCTATTATCAGTTCCTGTATAATTTATTTACTTTTTTATTTTTAAATATTTAAACTTTTCCTCCTTTTCACCTTTACTGTTTATAATGCATTTTCTGTTGTGTTGACATGCTTCTAATTTAGTCTTCATTTCTAAATAATTATTTTTCTTTTAACCCTAATTCTAAATTTTTGCCACATCTTTTCTTACCTTGTTTAATTATAGTTTTATATTGAATCATTTTCTTAACTTTTAACTAACTTTCCTATTCTGTTACATATTTGATCTTTTTGTTGAGTATGTTTCTCTGACACACCTTCATTGTCTGAAGGGATGTTATTTCCCTTCTTAGTCTTGTTTCACTTTGCTTATTCTTAAAATTGATTTGACCTTATACTTTTATGTTTCTCATTCCTGTGTGGATTTAGTTAGTCATTCTTAGGTGAATTGCTTTCTGAAATGTGATGGCTATTTCTCTCTACCAGTTTTATCTGGACCTTCTTTTTTATTTGACTCTATTTCCCTGTAAGACTCAATTTTAGTTCCACTGTTAGCAATTTTAATTTCTTCTCTTTTTGAGGCATACTCCTGAATGGGAGTCCTAAGCCCTGAAGGTTCTTGGGAGCTAGACTGTTCTAGCTCATGAGTTCTCACTGCAGGCCTACTGAACTCATCTACTATCAGACTGGGCAAAGCACCTTCTGGTTTCAGCTGCTATTTTCCTTTGCACCGTTCCACCTTCCTGTGATTACCTTTTAGCTATTTTATAGTTTTCCTATTCTCATCCGATGTCCCATCACTTCTGTCTGCTTTCCCCCAAACCAACATAAATAGCATGCTGGTCTCCTGACTGTTAGTGATTATTGTAAATGGTGCCCATGGTGAGGGGACGGGGTGTTGATTTTGCTACTTAAGTGCTTGCTTATTTTAATGTGGTAATCAGAAATACCCCAAACTGTTACTAGCACTACTGCATTTTTCCAGAAATACACTGCCTTAGCTCTTTAAACATACACCTGCGAACAGATATCAATGTCCAAACAAATAACAGCAGCAAAAAGAACTTCTCAAAGCTGGCTCACTACAAGCTCATACTCTCTAATTTGATAGAGGACCGAATATTGCTTGACACCCCTCTTGTTTATCCTAAGGCATTCCCTATGGACCCACAGGCTCAGCCTATACTAATCGTGTCTTTAGACAGTGAGACTTTGAGGTTGGGGGAATATATTACGGACAGGAAGAATTTGGGATAGAAGGAGCAAGACCTTGTCTTTCAGTTTTGTCCTTGCAACTTATTTCTATCAAATGGGCTTATTTTTTGTATGTGCATCCTGCAGCTGACATTATGTAAATAGATGTCTATTCATGTGCCTGGGTATTATTTAGTGTACGATACTAGTTTTTCAGGATTGTATGTTTGCTAGATGTCTAGCCCTTAGATCAAAACCTTGCTATCTAGCCCAGTTTCTTAAAGCCTGTTGTTATATAGATTTCCTAACGCTAATCTTACATTCTGAAAATAACCTACTACCACATTTGCCATTGACATTTCAATGATCGGTTGGAGCAATCTGATTCCTCCTATGTAAACTTCCTTAATGTCCCGTCTTTTTCCATTACCCTGGGACAAGGATTACATATTCAATCCACTTTCTTTTTTTTTTTTTTTTTTTTTTTTTTGTGGCACGCGGGCCTCTCCCGTTGTGGAGCACAGGCTCCGGACACGCAGGCTCAGTGGCCATGGCTCACGGGCACAGCCGCTCCGTGGCATGTGGGATCTTCCCGGACCGGGGCACGAACCCACGTCCCCTGCATCGGCAGGCAGACTCTCAACCACTGCACCACCAGGGAAGCCCCACTTTCTTTCTTTTTTTTTTTTTTAACAGCTTTATTGGAGTATAATTGCTTTACAATGGTATGTTAGTTTCTGCTGTATAACAAAGTGAACCAGCTATGCATATACATATATTCCCATATCCCCTCCCTCTTGCATCTCCCTCCCACCTTCCTATCCCATCCCTCTAGGTGGTCATAAAGCACCCACCGAGCTGATCTCCCTGTGCTATGCGGCTGCTTCCCACTAGCTATCTATTTTACATTTGGTAGTGTATATATGTCCATGCCACTCTCTCACTTCGTCCCAATTTACCCTTCCCCCTCCCCACGTCCTCAAGTCCATTCTCTATGTCTGCGTCTTTATTCCTGTCCTGCCCCAGGTTCATCAGACCATTTTTTTTTTTAGATTCATATATATGTGTTAGCATATGGTATTTGTTTTTATCTTTCTGACTTACTTCACTCTGTATGACAGACTCTAGGTCCATCCACCTCAATCCTCTTTCTTTACATTCAGTTACTTTCCCCACATTACCTCTGTGCTCTCTGCATTAAATATCCTCAGGTTACCTCTATTTTAAAACAAGACTTTATTGTGAGATTTCGATAGACTCTGTCTTTTCTTTTGGTCCTCATTATACATATCTGTTGTCTCTACACTTTAGCCACCAAACTATACATGATACTGAGCTATAACCACAACCATTACCACTTTACAGGAAAACAAACAAAATCTCCCTCAATTTTTGTGCCACTTCCTAAATGTAATATCCACTTTTTAAATTTTTCTAGAAATCTTTATATTACTACACACTCAACCCAGTGCTCCTTGACTCTCTCTCCTTTGCCTTTACTTATCTATAGACCTATACTTTATTCTTAATCTGTGATGATTATTCTCTGTATTTTTTTTATTGCTTCTGACAATGAGTTTCCAACCTTGACCTCTTTTTAGCACATCAGTTCTGCATTTTCAGCCTACACATTGTGTGATACACCTAAGCCCCTATGGGACTCATCGTTATCTCATAACCAGCATTAACTCATCTAAATTCCAGTAACTATTGTCTTATCAGTATCTTCTCCACTTTTTAAAAATTACTCTAAATGATGTCACAAATGCTCAAAATCTCACAATCATAGTTGAATCAACTGTTACCTATCCTAGTGTCAATAAGGGTGACTGGTCTTTCTTTGCTGGAATTTAATTATTTAATTTTAAAAATAATGTATCGATACTTAATGATGATGATACAGTTATAATTGTAACAGACATCATATCCTGACCCCTCCCAGATCCATGCCACCTCCTGCCCCCACCCTTCAACAACTATGGACTTCTTGACAATACTGATTGCATAGTCATCTCTGAGGGTGGTCCTTATAGAAATTAAAACAATCAGGGTGTTGGATTTTTGTTGTTTTATATTAGAAGGCTTGTAATACAAGATATTCCTACTTAGAAGTAAAAGTTACAAAAACAATTTAAATTATGTAATTATTGATTAAACTACTATAAACAAACACATATGCATATATATCAATACAAACATATATGAATACATAGATATGTGCATTTATGCTGATTTATGGTAGTTCAATCAATATTAATACAATATATACAAATGTATTAAATCCCATTTAATTATGGAAGATTTATAGCCATTCTGTTATCCATTGCTATTTGAAAAGCATATAAATTAAAATCAAAATTTGCAAAATTTGTAAATTTCAAGATTTATTTTCCTGATACATTTTGCTTAGTGAACACACTACTTTTTATTTCACAGATAGGAACTTTTTTTGTTTCCAAGTAGAATTCTATAATGTATTGTAATATATTTTCACAACTTGGGAAGGATTCCATGAGGTCTAAATTAATGATTTAGGTTAGATCTCTATGCAGTTGTTAATGCATGTAAGAAAATCTAATATAAACATAATATTTAATTGTTTCAGTCTATTGCACTACCATATATGTACTATTCCTGGAAAATATACCAACAGAATCTTTCAGGCACATCCAGCTTGGTTTCACTCAGTTGATTTTACTAATAAGATAAGCAAATCATTTTCTACATACAAAAGTGGCAGAAGTTGTGTTTTTCCTCCTGCCATGTCTGCATTCCTACTGTGAAGACTGTTGAAACTGATGTAACATTTATTCACATAGTTTAAGGAAAGAAAAAAGTAGGCTTCTTTGTGAAGCTCAGTTCTGTGGAGACAGTACTTTTTCTGTAAATACATTTTGATTATTCATTATTAATTAAAAATGACATAATCTTTCATTTTAATTAGAAGTAGTGGTTAACAAAATGCACCAAGTCAAAGACTAAAAACAGTTATTCAAGGATTAGAGGCAAAGCCTCATTAATTGTCACTTCTGTTCTTGGAGATCTATTAGAAGGAATTTAATACATTGGTGAGTTCCCTAGAAGCGCATAAAAAATGTTGAGCAATTATAATTAGGAATATTGATTAAATTACCTCCTAAAAATTACTTGTTACTATCCATATGTAAATGGCAGATATCCATATTGAACTAGTTTAGGTTAACGGGATTAATTAAAATGTGTACTGATCCCAGGCAACAGCATGGGATCATTTGGCCACAATGATTACTGGAAGCAGGCACTTAAACGGGGAAAAAAAAAAAAGAAGAAGCATATTCTCTCCATCTGTTTTTTTTCCCCCATTTATATTTTGGCTTCATTTACTTCATCCACTGAGCATCTCAGCATGTTAGAAGCCATACTAGCAACAGCACTTAGGCTCAGATTTCCATGTTTTTAACACCAGGTCAGAATTCTCCATTTTGTATGCATTTACATTTCTGAAAACCTATTAAATAGAGATGTCTAACACTGTTCACCCCTTGGCCATTCATATACATACACATGTATGCAAAGAAACATACATTCACATAAATTTATTTCCCTCTCAAATTCAATTTCAAAAATGTCCCAAATAACCAAATTCAATTATCCTATATGCAATTTAAAATCATATCTAGGATGGGATATCTAGCTATGATAGTATTTTGGTGTGATGTTCATCCCTATCAAACAGGTCTGAAAATAATTCCCAGTATAGGACATGAAACAAATGATGTATGTTTACCTCTTCTACCATAACCAAACCATCATAATGAAGAAAATACAAAAGGATCGTTGAAGAATTGTTTAATTAAAATGGAAAATGTAGTTATCAAGAGAATTCTTACATCTGGGCTGGATGGTATTGTTTGCATTTCTATATTCCATCTTTCAATATTATGTGGCCTGAGAATCAATCTCTTTATTCTGTATCAAGCTGATTTCTGTGCCTTCTAGTTGGTTTGGTTAATGCGAGCATGGGGGCGTCTGAGGAAATGAGGAGTGAGGTTGGTTACTATCATGATAAGACACATGGATGGGATGGATACTAGACTCTTGTGTATGATTTATCCTAAGATGGTATATTAAAGTGTTATGTAACCTGTGTAAGTAGAAAAATATTCTAGGTCTGTTGGGGGGGGAGCTGATTCAGTTGACTTTACAGGCATTTAATTTCATTTCTTATCCCATTGCCAAACTGAAGCCAGTTCATACCTGCATCCCCTTGATTGAGGGGGTAGAAGATCTCTTTGAAGGACTCTGCCATGTAGCCACAATGAATCTTTCTTCAAGTTTCTCACAGTAGGACCTGTAGTCATTTAAGAAGTGACTATTTATTAAGAAAAGGAAAATGTTTTGAATTTCCATGCAGTTATAAAGTATTGCTGATATCTATCCCTGAAAACTGCAACACCAGCCACAAGTGAAGTTTCATGGTTTATAGAGTGTTATTCTGAGCCTGCTTCCCAGATGGTCCAGTGGGGCCCTGACTTATACAACTACTAAGAGTATTTCTTTAGTCCCAGACTGTACAGTCAGAAAAGGTATAATTTAATAACTGGAAAAATTCCAACAATGATCCCTGTCCCACGGAGTGATATTATGGAAGGAAGGACCGAATCATAAGCCCTTGGAACTGCCTCTCATCTGTGTTCTCTTATATTAAAAGGGGGGTAAAATGTAATACAGTATCTCTGAAAGATTTCTGAGGGAGCTACAGAAATTAATGCAAAAATCAAGGACTTTAAAGATGCAGGGTTATTAATTTATACTCCATATCTCTTTACCTCACATTTTGCCTGTTCCAAAGTCAAACAGTTTGTGGAAAATGACCATGCACTATTATAAACTAAACCTGGAGTTGACACTAATTCCAACCATGGTTCCATATGTGGTGTATTTGCTGGAGCAAATCACAATAGACCCAGACATTTGGTATGTACCTCTTCAGCTAGTAAATGGATTCTTTTCAATTTATAAGAGCAAAAGTAATCAGAAGCAGTATATATTCATGTGGCAAAGAACATTTTTTATATATCAATTTTCTTATACTCTGTTACCTTGCTTGTTTGATATTCTACATTACAGTACCTTTGACCAACAAACTCATTGTATGACAATGTATAACCATAAGGAATTTACAAAGATTAATATGTGCCCATCAACAGGGAGTAACTGACTTGACAGAATAATGGAATAGCATGCCAGGTGAGATACAATGTGTTTGAGGTCAGGGTTATTTCCTACAGGGTGTGAATATTTTTTTCTCTTCACCATTGACCAATATATGATTGGAATCTTCTCCATGACCTTCTTTGAGAACAAGGGAGAGGATGGCAGCATCCCCTTTTACAATTATGCCCAATAATTCCTTTAAGGGTCTTTTGTTTCCCACTATAGTAAACTTGGAACCAATAGGTTTTGATGACCTAGTATCAAAGCAGGAGGTGCTCGTACCAGAGAATACAACAAAGGGTCCATTGATTTGGAAGCTAACACTACACAAAGTTACTCTGAATTCTTCATGCACCTTGCCCAGTAGTCAGAAGAGTTGACTCACCAACCTGTTGCTTGATTCCAATTATAAAGAATAATTTGAATTGATGCCTAATGGAATAAGAAGTACTATCTCTGAAATTTCTGAGGGCTTCATATCAGCCCTTCTTAGTGTTCCCTTGCCCAGTAATACTGGTCCATGTGAATCTGCAATAGCCCATTAAGGATAAGACCACTATGATCTTGGAATGAAGTTTTGGGTTAGCTTAACTGAGGTCTGTAGTAGATTAAAGATGACTTTAAATGATTTGTCACTTCTGTCTTTGACTAGAAATTGCCTTTCTCTTGAATTAGCTGGACAAAATAACAACTTTGATCAATAGACTATGGGTGAAATAAAACTGTACCAGCCTGAACTCAGACTTCAAGAACCTGGCATCTTCCACCTCCTGTTGCTTAAAACACTTACTCTGGAGGAACTCAGCTGTGACATAAGAAGTCTGGCTTCCCTGAGAGTGCCAAAGATGTAAACAGTCCAAACTGAGCTCATGCTTCCAACCATCCCCACTGTTATGAATTGATTTGAGTCCCCCAAAAAGATATGTTGAAGTTCTTCTTCTGAGCATCTCAGAATGCAAGCTTATGTGGAAATAGGATCAGTGGAGATGTGAATAATTAAGATGAGAGCCTACTGGAGTAGGTAGACCCTTATTCCAATATGACTGCTATCCATACAAGAAGATAATATAATATGAAGAAACAGGAGGAGACATCCATGTGACAATGGAGGCAGAGATTGGAATAATGTATTTGCAAACAAAGAAATAGGGAGAATTGCCAGCAAACACCAGAACCTAGAAGAGGCAAAGAATTCTACTATACAGGTTTCAAAGAAAATGTGGCCCTTCCAACACTTGGATTTCAGACTTCTGGCCTCCTTAAAATTAATTTCTGTTATTTTAATCTTCCCAGCATGTAGTACTTTATTACAACAGCCTTAGGAAACTAATATAGTTACCAAGGCATCATATCTATGGGGAAAAAACAACAACAAGCAGCTTGAACCTCCAGTCTAGCCCACCCACAGAGTGTTAGAGGAATTCATGCACAGGGAGCAGGTGTTATGGCTACCTAACCTGTCTAGCCTGCGGTATTGCATCTTCCTTGTTGAAATAGTAAACCTTATGCATGTCTTTGCAGAAAGACCATCTATTCAACTCTTCTTAACTCACCATTCTCATTGTGCCATCTCTTCCTTGCTGTGATCTTTAATTTTTCAGTTCTTTTTAAATTAAAAGAAACTTTTTATTGAAGTGTAGTTGATTTACAATGTTGTGTTATTTTCAGGAGTACAGCAAAGTGATTCAGTCCATATATATACATATATATATATATATATATATGTATATATATATATACTCTTTTTCAAATTCCTTTCCCTTATAGCTTATTACAAAATATTGAGTGTAGTTCCATGTGCTATACAGTAGGTCCTTGTTGGTTTTCTATTTTATATATAGTATATTTATATATATGTGTGTGTGTATGTGTGTGTATATATATATATATATATATATATAAATCCCAAACTCCTAATTTATTCCCCCCCTTTCCCCTTTGGTAACCATAAGTTTGTTTTCTACATCTGTGAGTCTATTTCTGTTTTGTAAATAAGTTCGTTTACATCATATTTTAGATTCCACCTGTAAGTGATATCACATACTATTTGTCTTTCTCTGTCTGACTTACTTCACTTAGTATGAGAATCTTTAGGTCCATCCATGTTGTTGCAAATGGTATTATTTCATCATTTTTTATGGCTAATATTCCATTATATATATGTACCACATCTTTATCCATTCATCTGTCGATGGACATTTAGGTTGTTTCCATTTCTTGGCTATTGTGAATAGTGCTGCTATAAACATACGGGTGCATATACATTTTGGAATTAGATTTTTCTCTGGATATATACTTTTCTCTTGCTGTGACCTTGACTCATTTGCCATACCTCCTGAAATCCCAACTGAGATTAAAATGGGCAAAGTTCAATAAATTCATACTAGAAGTAAAGATAGGGAGGAGAAATTTTGGTGAAGCACTGCATAGAAATGTATTAATGGAGAAAACAGAGTGGAAGAACCTGCAACCAATTCTTCTCAACTATATCAGATCAAAGCTAGACTTATTCTGTGAAATGAAAGTCATAGACAGTATAACCCACCTACATATTTGTCTATTTTTGAACATAAATTTAAAGCTGTAACTATAATACAGAAAAGAAACAGAAAAATAATTTATTATGAAACAATATTTCCATATGTATATGTTCAGAAAAGAATATGCTAGAACACGAACATGTCCAAAAGTTTCCAAATATCTCCTAATTTATGATACTGTTATTCTTACAATTCACTTTTAAAAGTAAAATACCAGAGGATCTTCATTACAGAAAGTGAACAACCATCTTGGAAGAGTTAATGGCTCATTGTGAGATTGGTGGCTCACAGTAAAGCTTAGTGCACTTTGACATTCAGAGGCCTTGTAGCATGAGAATAAGTTTCCGCTTCCTACCCTAAGTTGAAGCCAGTCAGCTTTAAGGGAGATTCTACCAGAGAACACATCTACTTTTCAGCAATGGAGAAAAACCCATAGCAGCCACTCAAATTTTGTTTATGTGTAACAAACAAAGTGGGGTTATGAATAAGATTCTGACACCAAAATGGGGGAAAACAGTTTACAGTCCAAAAAATCATGATGAAAATAAAATTTGGCATAATTAATTCAAACAATGTAAGAGACCCCAAAACAAAGTACTTTAATTGATATATTAGATTCAAGATTATACAACCCCCATAAAATAGGAAAAGAATGATAATAAACTATCAGAGTGCCAGAAAACATATGCTATGGTCAGAATGTTTGTGTCCCCCCCTAGATTTATATGTTGAAATCCTAATGTCAAAGGTGATGGAATGAGGAGGTGGGCCCTTTGGGTGGTGCTTAGGTCATGAGGGTGGAGCCCTTATGAATGAGATTAGTGCCCTTACAAAAGAGGTTCCAGAGAGATCCTTTGTCGCCATCCACCATGTGAGAACACATCCAGGAAGGGCCAGCTGTGTACTAGGAATTAGGTCCTCACCAGAATATGACCATGTTGTCACCTTGACCTAGAACTTCCAGACTTTAGAACTGTGAGAAATAAATTCTATTGTTTGTAAGCTACCTAGGTAATGGTATTGTTATAGCAGCCTGAATAGACTAAGGCAACATACTTAGAGATTAAAGAAAAGCAAAAAGATTGCCAGAAAACACCAACAGAAGCTCTAGAAAATTTTAAAAATATGAAAAGCAATTTTATATTGTAGAGCAAAATATCTTAAACATACAAGAGAAAGAATAAGAACACAGAGAATCAATTTAGCAGAAAACACATGCAACTGTAAATATTTCCCAGTGTTGAAATCCAACATGCATCTTTATTTGGAAGGAATATTGATGTTACTCTCTCTTTACAACTTTGAGAAACAAATAAGATAAACAAAATATGACCTGAACCAAGAAACATCCACAATGACTTTTAGAATTCCAAGGATAAATAGAAAGTTTTAAAAGATTCCAAGGATGAGGTGGGTAGAGAAAAACACTACCATCACACACACACACACACACACAAAAAACCCCACAGAAACTATGTCATAATCAATAAAATAAATTTTAATTGGCAACAGTTTTCATACCTCCTGTTTGATTATGAAACAGCAGAGCATTTACTTTAAAATATTGAGTAAAAATAATTTGGAATGTAAATTTAAGATCTCCACATATCATTGATGGAAAATTCAAGACATTGTTTACAAATGTTTACCCAAGAAGTTTATCTGTATCAACTTTTCATATGAAATCACTATATATTATCATTCATTTAATGACAGAGTATGGTTGCAGAAGATTTTGCATACAGATTAAAGTAGACTTAACAAAGAAAAGCAGTAAAAAAAAAAAAAAAAATCCCTAATTGAAGAGTTCTGCAGAAGAATGAATGAAAATAGGTCTGTAGAACTGTTTTCCTAAGAACAAAGTTCTAAGAGGTGAAAGACAGAACTCCAGTCAGGAGACTCTGGGTAACATGAGGCTATGTTGAATTCACTTTATTTTATTTCAGTGAAGGAGAAAAGTAACCAGAAATTCCTGGAAAAGGCAAGTAAACAGTCAAATAAATTAATAGTATAAATATGCAGCAGAATAAAATGTGACATAATTTTAAGCAGTTAAGGGAATATGTGAAAAATATTATTTAATCTTAATGCCAGAAGCATTGTATAATTTCCTGTGGCTTGCAACAATGGGTCTGTAGAATTAAAAAAAAAACTTAAATATTACATGGCCCTGCAGTCAACAATATTTAAAGTCATAATGATATAAATTCTCTTTTTGATATTCAGAGTTTAAGATCTACATGTAGACAAAGCAAATAAGACAGTTATAAATTCTAAGACTGTACTATTTAGAACTTCCACACTTTTGGCTCCAGGAATTAAGAGTAGGCTTCTACACTGTCATGCATGGAAATGAAGAAGGGTCGCAGTCCCAGAGATTCTTGGCCATTTTGGTGAACTGGCTTTCATCTCCTCCCAATATTCATAGCCTCACTGAAAGTATGAGGCTTCTAACATCATGCCTTTTGCCTCTGTTTGTGCCAGTCACCACCAAAAGTATAAGACTCTTGGGGGACTCTAAGGAACCAGAGAGTTGGCACTGCACATGACACCTTTGGAGGGAGACCTTCAAGACAGCGGAAGAGTAAGACATGGAGATCACCTTCCTCCCCACAAATACATCAAAAATACATCTACATGTTGAATAACTCCTACAGAACACCTACTGAATGCTGGCAGAAGACTTCAGATTTCCCAAAAAGCAAGAAACTCCCCACGTACTGGGCCATGTGGCTGACAGGGTCTTGGTGCTCCGGTTGGGTGTCAGGCCTGTGCCTCTGAGGTGGGAGAGCCAAGTTCAGGACATTGGTCCCCCAGGGGCCTCCTGGCTCCATGTAATATCAAACGGCGAAAGCTCTCCCAGTGATCTCCACCTCAACACTAAGACCCAGCTCTACTCAACGACCAGCAAGCTACAGTGCTGGACACCCTATACCAAACAACTGGCAAGACAGGAACACAACCCCACCCATTAGCAGAGAGGCTGCCTAAAATCATAATAAGGTCACAGACACCTTAAAACACACCACCAGACGTGGACCTGCCCACCAGAAAGACAAGATCCAGCCTCATCCACCAGAACACAGCCACTAGTCCCCTCTACCAGGAAGCCTACACAGCCCACTGAACCAACCTTAGCCACTGCAGGCAGACACCAAAAACAAGGGGAACTTCAAAACTGCAGCCAGCAAAAAGGAGACCCCAAACACAGTAAGTTAAGCAAAATGAGAGGACAGAGAAACACACAGCAGATGAAGGAGCAAGGTAAAAACCCGTAAGACCAAACAAATGAAGAGGAAATAGGCAGTCTAACTGAAAAAGAATTCAGAGTAATGATAGTGAAATGATAAAAAATCTTGAAAATAGGGTGGAGAAAATACAAGAAATGTTTAACAAGGATCTAGAAGAACTAAAGAGCAAATAAACAATAATGAACAACACAATAAATGAAATTAAAAATTCTCTAGAAGGAATCAATAGCAGAATAACTGAGGCAGAAGAACAGATAAGTGACCTGGAAGATAAAATATTGGAAATAACTACTGCAAAGCAGAATAAAGAAAAAAAAATGAAAAGAATTGAGGACAGTCTCAGAGACCTCTGGGACAATATTAAATGCACCAACATTTGAATTATAGGGGACCCAGAAGAAGTGGAAAAGAAAGGGACTGAGAAAACATTTGAAGAGATTATAGTTGAAAACTTCCCTAATAAGGGAAAAGAATTAGTCAATCAAGTCCAGGAAGTGCAGAGTCTCCCATGCAGGATAAATTCAAGGAGAAACATGCCAAGACACATATTAATCAAACTATCAAAAATTAACTACAAAGAACAAATATTAAAAGCAGCAAGGGAAAAACAACCAATAACATACAAGAGAATCCCCATAAGGTTAACAGCTGATGTTTCAGCAGAAACTCTGCAAGCCAGAATGGAGTGGCAGGACATATTTTATTTAAAGTGATGAAAGGGAAAAACCTACAACCAAGATTAGTCTACCCAGCGAGGATCTCATTCAGATTTGATGGAGAAATTAAAACCTTTACAGCCAAGCAAAAGCGAAGAGAATTCAGCACCACCAAACCAGCTTTACAACAAATACTAAAGGAACTTTTCTAGGCAGGAAATACAAGAGAAGGAAAAGACCTACAATAACAAACACAAAACAATGAAGAAAACGGTCATAGGAACATACATATCGATAATTACCTTAAAGTAAATGGATTAAATGCTCTAACCAAAAGACGTAGACTGGCTGAATGGATACTAAAACAAGACCCATATATATGCTGTCTACAAGAGGCCCACTTCAGACCTAGGGACACATACAGACTGAGAGTGAGGGGGTGGAAAAAGATATTCCATGCAAATGGAAATCAAAAGAAAGCTGAGGTAGCAATTCTCATATCAGAAAAAATAGCTTTTAAAATAAAGACTATTACAAGAGACAAGGAAGGACACTACATAATGATCAAGGGATCAATCCAAGAATCTATAACAATTGTAAATATTTATGCACCCAACATAGGAGCACCTCAATACATAAGGCAAATGCTAACAGCCATAAAAGGGGAAACAGACAGTAACACAATCATAGTAGGGGATTTTAACACCCCATTTTCACCAATGGACAGATCATCCAAAATGAAAATAAATAAGGAAACACAAGATTTAAATGATACATTAAACAAGATGGACTTAATTGATATTTATAGGACATTCCATCCAAAAACAACAGAATACATTTTCTTAAGTGCTCATGGAACATTCTCCAGAATAGATCGTATCTTGGGTCACAAGTCAAGCCTTGGTAAATTTAAGAAAACTGAAATCGTATCAAGTATCTTTTCCGACCACAACGCTATGAGACTAGATATCAATTACAGGAGAAGATTTGTAAAAAATACAAACACATTGAGGCTAAATAATACACTACTAAATAACCTAGAGATCACTGAAGAAACCAAAGAGGAAATCAAAAAATACCTAGAAACAAATGACAATAAAAACACGATGACCCAAAACCTATGGGATGCAGCAAAAGCAGTTCTAAGAGGAAAGTTTATAGCAATACAATCCTACCTCAAGAAATAGGAAACATCTCAAATAAGCAACCTAACCTTACACCTAAAGCAGTTAGAAAAGAAGAACAAAAAACTCCAAAGTTAGCAGAAGGAAAGAAATCATAAACCTCAGATCAGAAATAAATGAAAAAGAAATGAAGGAAATAGTAGCAAAGATCAATAAAACTAATAGCTGGTTCTTTGAGAAGATAAACAAAATTGATGAACCATTAGCGAGACTCATCAAGAAAAAAAGGGAGAAGACTCAAATCAATAGAATTAGAAATGAAAAAGGAGAAGTAACAACTGACACTGCAGAAATACAACGGATCATGAGAGATTACTACAAGCAAATATATGCCAATAAAATGGAGAACCTGGAAGAAATGGACAAATTCTTAGAAATGTACAACCTTTTGAGAGTGAACCAGGAAGAGATAGAACATATAAAGAGACCAATCACAGGCACTGAAATTGAGACTGTGATTAAAAATCTTCCAACAAACAAAAGCCCAGGACCAGATGGCTTCACAGGCAAATTATATCAAACATTTAGAGATGAGCTAACACCTATCCTTCTCAAACTCCTCTAAAATGTAGCAGAGGGAGGAACACTCCCAAACTCATTCTACGAGGCCACCATCACCCTGATACCAAAACCAGACAAAGATGTCACAAAGAAAGAAAACTACAGGCCAATATCACTGATGAACATAGATTCAAAAATCCTCAACAAATTACTAGCAAATAGAATCCAACAGCACATTAAAAGGATCATACACCATGATCAAGTGGGGTTTATTCCAGGAATGCAAGGATTCTTCAATATATGCAAATCAATCAATGTGATACACCATATTAACAAATTAAAAAATAAAACCCATATGATCATCTCAATAGATGCAGAAAAAGCTTTCAACAAAATTCACTCATTTATGATAAAAATCCTCCAGAAAGTAGGCATAGAGGGAACGTACCTCAACATAATAAAGGCCATCTATGACAAACCCACAGCCAACATCGTTCTTAATGGTAAAAAACGGAAATGATTTCCTCTAAGATCAGGAACAAGAAAGGGTTGTCGAATGTCACCACTATTATTTATCATAGCTTTCGAAGTTTTAGTCACAGCAATCAGAGAAGAAAAAGAAATAAAAGGAATCCAAGATTCCTTTTCTCTAAGATTCTCTGTGCACACAGAGAATCTTAAAGATGCTACCAGAAATCTACTAGAGCTAATCAATGAATTTGGTAAAGTAGCAAGATACAAAATTAATGCACAGAAATCTCTTGCCTTCCTATACACTACTGATGAAAAATCTGAAAGAGAAATTAAGGAAACACTCCCATTTACCACTGCAACAAAAAGAATAAAAAAACAAACCACCCAATATAAAAATGGGCAGAAGACCTAAATAGACATTTCTCCAAAGAAGATATACAGATTGTCAACAAACACATGAAAGAATGCTCAACGTCACTAATCATTAGAGAAATGCAAATCAAAACTTCAATAAGGTATCACCTCACAGCAGTCAGAATGGCCATCATCAAAAAATCTACAAACAATAAATGCTGGAGAGGGTGTGGAGAAAAGGGATCCTTCTTGCACTATTGGTGGGAATGTAAATTGATACAGCCACTATGGAGAACAGTATGGAGGTTCCTTAAAAAACTAAAAATAGCACTACCACACAACCCAGCAATCCCACTACTGGGCATATACCCTGAGAAAACCACAATTCAAAAAGAGTTGTGTACCACAATATTCACTGCACCTCTATATACAATAGCCAGGACATTGAAGCAACCTAAGTGTCCATCGACAGATGAATGGATAAAGAAGATGTGGCACATATATACAATGGAATATTTCTCAGCCGTAATAAGAAATGAAATTGAGTTATCTGTAGTGAGCTGGATGGACCTAGAGTCTGTCATACAGAGTGAAGTAAGTCAGAAATAGGAAAACAAATACCATATGCTAACACATATATATGGAATCTAAAAAAAAAAAAAAAAAAAAAAGGTTCTGAAGAACCTAGGGGCAGGACAGGAATAAAGACGCAGACATAGAGAATGGACTTGAGGACACTGGGGAGGGGGAAGGGTAAGCTGGGAGGAAGTGAGAGAGTGGCATGGACATATATATACTACCAAATGTAAAATGGGTAGCTAGCGGGAAGCAGCCGCATAGCACAGGGAGATCAGCTTCGTGTTTTGTGACTGCCTAGAGGGGTAAGATAGGGAGGGTGGGAGGGAGATGCAAGAAAGAGGAGATATGGGGATATATGTATATGTATAGCTGATTCACTTTGTTATAAAGCAGAAACTAACACACCATTGTAAAGCAATTATACTGCAATAAAATTGTTAAAGAAAAAAACTAAAAAAAAAAAAAGATTCTTGCATCATTTCTCATTACGGAGACTTATCGCCCTAATGTGGCCACTTAATATACTCTTCCCCCATTCCTATACCCCTTTTACAGTGCCTTTTAGGACTCACTGTCCATCAGTCATATCTTTTACATCAACAACCTCTTCTCTGAATCTTCCCTTGACTTCTTTGTATCAAAATTTACCCTTTCTTGAAGATAAAGACTAAATCTTGAAGATAAGGCACTTAAGCGCCCTGATTTTAAATCTTGAAGAAAGATAAGGCCCCAGCAACCACTTTTCTAATTTTCAGACTCAGTCAATGACATTGCTTACTACTGCGCTGAGGAAATGAATCAATAGGAAATCCCTTGTGGTCCCACCACCAGAACGACCAATGTACCTGCATTTTTGCCCACATAATCTCCCTTCCCTGTTGTAAGTATAAAGTAATTGTTCATACTACTGTTTGGATTCAGTTCTCCACTATTTCTTTTCCAAGGACATTGCTCCAACAATTCTTTTCTCATTGTTGTATCATCTGTTTTTACTTCTCTACCACATCTATCTTCTCTCATTCAAACAAAGTGATATTGACAATCTTAAGCTAAAAAAAGAACAAAAACTCTATTGACTTCTCCTATTTTCTAAAAAAAAATAACAACAGTCCTTGAAAGACTTCTCCACATCCACAGTTTTTAATTACTGTGCTCAATTTCTTCTTGAACAATACTCTGATCAATCTTTCATCCACACCATAAAATGGCAACAGCTCTTGTCAAAGTCATTAATAACTTCCCAAAAGCTGCATCTTACTGGGCATAACAAATTTGGCAAATTTTATCCCCTCTGCCTTCTTGAAGTATTTACTTGTCACTTTATTTAGGTATATCATGCACTCCTTGTGGCTTATCAGTCCATTAAAGTATTTGCTTCTTCTTATTCCATTTCATTTATACTTTTTCTCTTCTCTAAATATTGGAGTAACTTCTCATTTCTGTATACTTTTTTTAAACCTAAGTAAACTCATCTAGTCTTTTGGCATAAAATACTGTTTTGAAAATTTCCAAATGTATAAATATCTATATTATGAAATCTTTTCTTATATGTTTAATGGATACTCAAAATTTCCCCTCAGGTTTCTAATAAGAGTCTCACAATAATTTTTTTTTAATTATACAGCTGACCCCTTCCTAAACTGTAATCTTGGTTCAATGCAGTCTTCCATACCTTGTTACATAAGTCCATTCTCTGATTTTGTCAAGCCAATAATCTGACAGTAATTTTTGTGTTATTTCTGTCTTCACACCCTAATTATCACTAAATCTTGTTAGATATAACATCTATTCAGATCCTGATTACATCTCATCTACTTTCCTGCTAGGATTTTGCTCCAATACACCATCCTCTATTACTACTGGAGTATTTCAATAGTTTCTTAATCAGTCACCCTACTTCTGTTCTTGACCCCTTACAGTAAATTTTCACCCAAGCAGTCATCCTCTAAGAATATATTTTAGAGCACATCGTTCCTCTGCTCAAAATCCTACATTGGTTTTACAGTTTAGAAAGAGTAAAAGCCTATGTAGTTACAATGGTCTGCAACTTACTGTTATGATGGAACAATCCAATGCCTTATCAACCTCATGTCCTGTCTCCTGACTTACTAGCTCTTTGCTAACACATCAAGCATGCTCCTACTTCAAGACCTTCCTCTACATTTTTCCCTACATGAAACATTCTTTCTCTAGATACTCAAGTGCCTCATTGCCCTACTTCTTCATATTACTTAGGTCTGTGCTCAAATGTGACCTTACCCGTGTCTTTTACATATCTGGCACCAAAATATGGTATGAAAAAGGAGAAAATGATAAAGAAGTTAAGAAAATAGAGCAAATGTATTCTTGGACCTGAGTATACCTGCCACGTTGAAGCTGGTGAAAAATGGAATGTATCTTTCTTGTGGTCTGATTCCAAAGTGAGAACGTTGAAGGACAAAATTTTGTCAAGTGTCTCTGTGCCTCAACACCAAAAGGCTGAGAGAGATTGTCTGAGCCATCTTAGACTGTGTGTCTATCAGCCAGCCATTTTTGATGTTTGAATCATGGTCATGTGACATTAACATGGAGGCTAGAGTCCTCTCTCTGTAATATCCACTCACACATACTTCAACAGGGGCTGTGGAATTTAACTAGTTATCTGATAAGGGGGTGGGCTAGCCAGACATCCTAAGATCAATTTACTACTGCGTTTCCAATTTCTCACAAAAATCCACAGGTTGCAATCAGAGAAATACAAAAATTCAAACAATATATAGCCTTATCCAACTACAAACAAGATGGTTTCATATCTTGAAGCTCTTCTGGCTTGTGATAGCATTTTGATATAATGAAATGTGAAATGGAAACATATTTGTCAAAATCTCTAACAGAACTCAGAAAGCCATGCCTGATAGCAAGGTAAAGTAATATATACGTTATATATATAATAATATATATAAATTATTGTACCTTGATATCATGTATATATGATAGTATATTTCTAAGAACTGAGATTTTTTTCAATCTGAACCTCTTTTTTCCCATGTCTTCCTTCCAATAATATTGGTCCAAAGGGTTTGTTTCTTTTTAAACTAGGGTTGCTGTTTTTCATATGAGTAGTGTAATGATTAAAGGATTCATCTAATTGTATAACTCTCAACAAAGTCAATGTATTTTAGGTAGGCTAAAATATTTCAGTTTCAGTGTTTATCTGATGCCTCAGAACACAAAAGTTATTCGTAGACTAGAAAAAAAAGTAAGTTATATTGATTTGTACAATGTGTGCTTATGTATCATTAACTAGGGCGAGAAAATATGGATTGATATAATTTTAAAAGCTCAAACTATTTTAGGAATGATATTTTTAGTTAGGGGGAAGGTTTTTGTTTTTTTTTTTTGGTGGGAGTAAACATTCCTTGTCCTTATAGGATTTCACCAAGATCTTAGAAGTATCTAATTATAATCTGAGCATAGGAGTGGAGAAGGTGTAGATATACATATAGCTGATTCACTTCATTGTACATCAGAAACTAATACAACATTGTAATGCAATTTTACTCCAATTAACAAAAAAGATTAACAAATTTATTCAATTAATTTTATTAAATCTGGAGTTGTAAATATTTGTAAGGCTTTTAATGCATATTTTCTAGGAATTATTTGTGTATATATGTATATATCTGTATCTACACCTCCACAAAATTAAAATGGGACTTACCTACTTTTACCAAGTAGTGTGCATATGTATTCATTTATTCATTCATTTTTTTATTGATTAATTCAATTCATTTTTGTGTGGTTGAGTATGTGTGCATTTTCTTATCATGTCAGTGTGTTTCTTACTGAAAGTGATAGTAAAAAGAAAGTGTTTAAAACAAAACAACAAAAAAATGGTGGATGGTTCTTTAATTGTGTTTATATAGTGTTTTATAAAAAGTCTGAATTCTTAATCCAAGACCTTCAGGATCCTGTTGATTGAGAAATGTGGGCTGAAGGAGATGTCTCTTAGACAATCCTGTATGTTGTTAGTTTAAATTTTTTTAAATTAGATGATGTATAAATAAGGGGAGAGGTACTAAATTATTTCCTATCCATATGAGTTATTTTGTGGTCACTACCTTTGCAAGATCAGTTTGACATTTTTGACAATATAGTGGATTTCTGTGAGAATCAAACATCTGAGCTGATTTGCATAAAACTTAACTGTTAGCTACTAACCCCTCTCTGGTTAACTCCGTGTACATAGTTAATCAGAGTTTATTATTGTGACAACCAGCCTATATCTTTCACTATAACTTTCCAGTTATCAGTTCCTTGGGGAGAAAATTTTGGCTTAACTAGAAAAATTAGCTGTGCACATTCAGGAAATGATTATCTGTCTAGGTATTTTGTGGTTTGTGTGTGTGTTTGTTTTGTTTTGTTGTGGTAATGTGACTTTATGTGACAGGAATAGCCCACCTCACCCCACCCCCACCAATCTAACGTTCTGTTGGAGAGTAGAGTGTGGTTTGTCTTTATATTCCCAGATGGAGGCAGTGATGCGTGACCTACAGATGAGAATGATCATATTTGGTAGAAAGACAGGTCTGTTTGTTAGTATGAATGTGCTCATGGCTTTGCTTCTACTCTTCCACCAGCAGGTGAAATCAAGATATTATTCCATCATTGCTTCTTTATTCAGTTTTGGTGTTTTCCAGCTGATACTAGGAATTTTATAAAATGCCCTTATTTTAGAACCTATTACTTAAAATGACACTGCTAATCACCACTGTGCTAATAATTCCATTTTTACTAAACTATTAGCACAATTATAACTTGAAAAATGTTTCTACAACTATCAAGAATACCTCCATAATACTGTCTTTCACATCATGTCTTCTTTGTCAATCATAAAACCTCCTGGAGTGATTGTCAATAGAGTCTTGTGCTCCGTTTATCATCCTGACTGAGCAAAGACCAACTGGCCCTTGACTGTCTCAGTCAGCTTTTGCTTCTTATTGATTAATCTATTTATAACTGTAATATCATCAATTTTTCAAATTAAGATACAGTCCCAAAATGGCAAGTTTGGGCTTTTCAATAATTACTTAAGTCCTTTCTGCTGACCTTCATCTTTCACGTGGTGAACATTTTGCTGAGATAGGTTCTTTCTCAGCTGAGCTACAGCAGATTCAGTGGGGCTCCTCTTTGGAAGTGAGTGTATCTTCTGACAGTTTTTGATTCAATCAAACTGCACTTACTCTTATTTTGTTCCTTGTACCTTAGCGGCTACCCAAACTATTTGATGTATGCATGTGTGTGATGCATTGTTTTTTCTTCTATGGCACCTAGGAACTTAAGAAAATTTTAATTTTAGAAAATTTTCTTTCCTTGGTCATTGAGTTTATTTGCCAGATTCATTTATATTATCCATTTTTCCAATCAACATTATTCAGGGACTGAGCTTTCTAACTTTTTTTTAAAAAATGCTCTTTTGGTTATTTATTCATTGCCAAAGTTGAAATTAAAGTATAAGCGATACTGTGACTCAGTTAATGGACAATACTCTCTCTAGGATACAGATAATTTTATTAAGAAAAGGTGGTCCTCACTTATTAGGTAAATAATTCTAGTGGAAATAAATAATTTAAAATGTGAACTTCTGTTTGACAAAATGTCCTTGTTAAAAAAACTTTGATAGTATTGCTACTGTGGTTGAAGTTTTATCACAAATATTCCCTATTTGTAAATAAATAAAAACAAAGATGGCGTGAAATTAGTTTCCACAGTATGAAATTATTTACATCAGGAGTAGACCAACTTCTCAGATATAGGCATCAGTATGTGTGTCTGGAAGGATGGCAATTTATGCAGCTTGACTCCATTGCATCTGGAGGTTGACAGCTGCTTATTATGTACACCTAATTTACTGGAGTGTTAAATACTGCGAGTGAAGAAATCAATTCACCAAAGGTCTATGGTTCAATAGTTTTAGCACTTCGTGCTGAAAATAAAATGTGACATAAATTAGGAAAGAACCTTTTCCACACTGCCTCAGTAGTAAAAGAACTCCCACAGTGGAAAAAGGCAGTAGATGAAGTGTCTTTGATGTAATTATGTGGATGGTAATAAACCCAGCCTTGATCTGCTTTATGAAGCTGTTGTAATAATATTAATGATGTTTAACCATGTAACAATCCCTGGACAAATGGCACATCTATTTTCAATATCAAATTACTCATCTTTAAAAGAAAATAAATTAACAGCATTTCCTACTTACGGGACATTACAGGAAAATTGAATGAAATTTCAGAGCATGTAGAAAAAAAACAGTTTGCAAAGGAAACACAGAATTTTGGATTAAGCCTTAGGATCAATCATTTGTGTTAACCCAGGAAATATACCTAAGAGTTGAGAATACATGTCCAGTAATTTAAGGATTAGCTCCCTTCACTGTATTAGCCATTAAGGAAAATGATTATAAGAGGCAGTCTACCATCTAATCTTAAAAGGATCATTTAAATCTTACATATAAAACAGTATATATTTATCTCTTCTCTATCTTTTTATATAATCATCAAAATCATAATGAGTACAACATCACTGGGGAGGATAACCGCTAATAACTATCATCCACAATTAAATAAATACTCAGATAAACCATCCTTGTTCATGCCTCATAGCGCATGACATTTATTTTCTATTTAAAATCAGCTTTATTGAACTAAATTTTACATGCAATAAACTTCACTGCTTTTTAAGGGGGGATTTCAATGGGTTGTGACAAATGTATTCAGTTGTGTGGCCACTTCCAAAATCAAGATATAGAATATGATTATCACCACAGACACTTCCACTGTGCTCTTTTGTACTTCATCCCAAACTCATCTCTTGGCAATGACTATTCTGTGCATTATACCCAGAGATTTTTCTTCTCTAGAATGTTCTTTAAATGCAGTCATGCAGTATGTAGCCTCTCTGTCCAGCTTGTCACTTAGCATCATGTGTATGAGATTAATACATATTGTGGCATGTATCAGAAATTGGATTCTTTTTAATTACCAAAAATAATTATATGATCATTTCCTAAGATGCAATCAAATTTGAAGATTCTGATATGATTTTAGCCTTTCCATCGGTCTGCTCTTTTAAAATCTTACCCATGTTCTTGAGTGTGCTTGGTTTTTAAAGTGGGTTTGAGGCTGAAGCAAGGGGTAGATCTTTATTAGGCTTGAATAACAGCTTTGTAAGCTGCCTTGACTAGGATACATTAAACCTTTTTCTTATTCTTACTTGCTAGAACTAATTGTTTTAGTCATCCTATATAATTTTCGATAATTGAATACACGTTTTCTCAAACTAAGGACAATATAGTATTTTATTTAAAATATTGAGAGCTTAATGGCCTCTCTTTTTCAAAATATGTCAGAAACTGTCCCATTTTAACCTAACATCAAACTGGTTAGCTACTTTCCAGGTGAAAATGTCTTTTATTATTTATTATATTTCATATTCTCATGTGCTTGTTTTAAATTCCAATGTATTATATTTAATTTCAAAATTTATAAGGCACAATCTTGTTAAAAATCACTTTTTTTAAAGAAAAATAAAGCACAGATAGAAAAAAACACATTCTTAACATAAATCTAGTGTTGTTTGGCCTTTACTGGACATCCTTGAGCTTCTTAAATAAGCAGAGCTATAGATGTTAGGACAACAGCCAACCAATGCAACTGCTGGTAGGTTTTTTAATGTCTCAAAATAGGAGCTTTTATTTTTGTCATTTGGTGTTTGTGTATTTTGTTTGTTTTAATGCTGTTTTTTCCTATGATCACTAACAAACAGGGAGGGTTAATCATAACTGTAACTGTTATACTCAAAATTACAGTGTTATTTTTGGTGTCTAGATAGACCCTAGTCTTCCTTAGCTCACATTCCCTGAAAACATCCCAGCTGCTGATAAATCGTATTTTTCCTTCCTTCCTCTCTCCCTCTCTCTCCCTCTCTCTCCCTCTTCGCACCCCCTTTCCCTTTCTTTCTCTCAGTCTCTCTCTCTTTTTGAGGTCACACTATCTTTGTTTTGCCTCTTGTCTTTTTCCCTCTTGTCTTTTCCCCTCTTCTCTCTATACTGGCTCCATTCTTCTTCTTTTTCTTTTTTTTTTTTACATCTTTATTGGAGTATAATTGCTTTACAATGGTGTGTTAGTTTCTGCTTTATAACAAAGTGAATCAGCTATACATATACATATGTTGCCATATCTCTTCCCTCTTGCGTCTCCCTCCCTCCCACCCTCCCTATCCCACCCCTCTAGGTGGTCACAAAGCACCGAGCTGATCTCCCTGTGCTATGCAGCTGCTTCCCACTAGCTATCTATTTTATGTTTGGTAGTGTATATATGTCCATGCCACTCTGTCACTTTGTCCCAGCTTACCCTTCCCCCTCTCCATGTCCTCAGGTCCATTCTCTAGTAGGTCTGTGTCTTTATTCCCGTCTTTCTCCTAGGTTCTTCATGACCTTTTTTTCCCCTTAAATTCCATATATATATGTTACCATACGGTATTTGTTTTTCTCTTTCTGACTTACTTCACTCTGTATGACACACTCTAGGTCCATCCACCTCACTGCAAATAACTCAATTTCGTTTCTTTTTATGGCTGAGTAATATTCCATTGTATATATGTGCCACATCTTCTTTATCCATTCATCTGATGATGGACACTTAGGTTGCTTCCATCTCCTGGCTATTGTATATAGAGTTGCAGTGAATATTGTGGTACGTGACTCTTTTTGAATTGTGGTTTTCTCAGGGTATATGCCCAGTAGTGGGATTGCTGGGTCTTATGGTAGTTCTATTTTTAGTTTTTTAAGGAACCTGCATACTGTTCTCCATAGTGGCTGTATCAGTTTACATTCCCACCAGCAGTGCAAGAGTGTTCCCTTTTCTCCCCACCCTCTCCAGCATTTATTGTTTCTAGATGTTTTGATGATGGCCATTCTGACTGGTGTGAGGTGATACCTCATTGTAGTTTTGATTTGCATTTCTCTAATGATTAGTGATGTTGAGCATCCTTCCATGTGTTTGTTGACAATCTGTATATCTTCTTTGGAGAAATGTCTATTTAGGTCTTCTGCCCATTTTTGGATTGGGTTGTTTGTTTTTTTGTTACTGAGCTGCATGAGCTGCTTGTAAATTTTGGAGATTAATCCTTTGTCAGTTGCTTCATTTGCAAATATTTTCTCCCATTCTGAGGGTTGTCTTTTGGTCTTATTTATGGTTTGCTGTGCAAAATTATGCCTAATATCCATGAAACCCTGAGATTTCAGCTCCTTTCCATTATTCTCTCTTTTATTTTTAGATCTCATCTACCATAATGGATTCATATATCACTTCTGCATTCATAACTTCCAAAATATCTAGTCCTGAACTTTTATTCAAAATTCTGATATTGAATTTCCATGCAGAATGTCTCTACCTGGATGCTTTAGCCTCAAATTAAACAAGCATTAATTTTATCATAATCCATTCTTCTCTAGGTTTTCTGATTTCTTTTAGTGATACTGTTGTCTCTTAAAGACTGGGTTCTAGAACAATGCAGCATTTTTCTTTTTTCTTTCTTCCTTTAGTTAGTCACTAGGTGCTGTTGATTTTTCTCTTCAAATTATTATGCATCTGCATAATAATACATATACTTTCTTAGCATAACCACTGCATTTACTCTAACTTGGGCCAATGTCACCCCAGTTTTGAACTCTTGTAATAGTTTCCTTTATTCTTTTTCCACTCTGCTCCAATGCTTTCTGAATGTTGTAGATACATTAATCTTATAAAATATCACTTTTTGTTTCCATACTCTTGCCTACAACATTTTGATGTCTATATTAAATGTCAAGGTTCAAACTAGGACAATTTACTAATAGAAACTGAAAGTTGTCTGGTCGTAAAGAAGAAAGGACACCACATTATTAAATCTGGTTTAGTGGCTGAATAATGAGCAATGGCTGTAGATTTAGCTGTGTTTGTACATGTAGGCAGGTGAAGAAAGCAAGTCATAAATATGTCAAATGCAATTTTCAGTATTGGCCTATGGGACCAGGTTTTGAAATTTAATAGTTATACATAAAGAATGTATATTATACATTATATATTATACATAAAGGATACATTCAGGATGGTGGGAGCCAAAACAAGCCAATAAAGACGAACCAGGTAAGTGGGGTGATCAAGTCAAGGATGATACTGAAGAAAGTTAGAAGGTGAGGAGTTAGTTAAATTATGATGAGAAGCAATAGCTTCTTATATATTCTTATAATATATGTTCCAAAAGTGAATTTTACTGATTGACTTTCTCTTAAATATCACAATTTATTGAAGCAACATGGAATCCCTTTGCAAGTCTCATTTTAGGGAATTCTGTTTGGTCTTAATGAGTAGCAAACCATCAGGTTAAATACAAAAGGCTCAGATTATATATCTACTTAACTCACCAAGCTCTGTAAGAGTGATTTCCTGTGGCAATGCCACTACCTAATTAAGAACTTGGTTTCCTTCATAGTTGTATGGTCAGGCCACTCAAGATGGCTGTTCTCTTGCTCTCTGTACATCCCCTGCTTGATCAGTGCCTGCTTCATCTACACCCTACACACATGACTGACCTCCCTACATATTTGCCCAGGCTCCAGCTACTGATGGTTCCAGCTTTAGATCAGAACTCTCCACTATGTTTATCAAAGGGGTGGTGAGGGGCATGCCCCTTTGCTGCTTTCCCTGGTAACTGATGAGCCAACCTGACCTCAATTCCCCTATAACTGGTAACCTCCTCCTACCCTGGAAGCAAAGACAGCCACCAAGTCCTGCCCGTAGCCTGCAGCACATGGTGGGGTGTTGCTCTAGGACCTTGCTTCCAACATGTAAGCTCCCCCATCCATTAAACCATTGCTTCCATTTCACATTTCATTATATCAAAATGCTATCACAAGTCAGAAGAGCTTCAAGATATGAAACCATCTTGTTTGTAGTTGGATAAGGCTATATATTGTTTGAATTTTTGTATTTCTCTGATTGCAACCTGTGGATTTTTGTGGGAAATTGGAAACCATTAAACCATTGATGTCTCTGTCACTGACTCTGTTGATTTACAAAGTTGTGTTAGTTTCTGGTGTACAGCAAAGTGATTCAGATATATATATATATATATATATATATATATATATATATATATGTAAAATAGTTTGCATCTGCTAATCTCAAACTTCCAATTCATCTCTCCCCCACCCTCCTCCCTCTTGGCAACCACAAATCTGTTCTCTATGTCTGTGAACCTGTTTCTGTTTCATAGGTAAGTCCATTTGTACCACATTTTAGATTCCACTTATAAGTGATATCATAATATTTGTCTTTCTCATTCTGACTTACTTCACTTAGTATGATAATCTCTAGGTTCATCCATGTTGCTGCAAATGGCATTATTTCATTCTGTTTTATGGCTGAGTAATATTCCATTGTATACATGTACCACATCTTCTTTATGCATTCATCTGCCTATGGACGTTTAGTTTGTTTTCCTGTCTTGGCAACTGTGAATAGTGCTGCTATAAACATAGGAGTGCATGTATCTTTTCAAATTATAATTTTGTCCAGTTATATGCCCAGGAGTGGAATTGATGGGTCATATGGCAACTCTACTTTTAGTTTTTTGAGGAACCTCCATACTGTTCTCCATAGTGGCTGCACCAATTTACATTCCCACCAACAGTATTGGAGGGTTCCCTTTTCTCCACACCTTCTCCAGCATTTCTTATTTGTAGACTTTTTGATGATGACCATTCTGACCAGTGTGACGATACCTCATTGTAGTTTGGATATGCATTTCTCTAATAGTTAGTGATGTTGAGCATCTTTTCATTTGCCTGTTGGCCATCTGTATGTCTTCTTTGGAGTAATGTCTATTTAGGTCTTCTGCCCATTTTTTGATTGGGTTGTTTGTTTTTTTATTATTGAGTTGTATGAGCTGTTTGTATATTTTAAAGTCATAGCTGTTGAAATCATTCATAATGCTAAAAGACCATGTAGTATGTTTGACCAGGGTATAAAATTTATTCTCAAATTCATCCTACAAAGAAATTCTCAAGTTCCTTTCAGTCCTTAGAACTTTGCCTTGTAAATATCAAAAACTTGCTTAAAAATTATCTTAATATTTAAAGTAATAAATGGTTTCATAAAATTGTCTTCTGAATTGTCCTCATGCTATATCTAAAGCAATGTCTAATTCAGTAAAATTAATCATCCTGAAGAAAACATTCTTTCCATATCTGTGCATTTTCTAATTGAGAATCCCTCCATGTATAATGCTTTTCTCTTGTTTTTCTATTGATTTATAGGTTTTTGTGCTTTGAAGCTCATTCTTCTGATAATGCTTTAACAGATGACTCTATTTCAGTAAATTCTTTCTCTTCTAAAATGCAGTAGAATATTTTGTCTTTAATACTCCAACAGCATTTAACAGTGCTTCTCGTTATTGTGCTTTTTCTGAATATGATTTTTTAATCTGTAAAGCCCAGTTTTAAGTTCCTCAAAACAGAAATACCATCTTGAATGTCTCCATTCCTTGGACAATGCTCATTGTAATCTGAAGGGAGTTGCTGAGCAAAAATTTGATATATTCATGGCTGATAGATTGATATCTGTTCCAGTCTGTTAAAAAGCAATGCATGTTTTAGTGAAAGCTTATTAGTATCTTAATATAAGTTAAATATTGGGCCTGAGAAATGCAGTACACTGGCCACAGGGTACAGTGATGATAACACCAAAATGTAAATCAGAATACTTAAGTTCTAGCTTTAGTTCTACCCATAGTCTATGATAATTCACCCCTTTCTTTGCCACAAATTCTTAGCCAAAAACCCCGAGATTATTTACTGATACAATATTTTATTATTCTATGATTAGGGTATCCCTACAGCTCTCAAATTTCTTGGTTTCAAAAATCACCTACTTAATTTGTAAAATGCCAAGACTCTCATTTCATTACATGAGCCTACATTTTTATTCACATTTAAGTGAAGATTAATTCTTAATCATTTCAATTTATATATATTTGCTGTATTTGTGTTATGCTCATCTATCTTCTCTCTCATTATACATAATTTCTTATAAGATACCAGTACTTACTATGTTGTGATATTACAGTATTACCCATTTTATCATCCCAATAAACATAGAAAAGTATATTGCTCATTTAGATGTCTCTTAAGGGTTTTTGACTGAAATAACTATGATGGGGAAAATTAGTAAATAAAATATGAGTTCCCTTCGTATTTCCTTAAATCAACTTCCATACAGAAGTTCAGGGAAAAATAAATGTTACTAGTATTAACACAAGTCAAGTTAATTTAAAAAGCTGTGAGCTGCAGAGCCTGTATGAAAGATTTTATACATCGTCTCAAATAAAAGGAAAGACTTATGCTTAGAGATAAATTATATGTTAAATGTAACCTAAAGGAAAACAAGAAACAGTGTAGTACAGGAGAGCTATGATTTACTCCACGTGGTCCTATACGGATAAGACATTAAGGTGCTGAAAGCTAAAGTTTCCGTATTTTCCAAAGCTTCAAATAAAGAATCATTACTTCCTAGGGGTCTAATCAGGATTTATACCAACACATACATGTTGAATAGAGGCAAAGACTGGCAAAAAGCCCAGTAACTTTCTCTACCTAAGAAAAATTACATTTCCTCAAGTTAAACATTTTTTAAACTTTGTTTTTCTTCTCAGATTTCTATATCATAACACTTTTGTGTGACTGCTTTCGTTTACAACTGCTCCCAATTTAGTGTTATCCATGGATTTAATTAATATATAATTTAGTTTTACATATTATTAATTGGGATGGTAAATAAAGAAGCAGCTGTGGCAGAACAACTATTAAAAATGCTTAAATTTCTCAGCACCCTAATTCATTAAGAACTTTAAAAAGAGACGGTAAAGAACTAAAATATGAAAATTTTCTGTATCAGTTTTTAGATGTGGTCTCAATGCATATTGAGAGTTATCAGTATAAATATGGCTCATAAGAGCAATAATTGAAGAAAATGAAAGTACTTCTCTTAAAATCATATATTCAACTTTCAAGGGATTAATTTTTTTAACTAAGGAAGAAGAAAATAAACCCTGACCTAAATCAGTCTTCAGGAAAAACAACAAAAAATAATCCAAAAGGAAAATCAGAATGAACTCAAACCATTAGGAAAGTCTTTAAAAAAATAAAACAAGGATGGATTGATGTCTAATAACATAATTTATCTCACTTTAGAAAGCATTCTTGACATTCTGAGAAAAAAAGGAAGGAAATGGTGGAAGGCAGAGGGAACCCAAATTACATATCCTGGCCTTCTGAAGATTAGGACTATGGGTCAGGCAGGTGTTCATATTTTCAGTCAAATGTGACCATTTTTTAACGAAAGAGAATTATACATGATGAGTAATTTTCATGGAAAATCTGTGAAAGTGCAAAACTTGAAACTTGGTATTTATTTTATAAATAGCCCCCTCTTTTCCTTATCTATAATATAGTTCTTCTACCTGTAACATTTTTCCTCTTCAGTATAAGAACGCTTCCTAAGAAAATTAAAAAAAAAAAAAAGCATGCAAGAAAAGCCCAACATTTATTACTGGGACTTATTTTTCCAAATGCGAAATGAAGTCTCGAGAACTGAGGCTTGACTAAGAGTTTAAAATACTTAGAGACAGCAGCTGTCATTGACGACTTCTGCAGTGATGCTAGCAAGCAACTATTTCAATATCAGAACCCAGACTCCTTGGTTAATTTGCCAATTTGCTAAGTAGGTGAAACCATCCATGAATGCCTTCCATCTGTTCCAAGAGTTCCCTGTGTTTGTTATTTCTTAGATGGATGCACACTGTCCAACTGTGACACAAACTCACAAATCACCTGTCAGGTAGTTGTGAAGACAAAGACTTAGGAAAGCAATCTCAACTTTGAAAACACTCTTACTCTTAAAAACATCAGAATTAAACCTGTTATTACTAAATGCTATAGCTTATTGACCTTATATAAACTCCTTTAAATAGCAAGTTGTTTATTATGATTATTGTAATCTATTTAAGAAAGGTCTCTGATTATTTTGGACTCCACAAAATAGCTAGAAATGGAGAGAATAGATTTCTTTTTTTGTATATTTAGAAATATCTCAATTTTGCAAGATTATAAATGGTTTCTTATTTATCAAAAACAAATAAATAATTTTGGTAAGAAAATAAGGAGGTATATAATTACAATAGAACATGGAACCACAGAGATGAAATTGTGCCTCAGCTGAGGTTAGTTTTATGAAGTATGTCAGAAATGGTTGATCAATAATGCTGTCTATTCTGTTTTTGAAGATTCTTATGCAATCTACCCACTGTTAAACATCCAGGTAAATATATTTCTGCTTTTTAATACTTCATTGATTATTCCTAGCAAGGTTAATTATTATCAGTTATAAATTCCAATTTTATCAGTGTTACTTCAGTAATCATTTGATTATTGTGCAAAACTGTATATATTTCATCACATACTGCTTTGCATAAATCTTTTCTGAGTGGGATATTTATCTTTCTAACTACTTTGCATAATCTGTTCACATGAGCATTGTTGTCTGTGACTAAACCCATATATTCTTTTTGAGGGGGGCTTTAAGTATTTTTAAAAAACTTTTATACAATAGAGGTTACTTTCCATTTACACTTATTAAAAGCTATTGGCTATATTCCCCATGTTGTACAGTACATCCTTCAGGCTGTGTTACACCCAATAGTTTGTACCTCTTAAATTCTCTGTACTACCCCTTCCCCCCATCCCCACTGATAACCACCACTTTGTTCTCTATATCTGTGAGACTGCTTCTTTTCATTATATTCACTAGTTTGTTGTATTTTTTTAGATCCCACATGTAAGAGATATCATATAGTATTTGTCTTTCTCTGACTTATTTTACGTAACATAATGCCCTCAAGTCCATCCATGTTGCTGCAAGTGGCAGGATGTCATTCTTTTTTTATGGCTGAGTAGTATTCCATTATATGTGTGTGTGTGTGTGTGTTTGTGTGTGTGTGTATGTATTTACACCACATCTTCTTTATCCATTCGTCTGTTGTGGGACTCATAGGTTGCTTCCATATCTCGGCTATTGTAAGTAATGCTGCTATGAACATTGGGGTGCAGGTATCTTTTCGAATTAGTGTTTTTGTTTTTCTCAGATATATATACAGGAGTGGAATTGCTGGGTCTTATCGCAGCTCTATTTTTAGTTTTTTGAGAAACCTCCATAATTATTTCTATAGTGGCTGTACCAATTTCCATTCCCACCAACAGTGCAGAGGGTTCCCTTTCCTGCACACCCTCGCCAACATTTGTTATTTGTGGGTTTTTGTTTTTTTTTTTTTGATGATAGCCATTCTGACAGGTGTGAGGTGATATCACTGTGGATTTGATTTGCATTTCCGTGATGATTAGTGATGTTGAGCAGATTTCATGTGCCTGTTGGTCATCTGCATTTTAAACTTATATATTCTTTTTTTTTTTTTTTTTTTTGTGGTACGCGGGCCTCTCACTGTTGTGGCCTCTCCCATTGCGGAGCACAGGCTCCGGACGCGCAGGCCCAGCGGCCATGGCTCACGGGCCCACACACTAACCTGGCAGAGAGGAGCTGCCAGGGTCTCCTGCTTTTCACAGTTGGCAATGGCTTTGATACATGACTCTGTTCGCAGAACTCCTCTGACACACCGTCTTCCTCAAGGCTGCTGTATTCTCCCAGCTGACTGGTTTTCTGGCTGACTCTTCCTAAATACATCATGTTGGAGAGGAAAAGGTAAGCATGGAAGAGAGAAAACACCTGTTTCTTCATAGCATCCTTACAGTAAGTGTCCATTTCTACTAGAAATTAGAGAGTAAACATATATAGATCTTTTTTTCCTCCCCTAGATTGTACATGGTCTTGACAGGTTTTGGCTCTCCAAGACTAGTCTTTACTTTCTAGTGATTTTTCTTCCAACTCTCATCCAAGCTGCACTAACACTGTTCCCTCCTCTTGCCTCCTGGACAAATATGGTAGTGTTTCTCATTTGTAGGAACCCTCAGGTACCTCAGTAACCTTTGTGGGTTTCCATAACCTTACCCACACCTTTTCAAATTGTCTCTTCATGAAATCGTCTTCATCCAAGTTGAGTGTGCCAGGTCCTCTGTCTTGCCAAGACTCTGACAAACATCTGTTATGTCTCACTGGGACTATTTCAATGCCTTTTTTTTTTTTTGGCATTATTTATCTCAAGTTGAGCCCAGCCATGAAGCCACCAGTGTGGCTTCTGAAATTCTGACTGAATCACTCTATTTAAAATCTTTACATGGTACAATCACACCTAGAAGAAAAAGTCCAAACATACACATTTTGTTTTTCCTTTCTTTTTACTAGAGCAATGTGATGTGGATCAATGTGATGTTCTGAATGAAATCCAGAAGATCCAGCTCTCTCCAACTATATTATGAGCGAGGGTTAGCATAGCCCTGGTTGGTCAGGAGGGAGAGAACAAAAAAACTGTAAATATATATAGTTGTCCATTTCATTTGGATACTGTTTCTGATCTCTTTTCCTATCAGAATGGAAAATAATTTATTTTCCAAACCTAGAAAAAAATACAACATATGACCGCAGCTGCGATCGATGCTACAACTTAATTGAATTCAGGATAGTCTATTGTCACTCTTCAGGATCGACCTGGTGTCTGCAGAGGCAAGATGGTAAATTTAATACAGAAATGTTGAGGGACACCGTATCTGTATCCTTTAGATCCTAGAGGGTCCACTGATGTCTGCCATCTTAACCCGTGATGTGAGACTACTTCTGATTCATTATCCTGGGAGTCAGTTACAGAGGCTTGCACTTGGTATCACTCAATCTGATAATGTTTATCCTATATGCCCACAACCTAATATGGGAATTTCAACAACTACTAGATATGTCAATCCCAATCATATGCTCCTGAGCCTAGAAAATGATTGCGAGATGGTCTAGGAACCCAGTTTACCCACTGTTTGCTGAACCATGTGAAGAAATATATTTATTACCTGGTCCCATCCAGTCAAGCAGGGGACCATGATGATGCTTCAGATCTCCTGGTACTCATGTCAACTCAGAGAATGAAAGACAATCCTCTAAAGTTTGGATGCTCTCCTTTTGCCAACGCAGTTATCCAAGTTAATAGCCATGAATTCCCATTGGAGGAAGTCTGGAGGTACCATTCACATGTGTTTCTGGGATGTTGCTAGGTCCTTCCTCCTGAAGATCTGGCTTCCTTTTAAGTAAAAGGCTTCTGGATCTGAAAATAAGCTTAGGTCTGGAATATGGGCATATAATTATAATTTTTTAGGAGATGACAACCAAAAGTCATATAACTGGTTTCTCCTGATATTATAAGCTACATAGTACCCATTGGGGCTGCCTACTTCTTTGCATTTATGGGCATTGCGTTCTCCTTCTATCTCCATAAATGTCTGTGGATTAGACAGGCCTTTTGTCTGCTAATCTAACCCAGCTACTCATTGCAATAATCACATCTCCCTGGCTTCTGATGGTTGTGCATATCTACAGTTTGGGGGTGTTATCATCTCCATTTCTATTTTTGTTCCTAATTCTGTAACAGCCTCTCCTACAATCAGCCTTAGCTTGCTGAGGAGAGGAACTAATGAACATCTTAATAATGCTGGTGCCTCTCTATGGGCATGTTTCTCATGTCCATGGCAGGTGTTGAATCCCCCAATCCTTCCTGTGGAATGTAACCACCTGGTGACATTTCCAGCCCTACACGTTGTAACCCCTCCAGCAGTCCCACTTCCCCAAGCCTTTGAATCCTTTCTTCTGTAGTCTACAATGGGATTTTGACATCACTTAGCATGTTCATTCTTTTTCCAGCTTTTAGAAGCTATCTTGGTAGCCAGTTCATACCACCCCTGAGGCCCTTGACAGAGTACTAAAATGTGTATCCTCAAAAATGTCTCCTAAATAAAGAAATTCTGCCATATTCAATCTTATATTCTGGTACCCTGAATCAAAAAATCTCAGAATTAAATCCTACTTGTATTCCATCAGCTACTGCTGGTAAATGCTAATTAGGTAATTTGAGATAGTGATCCTTTCCTTTATTATGAGGATCAGCAAATTCCCAGCTGGGTTATGCCACAACTTAACATCAGATGTATGTCTAGTGTGTGTAGCAGGGAAGGATGGGGCCAGTTATGTGGTGAACATATTGTCTCACAGGACAGAGGTCTCTTTGTGCATTAAGTTTCTAGAAAGTCTAGCCCTTAAAAGGGAGAGATGAGCCACTTTTTCAAGCTTCAAGGGTTTAGAGAGGTCTAGGGTTTCAAAACTTCTCAGGCATCCTAAACTGGGTTTTCACACTAGCATAACTGACCTTCCTTGATAGGGCATTAAGCTTCTCTAGAGTTTGATTATTCTGACTGGCAGGTGCTAAGCCTGGTCCATGTCATTCTCTATACCTCTGTTATAGGAGAGGAGACCATGCACTTTGCTGAAACTTGATTTTTGTCTTGGTTAAGGAGAATGCAGTTCGGTTTTTCTCTCAGTCTATTTGAACTGTATATTTTCTGAGCATTTTTTACCTACTGTGGATAGAGGCTATATGAACTTTTCCATATGCTTTAAAATCTACTTACATGCATATAAATCTGATATGGAATGTCTCCAGCCATATTTAGATAATAGTTTTATGGTTTTGTATTCTATTTATTCTTTTGTCAGTTACAGGAAATTAATGTGATCTTCAGAAAAGCGAATCAGATTGAATTGGTTATAGAACACAGTAGGATCATCAGGCATTTGTACCAGTTCACCCAGGTGGCAGGGAAAGGCAAGCGTGATTGTATCTAGGATAAAGGTCTAGCCCTAAAGATGCAATGAAAGAACAAAGGGTCACATGAGAAGTGTAGTTTATGGCAAGACAAGGCTGGTTGATAATGTTCAGGTCATTAGTACATAGACGTAGTACCTTGGGGTAAAGTGAGGACTAGACTGGTGTGAAAATAACAAATAAAGAAATGTCTTTAAATACTTCTTACATTCCATGTGCTCTTCGAGAGTCTTTGAGTAGGAAACAAACGTATCTCCTCCGGTAGATTATATTCTTGTATTAGCGGGGTGGGACGGTATGAGATATGAATAAATAAAATAACATGGTTTCTCTGAGGAGGGAATATTTTTTTGAACCACTGATTTTTTATATATGCTTTTGTGTGAATATCTTTTTTCCTATACTTTCGTTTGCAAACTTCTGGCATACCATATTAAACAGATCAGTCTTGTAAGCAACATATATTTATTTTTCAATTCATTCCTACAATCTTTGTGTAAGTGCTCATATATTTGAGTTAAATCTGCCATATCAATATTTATTTTCTATTAGTCTCATGTTTCTATTCCCTTTTCACTTTTCTTGCTTTCTTCACGGTTAATAAATTTCTTTTTTCCACCTATACGTTTGATATTCATTTAACGATTACTAAAAGACAATAACAAACTCTCCTTATTATAGTCTACCTTACATTGATACTTTTATCATTTTCTGGATAGTTCAAGAAACTTAAAACATGATATTCCATTTACCACCTGCATATTTCTGTGCTAGCACTGGCAATTACAATACATAATATATTGGGTTGGCCAAAAAGTTCGTTCGTGTTTTTTCCATACATTGTTACGGAAAAACCTAAAAGAACTTTGTGGACAACCCAATAGTTTAAATTCCATAATGCGTTTCTTTATATTGTTTTAAAACTTCAATTTTTTTAACATCTTTATGGAGTATAATTGTTTTACAATGGTGTGTTAGTTTCTGCTTTATAACAAAGTGAATCAGCTATACATATAAATATATCTCCATATATCTTCCCTCTTGTGTCTCCCGCCCTCCCACCCTCCCTATCCCATCCTTCTAGGTAGTCACAAAGCACCGAACTGATCTCCCTGTGCTATGCAGATGCTTCCCACTAGCTATCGGTTTTACATTTGGTAGTGTATATATGTCCATGCCACTCTCTCACTTTGTCCCAGCATACTCTTCCCCCTCCCTGTGTCCTCAGGTCCATTCTCTGGTAGGTCTGTGTCTTTATCCCATCCTGCCCCTAGGTTCTTCATGACCTTTTTTTTTTTTTTAGATTCCATATATATGTGTTAGCATATGGTATTTGTTTTTCTCTTTCTGACTTACTTCACTCTGTATGACACACTCTAGGTCCATTCATATCACTACAAATAACTCAATTTCGTTTCTTTTTATGGCTGCATAATATTTCATTGTATATATGTGACATCTTCTTTATACATTCATCCGTCGATGGACGCTTAGGTTGCTTCCGTGTCCTGGCTATTGTAAATAGAACTGCAGTGAACGTTGTGATACATGACTCTTTGAATTATGGTTTTCTCAGGGTACATGCCCAGCAGTGGGATTGCTGGGTCGTATGGTAGTTCTATTTTTAATTTTTGAAGGAACTTCCATACTGTTCTCCATAGTGGCTGTATCAATTTACATTCCCACCAGCAGTGCAAGAGGGTTCTCTTTTCTCCACATCCTCTCCAGCATTTATTGTTTGTAGATTTTTTGATGATGGCCATTCTGACTGGGGTGAGATGATATCTCATTGTAGTTTTGATTTGCATTTCTCTAATGATTAGTGATGTTGAGCATTCTTTCATGTGTTTGTTGGCAATCTGTATATCTTCTTTGGAGAAATGTCTATTTAGGTCTTCTGCCAATTTTTGGATTGCGTTGTTTGTTTTTATGATATGGAGCTGCATGAGATCCTTGTAAATTCTGGAGATTAATCCTTTGTCAGTTGTTTCATTTGAAAAAATTTTCTCCCATTCTGAGGAATGTCTTTTTGTCTTGGTTATGGTTTCCTTTGCTGTGCAAAAGCTTTGAAGTTTCATTAGGTCCCATTTCTTTATTTTTGTTTTTATTTCCATTTCTCTAGGAGATGGGTCAAAAAGGATCTTGCTGTGATTTATGTACTGAAGTGTTCTGTCTGTTTTCCTCTAAGAGTTTAATAGTGTCTGGCCTTATATTTAGGTCTTTAATCCATTTTGAGTTTATTTTTGTGCATGGTGTTAGGAAGCGTTCTAATTTCATTCTTTTACATGTAATTGTCCGGTTTTCCCAGCACCACTTGTTGAAGAGGCTGTCATTTCTCCATTTTATATTCTTGCCTCCTTTATCAAAGATAAGGTGACCATATGTGCATGGGTTTATCTCTGGGCTTTCTATCCTGTTCCATTGATCTATATTTCTGGTTTTGTGCCAACCATACTGTTTTGATTACTGTAACTTTGTAGTATAGTCTGAAGTCAGGGAGCCTGATTCCTCCAGCTCCGTTTTTCATTCTCAAGATTGCTTTGGCTATTCGGGGTCTTCTGTGTTTCCATGCAAATTGTGAGATTTTTTGTTCTAGTTCTCTGAAAAATGCCAGTGGTATTTTGATAGGGATTGCATTAAATCTGTAGATTGCTTTGGGTTGTATAATCATTTTCACAATGTTGATTCTTCCACTCCAAGATCGTGGCATATCTCTCCAGCTATTTGTATCATCTTTAATTTCTTTCATCAGTGTCTTATAATTTTCTGCATACAGGTCTTTTGTCTCCTTAGGTAGGTTTCTTCCTAGATATTTTATTCTTTTTGTTGCAATGGTAAATGGGAATGTTTTCTTAATTTCACTTTCAGATCTTTCATCATTAGTGTATAGGAATGCACGAGATTTCTGTGCATTAATTTTGCATCCTACTATTTTACCAAATTCGTTGATTAACTCTAGTAGTTTTCTGGTAGCATCTTTAGGATCCTCTATGTATAGTATCATGTCATCTGCAAACAGTGACAGCTTTACTTCTTGTTTGCTTTGGATTCCTTTTATTTCTTTTTCTTCTCTAACTGCTGTGGCTAAAACTTCCAAAACTGTGTTGAATAATAGTAGTGAGAGTGGGCAGCCTTGTCTTCTTTCTGATCTTAGTGAAAATGGTTTCAGTTTTTCACCACGGAGGACAATGTTGACTGTGGGTTTGTCATATATGACCTTTATTATGTTCAGGTAAGTTCCCTCTATGCCTACTTTCTGCCAGGTTTTTATCATAAATCGGTGTTGAATTTTGTTGAAAGCTTTCTCTGCATCTATTGAGATGATCATATGGTTTTTATTCTTCAATTTGTTTGTATGGTGTATCACATTGATTGATTTGCGTATATTGAAGAATCCTTGCATTCCTGGAATAAACCCCACTTGATCATGGTGTATGATCCTTTTAATGTGCTGTTGGATTCTGTTTGCCAGTATTTTGTTGAGGATTTTTGCATCTATGTTCATCAGTGATATTGGCCTGTAGTTTTCTTTCTTTGTGACATCTTTGTCTGGTTTTGGTATCAGGGTGATGGTGGCCTTGTAGAATGAGTTTGGGAGTGTTCCTCCCTCTCTATATTTTGGAAGAGTTTGAGAAGGATAGGTGTTAGCTCTTCTCTAAATGTTTGATATAATTTGCCTGTGAAGCCATCTGGTCCTGAGCTTTTGTATTTTGGAAGATTTTAAATCACATTTTCAATTTCAGTGCTTGTGATTTGTCTGTTCATATTTTCTATTTCTTCCTGGTCCAGTCTCAGAAGGTTGTGCATTTCTAAAAATTTGTCCCTTTCTTCCAGGTTGTCCATTTTATTGGCATAGAGTTACTTGTAGTAATCTCTCATGATCCTTTTTATTTCTGCAGTTTCAGTTGTTACTTCTCCTTTTTTCATTGCTAATTCTATTGATTTGAGTCTTCTCCCTTTTTTTCTTGATGAGTCTGGCTAATGGTTTATCAATTTTGTTTATCTTCTTAAAGAACTAGCTTTTAGTTTTATTGACCTTTGCTATATCGTTTCCTTCATTTCTTTTTCATTTTTTTCTGATCTGATCTTTATGGTTTCTTTCCTTCTGCTATCTTTGGGGTTTTTTTTGTTCTTCTTTCTCTAATTGCTTTAGGTGTAACGTTAGGTTGTTTACTTGAGATGTTTCTTGTTTCTTAAGGTAGGATTGTATTGCTATAAACTTCCCTCTTAGAACTGCTTTTGCTGCATCCCACAGGTTTTGGGTTGTTGTGTTTTCATTGTCATTTTTTCTAGGTATTTTTAAATTTCCTCTTTGATTTCTTCAGTGATCTCTTAGTTGTTAAGTAGTGTATTGTTTAGCCTCAATGTGTTTGTATTTTTTACAGATATTTTTCTGTAATTGATATCTAGCCTCATAGCGTGTGGTCAGAAAAGGTACTTGATACAATTTCAATTTTCTTCAATTTACTGAGCCTTGATATGTGACCCAAGATATGATCTATCCTGGAGAATGTTCCGTGAGCACTTGAGAAGAAAGTGTATTCTGTTGTTTTTGGATGGAATGTCCTATAACTATCAATTAAGTCCATCTTGTTTAATGTGTCATTTAAAGCTTGTGTTTCCTTATTTATTTTCATTTTGGATGATCTGTCCATGGTGAAATTGTGGTTTTAAAGTCCCCTAATATGATTGTGTTACTGTCGGTTTCCCCTTTTATGGCTGTTTGCATTTGCCTTATGTATTGATATGCTCCTATGTTGGGTGCATAAATATTTACAATTGTTATATCTTCTTCTTGGAATGATCCCTTGATCATTATGTAGTGTCCTTCTTTGTCTCTTGTAATAGTCTTTGTTTTAAAGTCTATTTTGTTTGATATGAGAATTGCTAGTCCAGCTTCTTCTGATTTCTATTTGCATGGAATCTCTTTTTCCATCCCCTCACTTTCAGTCTGTGTGTGTCCCTAGGTCTGAAGTGCGTCTCTTATAGACAACATATATATGGATCCTGTTTTTGTATCCATTCCACCAATCTATGTCTTCTGTTTGGAGAATTTAATCTATTTACATTTACAGAAATTATCGAAATGTATGTTCCTATTACCATTTTCTTAATTGTTTTGTGTTTGTTATTGTAGGTCTTTTCCTTCTCTTGTGTTTCCTGCCTAGAGAAGTTCCTTTAGCATTTGTTGTAAAACTGGTTTGGTAGTGCTGAATTCTCTTAGCTTTTGCTTGTCTCTAAATGTTTTAATTTCTCCGTCAAATCTGAATGAGATCCTTGCTGGATAGAGTAATTTTGGTTGTACGTTTTTGCCCTTCATGACTTTAAATATGTCCTGCCACTCCCTTCTGGCTTGCAGAGTTTCTGCTGAAAGGTCATCTGTTAACCTTATGGGGATTTCCTTCTATGTTATTTGTTGTTTCTCCCCTGCTGCTTTTAACATTTTTTTCTTTGTATTTAATTTTTGATAGCTTGATTAATATGTGTCTTGGCATGTTTCTCCTTGGATTTACCCTGTATAGGACTCTCTGTGCTTCCTGGACTTGATTATCTATTTCCTTTCCCATATTAGGGATGTTTTCAACTATAGTCTCTTCAAATATTTTCTCAGTCCTTTTCTTTATCTCTTCTTCTTCTGTGACCCCTATAATTTGAATCTTGGTGCATTTAATGTTTTCCCAGAGGTGTCTGAGACTGTCCTCAATTCTTTTCATTTTTTTTTCTTTATTCTGCTCTGCAGTAGTTATTTCCACTATTTTATCTTCCAGTTCACTTATCCATTTTTCTGCCTCAGTTATTCTGCTATTGATTCCTTCCTGAGAATTTTTAATTTTGTTTATTTTGTTGTTCATCACTGTTTGTTTGCTCTTTAGTTCTTCTAGGTTCTTGTTAAAAGTTTCTTGTATTTTCTCCATTCTATTTCCAAGATTTTGGTTCATCTTTACTATCATTATTCTGAATTCTTTTTAAGGTAGACTGCCTATTTCCTCTTCGTTTGTTAGGTCTGGTGGGTTTTTATCTTGCTCCTTCATCTGCTGTGTGTTTCTCTGTCTCCTCATTTTGCATACCTTACTGTGTTTGGGGTTTCCTTTTCACAGGCTGTAGGTTCATAGTTCTCATTGTTTTTGGTGTCTGCCCCCTGTGGCTAAGGTTGGTTCAGTGTGTTGTGTAGGCTTCCTGGTGGACAGGATTAGTGCCTGTGTTCTGGTGGATGAGGCTGGATCTTGTCTTTCTGGTGGGCACATCCATGTCTGGTGGTATGTTTTGGGGTGTCTGTGGCCTTATTATGATTGTAAGTAGCCTCTCTGCTAATGGTTGTGGTTGTGTTCCTGTCTTGCTAGTTGTTTGGCCTAGGGTATACAGCACTGGAGTTTGCTGGTCATTGAGTGGAGCTGGGTGTTGGCGTTGAGATGGAGATCTCTGGGAGTTTTTTGCCGTTTGATATTATGTGGAGCTGGGAGGTCTCTTTTGGAGCAATATTCTGAGCTTGGCTTTCCCACCTCAGAGGCACAGCCCTGACACCTGGCTGGAGCACCAAGAGCGTGTCATCCACAGGGTTCAGTATAAAAGGGAGGAAAAAAAAAAACGAAAGAAAGACGATAAAATAAAATGAAATAAAGTGATTAAAATAAAAAATAATTATTAAAAATATTTTAAAAGTAATAAGAAAGAAAGAAAGAAGAGAGCAACCAAACCAAAAAACAAATCCACTAATGATAACAAGCACTAAAAATTATATTAAAAAAAAACAAAAAACGGACAGACAGAATCCTAGGCCAAATGGTAAAAGCAAAGCTATACAGAGAAAATCACACACAGAAGCACACACATACACACAAAAAAGTAAAAGAGAAAAAAATATACATATCATTTCTCCCAAAGTCCACCTCCTCAATTTGGGATGATTCGTTGTCTATTCAGTTATTCCACAGATGCAGGGTATATAAAATTAATTGTGGAGAGTTAATCCACTGCTCCTGAGGCTGCTGGGAGAGGTTTCCTTTTCTCTTCTTTGTTCACACAGCTCGGGGAGTTCAGCTTTGGATTTGGCCCCGCCTCTGCATGTAGGTTGCTGGAGGGCGTCTGTTCTTCATTCAGACAGGACGGGGTTAAAGGAGCAGCTGATTCGGGGGCTCTGGCTCACTCAGGCCTGGGGGAGGGAGGGGTACGGAGTGCGGGGCGAGTCTGCGGCAGCAGAGGCATGCGTGACGTTGCAGCAGCCTGAGGCGCACCATGCGTTCTCCTGGGGAAGTTGTCCCTGGATCACGGGACCCTGGCAGTGGTGGGCTGCACAGGCTCCCCGGAAGGGAGGTGTGGAGAGTGACCTGTGCTCGCACACGGGCTTCTTGGTGGCAGCAGCAGCAGCCATAGCGTCTCATACCAGCCTCTGGGGTCCACGCTGATAGCCGTGGCTCGCGCCCGTCTCTGGAGCTCCTTTAAGCAGCACTCTTAATCCCCTCTCCTCGTGCATCAGCAAACAAAGAGGGAAGAAAAAGTCTCTTTGGCAGCTCCAGACTTTTTCCCAGACTCGCTCCCTACCTGTGGCGCACTAGCCCCTTCAGGCTGTGTTAACACCGCCAACCCCAGTCCTCTCCCTGGGATCCGACCTCTGAAGCCCGAGCCTCAGCTCCCAGCCCCGCCCACCCTGGCGGGTGAGCAGAGAAGCCTCTCGGGCTGGTGAGTGCTGGTTGGCACTGATCCTCTGTGCGGGAATCTCTCTGCTTTGCCCCCCCCCCCCGGCACCCCTGTTGCTGTGCCCTCCTCCATGGCTCCGAAGTTTCCCCCTCCCCCCTCCCCCCGTCTCTGCCCGCGAAGGGGCTTCCTAGTGTGTGGAAACCTTTCCTCCTTCACAGCTCCCTCCCACTGGTGCAGGTCTCATCCCTATTCTTTTGTCTCTGTTTTTTCTTTTGCCCTACCCAGGTACGTGGGGAGTTTCTTACCTTTTGGGAGGTCTGAGGTCCTCTGCCAGCGTTCAGTGGGTGTTCTATAGGAGCAGTTCCACACATAGATATATTTGTGATGTATTTGTGGGGAGGAAGGTGATCTCCATGTCTTACTCCTCCGCCATCTTGAAACTCCTCTCTCTCCTTCTCTTTCTGACTTCTTCACTTAGTATGATAATCTCTGGGTCCATCCATGTTGCTGCAAATGGCATTATTTTGTTCTTTTTTATGGCTGAGTAATATTCCTTTGTAAATATGTACCACAGCTTCTTTATCCATTCCTCTGTTGATGGACATTTAGTTTGCTTCCATGTTTTGGGTATTGTAAATAGTGCTGCAGTGAACATTGGAGTGCACAAATCTTTTCTAATTATGTTTTTTTTTGAGATATGTGCCCAGGAGTAGGACTGCTGGATCATATGGTAATTCTACTTTTAGTTTTTTAAGGAACCTCCCTACTGTTCTCCATAGTAATTGTACAAATTTACATTCCTACACAGAGTAGGAGGGTTCCCTTTTCTCCACACTCTCTCCAGCATTTATTGTTTGTAGAATTTTTCTTTTTCTTTCTTTCTTTTTTTTTTTTTTTGTGATGATGGACATTCTGACCAGTATGAGGTGATACCTCATTGTAGTTTTGATTTGTATTACTGTGATAATTACTGACACTGAGCATCTTTTCATGTGCCTTTTGGCCATCTGTATGTTTTCTTTGGAGAAATGTCTATTTAGATCTTCTGCCCATTTTTTGATTGAGTTGTTTGTTTTTTTGATATAGAACTGCATGATCTTTTGTATATCTTGGAGATTAATCCCTTGTCAGTCACATAGTTTGCAAATATTTTCACCCATTATGTGGATTGTCTTTACTGGTGAGTATCTGGTGAGTTTTTGATATATGTGGTCAATTATCTTTAGCTATATTTATCATTAACCTCTTTATATCTTTTCTTTTAAAGAGTCTTCGGCTGTAGAATATTTGCCAGTAGATTATGGATTTCCATGTTTAGTTTTATCCTTTTTTTACTGGATGCAATAAATTAGTAGCATTGCTTTATTCACACACGACTGCAGTGCAATTCAAAGACCTTGGTAGCATTTTAGAATTATGATGAAATCATCATGGGACCAGATATCCATCATCTTATTTCTCCAAAACGTCACTAAACCATGGCAAGGAGGGGAGGAGCACACACATAAACACGCTTATTGAATAGAAACTTATTTCATACTAACTATGTGGCAAAATGGTGGACTAGCATAGCAGACCAGGAGTTTAAAGAAGAAATAAAAATAAAAAAGAAATATGATAGCCAAACGTTTACAATTAAAGCTTTATAAGAAGATATAGACAGTGGGAATTTAGAAAATTTATTCTCTGGCTCCTGAAAGAAACTGAGTGACAGGAGACCATGAGATTATCAGTTTTCAGAGACACTTCAACAAAGTACTCTGGCAAGGTTGAATCTTCAGTGAAAGTTCTGTTAATGTCTTTTGCTGATGATCTGACTGTGTATTTTTAATACTCAGTTTTGAGAATTTTAAAATATTTTCTACCTACTTGCCCCTTGTTGGATAAATGGTTTGCAAACAGTTTTGCCCATTTTGGAGCTTATTTTCTTTTATTCTTAAAATGGTCTTTCACAAAGGAAGATTTTCATTTTGATGAAGTCCAATAGATCAGATTTTCCTTTTATGAATCATGCTTTTGTTTTCAAATATAAGAACTCTATTTCTAACCATAGATCCCCAAGATTCTAGACCATGTTTCTTTCTTTATTCTTGAAAGTTTTATATTTTTATATTTTACTTTTAAGTCCATGATCCATTTTGAGTTCTTGTATAAAACATGAGGTTGGTGTTGAAGGTTTGTTAATCACCTATGGATGTCCACTTGCTCCAGCTCCATTTGCCAAAGACTCTACATCCTCTTGTGAATAGCTTTTACATCTTTGTTGAAAATCAGGTGGGATTTTTTAAAAAATAGATTTATTTATTTATTTATTTTTGGCTGCATTTGGTCTTCATTGCTGTGCACGGGGTTTCTCTAGTTGCAGCGCACGGGCTTTCCCTAGTTGCAGCGCACGGGGGCTGCTCTTCGTTGCTGTGGCTTCTCTTGTGGAGCATGGGCTCTAGGTATGAGGGCTTCAGTGGTTGCAGTGCACGGGCTCAGTAGTTGTGGCTCACGGGCTCTAGAGTGCAGGCTCAGTAATTGTGGTGCACTTAGCTGCCCACGGGCTTAATTGCTCCGCAGCACGTGGGATATTCCCAGACCAGAGCTCAAACCTGTGTCTCCTGCATTGGCAGGTGGATTCTTAACCACTGCACCACCAGGGAAGTCCCCAGGTGGGCTTTTTGTGTGGTTCTCCTTCTGGGTTCTCTAATCTGTTCCATGGGTTAAGCGTCTATCCCTCTGCTGAAATCACACCGTCTAAAAATGGAAAATTCTAAGGTGAATATACTGAATGTGTAGATGGATAGATGGATGCATGGATAAGTGTAAACATTCAGTGGTTTTCTAAGGTTTTTAAGATATTCTCTAAACTTCTGAACGTAGCTTACAGATTCTTATGTGATCCTGCAATTGCTTATTTTTGGGCATTTTTTCTGTATCCCTACTATGGCACTCTGATACCCAGATAAAATAATATTTAACTTTTCTTCACTGTCTTGAATGGTTTTCTCTGATACCTCTCTCTGTAATGTTCTTACTGTCTGCAAATTAATTTAACTTGATTTTATTCAGACTTATGGTTCTCACTTAGAAATCAGCTTCTTTGCAAACCTGTTGTATGCAGCACTCAGGTTGTATACTTCCTGTGTATACCTATGGCACACTAACCTGTCACATTCACAGAATTTATCACAGTGACTTGTAAATACCTGTTTATTATTTTACCATTGGGAGACAGTCCTCTATTGGTCTCTCACAGATTTGCATGTCTTTCTAGAATAACAAGAATATAAGGCCTTGACTGCTTTTTACCCAAGCCATTTCTTGGAGTTTGCAAAGCACCTTGAGGACGGGAGTAGTGTCTCTTTCTGGAGCAAACAGCAATTTCGTTTACTGCCAAGCTCAGCAAGTTTCTCCCATAATGCAACCCACTGGGTGTGCAAGACATCCATCTGGTTCACACAGGGCACAGGGTACAAAAGGAACCAATGCAAACATGACAATCAGGGTGCTTACTTTGCCCTGAGTAATAAAGTCATTTGACTCTCACCTATGAGCCTTGGGTCTTCTGCTACCAACCATGAAAAAACAATCGGTTAACTCAATGCCTTATATATGGGATAAAATCAGAACCCACACTCATGATTTAATACTAAACTCTAAATCATATAAGGGAAAGACATTTCAAACATTTCCTCATTGGGACATAGATATATAGTCTGCACTAATAATTATGTGTAAAATAATTGATAAAATATTATTATATGTTGTAAACATACTTGATAAGGTTAGGAAAGGTCCTTAATCTTAGAGAGCTTGCTCCCTGGCCAGGCCCCCTCAATAGCTTTATCTACTCCATTTGCTACATCCCCTAGGTTGAGCCTTTCTCCCCAGGCTTGATAAAGCAGTCCTAACCACTGCAGTTTTCATTCCACTGCCTCACGTTAGGTTTTCATTATGTTTTCAATTATTATCTTATTAGACTTTTTCCTACTAGACTATCTGCTCATTGTCACTCCTACATATAACTCCATTCGCAGGCTTCCAGGAGTCATTTTCTTAGAATTAAAGCTCATCTGTGTCTACTAACAGAGGATAATATCCAAGGATACTTTATGATCTGGATCTATCTGCTTTTATGCCTCAAATGATGACTATAATTTTGATGAAAAATAACAGAAAGACATCAGCAGATAAGCAAAAGTGAAAGTTCCCTTAATATAATATTGATAATTTATAACAGTAATAACATCTAACATATCTTGTTTACTCTGCACAAGGTACTGTTCTAAGCATTGTTCATGATTAAGGTATTTAAATCTCAAAATCACTCTGCAAGTACACATTATTATTTGTAGTAGTGGTGGTGATGGTGGTGGTGGGGTGGTATTTGTATTTTGTAGAGGAGAAAATTTTGAGAAGCAATGCATTTTGTCTGGATAAATGGTTACATTGTTTAGTAGATACAATGTGTTCTTTTTTGGAAGCTAAGTTCTCTTTCCTTTAAATTCCCTCCTAAGCTCACACACACATTGAGTGGGATGAGAATTCCATCAGGTGTTTGCAAGAATCTCAACCTGACATTCTTAAAGTGTTAGACAGGAGGGGCTTTGTACTCCTGTGACTATTCCTGTGAGAGGCTTTTAGGGATTCTCACTACTCACTAGCTGGGTGCTGGGATGTACAAGTCATCATCAGTTGCATGATTCTCCATCATGAGTACATCTCACTCTGTAGATATTCACATCTGTCCTCCCAGTGTGAACAAGTCTCCAAACCAGTCCCAGAGTAGTCTAAAGCAAAGACTTCAGCCTGGATATCTGCAGGTCATCTCAAAACATGCACTGGGATCTGACATTTGAAAACCAGGAGGGACCTCAGTCCTGCCTAATATTCTTATAACCACAAAACTGAAGTCCGGCCCCAGGCTTACCACTTCCTACTGTATCATACTCTTCACACAGGCTTTCTCCAGCTCTCAGGAGCTTTTCCAGCAACTGCAGAATCATCATGTTGTGCATTTAAATTTCTTATTCTCCATTTGGACTTCTGTCTCCTCTCGTCTCCTTAAGAGAGATCTAATTATCTTAAGGGCATAATACACCCATAATGAGTCAGGCAATCCCTTCTGTGTCTTCCCATAGAGTTTTCTCTTTTTAACTAATCATACCCTTTAACATGATGGATTGTAATTAGTACTTCAAGTGTCTTTCTCAACAACTAGAATAGGATCTCTTCAAGGCAAGAGTGACTTCTAATTGATCTTAGTACCTTAGTTCTTAGTACAGCTCCTGGCAGATTTTAAAGTTTCCCTAAATATTTGGCTACCCATTTTATTAATGGATTATTTACTTAAACATCATAGAAAATCTGATAGAAATTCAACTACCATGAGCCAGAATATGATTCCATATATTTTGGTGGAAGTTTGGAGGGCTTTTTTGGTAAAACATTTTGTTCCTATATAATTTTTGTGATGGTAATGAGAATTAAATAAAACTAATTTTTAATAAAAACTATATTTTTATTTTAAATAATGAAAATATAAATAAATGAAATATAAATAAAAATGTAATGCCTTTAAATGTATACACTATTTTAAAATATCTTATTCTTTTGAAATTTGGTTGCAATTTAAAAATTTTTAAATAAAACAATTAGTTGACCATAAAACATAGGAAGAGAACATTCATGAAATATGTGACCTCAATCAGTTTGACTCCAGATGCAATATCCCCCATGCTGACAGCATAGTTAAAGTTTCACTGTATAAATAATCTTTGGAAAATTAGAAACTTGTTTAACAACTTCTATTATGAACCTTTAGACATATAGGATAACAAAATCTATCCTATATATTTTAATAAATCTCTTATACTGAATTATTCCTCACACCAGTCTCAAGGTAATATATCTGATTATAGTCATCTTATCTATTTTAGGAAATAGGGGGATTTGAAAGATTAATTAGAGTGTCCGGAATTAAACAAGGGATTGGGTGGAAATTAGTTTGCTTTTCAAAAGATGCCTTTGGGGGATCCATTTATAGATCAGTGCTCTAAACACTGCTCTCTGGATTATTTTCCTTGTTGTTTTAGCTTACCTGTTCTGACATGATAACTTCATAGCATTAGAAAATATCTTTCTGATCAGGATTAGTAGTTTAACATCCAAGGAGTACCTGACCTGAACGGAGAGGGACTATAGTTCAATGGTTAAGAACTTGTGCTCAGGCATAACATAAATTGAGTTCAACTACTGAGCTCTATAGAACCTTTTGAAAGATACATTTTTCTATATATGTTTCTCTATTTGTAAAAACAATATCCTTCCTAGTGTTGTTTCAAGGATTAACAATAGTGGTTAATATTAATTGAGGACTTATAGGATCTCAATTTCATTTTCACAATCATCATGTGAAGTTGGCACTATTATTATTCTCATTTACAGATGAGGAAACTAAGAAATTTAAACAGTTAAAGCCATCTGTCCAAGGTAATGTAGCTAATAAGCAGAATGGATGAGATGGGACTTATAGCATTTGAGCCTAACCCATTTTAAAAACTGAAGAAAATTATCTAGTAAGCATTCCAAAATAATAATTGGTATGCTCATTATTACTCCAGAAACTGGTCTGTTTAAATTGACTAAACTCAATAAGACAAAATAACAAATGATCTTTCTTCCTCACCACTGTTTTCTGTTGAATACTCTCTGTCTGCCTCTTGACAAGATCTTTTTCTTTAAAATCAATTTATGTATTTTATTTATTTTTGGCTGCATTGGGTCTTCGTTGCTGTGCGTGGGCTTTCTCTAGTTGCAGCGAGCAGGGGCTACTCTTCGTTGCGGTGTGCAGGCTTCTCATTACGGTGGCCTCTCTTGTTGTGGAGCCCAGGCTCTTGGCACGCGGGCTCAGTAGTTGTGGCTCACAGGCCTAGTTGCTCCGAGACTTGTGGGATCCTCCCAGACCAGGGATCGAACCCGTGTTCCCTGCACTGGCAGGTGGATTCCTAACCACTGTGCCTCCAGGGAAGCCCCTTGACAGGATCTTGATATAGAGGCACTTGGCCACTTTATAGGCATTTCATGCTTTGACCTCTGTGTCTCAGGAAGGCTGCTGGTGGCTGAATCCCACAGATACTACCCTACTCTGGCCAGACCTCCATTAAGCCTTATCCTGTAGACAGGCTGTGGGAGACACTCTGTGCCCCATCTCCTCATCCCCAGAGCACTGAGAGCCTTCAAATCGTTGCAGAAACACATGTCAGCACCACTACAGCTCTGAGCTCAGCGGATGTTTGCATTCCATTGTGGTGTAGGCACTATCCATTTAAAAAAGCCGCAGATACCAAATGAAAGCAAGAACTGGTATAGGAAAAGAGAGAGAGAGAGGTGAGAACCTTTTCCAAAAAGAGGCAGAATAAAATGAAGCTCTCCAAAAAGCCATCAAGATTTCTCTAGGACTGTACAACTAGTAGCTGATATAGAGTCCACTATTATCCATACTCAGTCTCCGAGTGTCATTGGTGTTGGAAAACAGCTAGATGGAAGATAATGATGATAGCAAAGTGGCATGTCTGTTGTCCTAATTCTATCAGCAACCCACATGTCAGTTGTCTCTGCTCAAATTGGGTCAGCCTGTACTTGAAAGCAAGTCTGAGACTCACACATAGTATTTGCTGCCAATGGACATTCTAGCCTTTGTCCTTGGACCAATGATTCCTAGCAATTTTTTACTTCAAGTCATTGGAACAGGTGTCTCTGGTATCCTTGTTCCCAAGGCCTTACAATCTGATGTTTGACCAGGTTGAAGGTTTGGGGCAACAGCTTTATTGAACTCTTTGCTTACACTTTCTGAGATGATTTTAGAACAAACTTATGTTTGGGTTGATGGGATGTGTATCATCAAATCTATATACACATTTCAAGGCAAAAAGGCAAAAAAACGTTGACTGTTTTTACAGAGCTTAGCACCAACTAAAATAAGATGCTGCCCTGATGACAAGGTGATGATAATAATGATGGTGGTGATGGTGATGATAATGATGATGACATCCCTGTGGTTTGAAAAGAGAAAAACGGATTCAGTTTTACTGGGTCATTATCATTTTTCACAAGATACAAGATATCATATCAAAGTATTTACTATGAAACTAAGGAAAAAACCTAAGCACAGTTGCCCAGGGTTACAGTCTGTTGTCCTTAGGATGGAAGAAGTGGATCAGAATTTTCAGGTGGGAAAACAGCTGAGTTCCAGTGGCCAATGGAACTTCAACCAGCTTGTTCACCTACATCATTCATGTCACAGTATTTACAGATCCACTGGTTATACTGCAGGAACCACTTTTGAAATCCACAAGAAATATAGGGTATTTCCCTATTCTATGCCACAATAGAGATTACACTGAATCATCAAGAAAGCCTCTTTAAGACATTTACCTCCATCCTTATGTAATTTTTCCATGAATAAAAAAATACAGAGGAAAATAACCCTTATATTACAAATTTAAACTTATTTTTAATTGTTGGATTTTGAGAAGAGCATATCGATTATTATTCACTTATTTAAAAGATTTGTTGAATTTTATCAAAAGTTTTTCTGTATCTATTGAGATTATCATATGGTTTTTATTCTTCAATTTGTTAATATGGTGTATTACACTGATTGATTTGCAGGTATTGAAGAATCCTTGCATCCCTGGGATAAATCCCACTTGACCATGGTGTATGATCTTTTTAATGTATTGTTGGATTTGGTTTGCTAGAATTTTGTTGAGGATTTTTGCGTCTATGTTCATCAGTGATATTGGCCTGTAATTTTATTTTTCAGTGCTATCTTTGCCTCATTTTGGTATCAGGGCGTCTATGTTCATCAGTGATATTGGCCTGTAATTTTATTTTTCAGTGCTATCTTTGCCTCATTTGGTATCAGGGTGGAATGAGTTTGGACACGTTCCTTCCTCTGAAAATTTTTTAATAGTTTCAGAAATATTGGTATTAATTTCCAAAATATACAAAAAGCTCATACAACTCAATATTTTTTTTAAAAAACCAAACAACCCAATCAAAAATTGGGCAGAAGATAGAAATAGACATTTCTCCAAAGAAAACAGACAGATGGGCAACAGGGACATGAAAAGATGCTCAACATCACTAATTAATAGAGAAATAAAAATCAAAACTATAATGCGGTATCACCTCACACTTGTCAGAATGGCCATCATCAAAAAGTCTACAAATAATAAATTCTGGGTAGGGCGTGGAGAAAAGGGAACCCTCCTGTATTGTTGGTGGGAATGTAAATTGGTTCAGCCACTATGGAGAACAGTTTGGAGGTTCCTTAAAAAACTAAAAATAGAACTACCAAATGACCCAGCAATCCTGCTCCTGGGCATATATCCGAAAAAGACAAAAACTAATTTGAAAAGATACATGCACCCCAAATAGAAGCCCTATTTATAATAAGCAAGACATGGAAGCAACCTAAATGTTCATTGACAGATGAATGGATAAAGAACATGAGGTATATATATACAATGGACTATATTACTCAGCCATAAAAAAGAATGAAATAATGCCATTTGCAGCTACATGGATGGACCTAGAGATTATCAGACTAAGTGAAGTAAGTCCTACAGAGAAAGACAAATATTATATGATCCCTTATATGTGGAATCTAAAAAATTGTTACAAATGAACTTATTTATAAAACAAAAATATACTCACAGACATAGAAAATAAACTTATAGTTACCAAAGAGGAAAGTGGGCAAGGGATAAATTAGGAGATTGGGATTAACATATACACACTACTATATATAAAATAGATAAACAATGAGGACCTACTGTATAGCACAGGGAACTATGTTCAATATCTTGTAATAACCTATAATGGAAAAAAATCTGAAAAAGACTATGTATATATCTGAATCACTTGCTGTACACTTGAAACTAACACAACATTGTAAATGAACTATACTTCGATTAAAAATATTTTTTAAAAAAGAGGTTTGTTGATTCTTGAAGTGCTTTGTTTTGAAATGATAAGTTGCTTAAGCACATTTATGGTATGAAAAATCTTAAGGTGTGTTTCAAATCAGATCCTTTTTTAAGAAGATAAATGAGCAGTTTTCTGTCAAATCAATGCATTCCTAGTGATCTACCTGATCACACCATATTTATATGTGTCAGAAAAAACTGCAACAAACAAGCACTCTTTTATGCATGATATAGTTCATGTCTATGCATTGAAGTCTCAAAACCTTCTTCTACATTTGTTTGAAATTTTTGACTAATGAAGATAATTTTTTTCCTTTTAACAAGGAGCAGATATTAATATAAAGCAAATCTATAATCCCAATTTTGGGCTTGGTTAGTTGAAGAGGGTTGCTTCATCACTTATAGCTATTTAGAAAACTTGTCTCGTATAAATCAAATTTTGAACTCATCCAATTTAAAGTTTCTATTCATTCCCTCTCTTTATCCGAGGCCTGACAAGTAGTAAGGGAATAGCTCTGGGTAAGATGGAATATTGTCTCTGCATTTGCGTTTCTCCTCTTCACCCCCTTTGCCCCTCTCCTTGTCTTCTTATCCTGCTTCTGGTCAGGCAGAAAGGGAGAGCTATAAAAAAAGACCACACACACACACACACACACACACACACACACACACACACACACAC
>NW_021703774.1:6320806-6435400 GCF_005190385.1 Monodon monoceros | reverse complement strand
ACACACACACACACACACACACACACACACACACACACACACACACAGTTATCCCAGGGGAAAAAAAAAAAGAACCTCTAATTAACATTCTGAGACAATAGGAACATTTACAATTCATGTGCATGCAGTTTTATAATCATCTTCATCTTTATAATTTTTATGTGGACTTCAGAATTCCTTAGAAACAGCCCTTCTGAAACCATACACAATGTAGAAGATATGATGGAAATATAATTATATTTTAATAAAAACCCTGCAATTTTAGTATGTCCTGGATACTGGTAGCCCAAATCAAAGGGAGTTATTCCCATCCTAGGGAAAAGAAAACTGCTAGATCTCAATAATGTGGTCTAAATGGCAGGATTTTAGTTATAATTAATGCTTTCCTTTGTTTTTGTATGTATAAACAAGGAATAATCTGAGAATCATACTGCTGTAAATAAGATTTTTAACTAGTTTTCTGACTAAAAATACCAATAAATGTGTGTAAATAGGTGTGCAGCTTGACATATTTGTTTATATGCTTGCACAGCACATAACATAAGCAGAGGAGCCTAGATGTTAATCTATCCTTCCCATTTATTCTTTTTTCAATGCCTTTAGCATTTATATAGGTAGATAGGTAGATTGATAGATAAATAGATCATATGTAGGTTAAGTTATGGGAACCAAGAGTTTAATAAGGAATACTTCTACCGTCAAATTGCTCACTTTCTAGGGTAAGTTAAAAACATTATTAACATGGTAACATACGACATGTTCTTTTATAGATTATGTATATATTTTGTTCTTACTGATTTATGTTATTAAGCCTATTTTGAAAAAAACCTCACTAGTGTATTTTCCCTGTATCTTATTCAATCAATTACTTAAATATTTAATGAGTTCCTACTATGTACCCTGTAGCAAATAGAAAAAAAGTCTGTCCTCAATTTACATAGTGGTTGCAGCCCTAGGAAACTCAGTGCATATTAAAACTGTGCCAGAGTGTCTAGTACTTAAATGTAGAATAGCGTTTTTTTTTTTTATGCCAGCCTGGCAGGTGCCTTGAATAGTTGACAGGTATTTAAATACTATGTGGGACTTGGAACAAATCTTTGATTTGGAAAGAGGTTCCATAGCTTACAAACTTTCTAGCTTCTCTGTCCTCAGACTACTAAATCAAAGTGATGTCCCTGAAAATATCCCTACAAATTTCTGTATGAGACAGTATTTTCCTGCAGAGATCCTTTGTGCTATAGAGTAGCTACTCCTTTCTTCTCTTCTCATCATGATGATTGTTTACGTTCAGTAAACACATTTTACTAGGAAAGAAAATTCCGATTTGTGTTCTTTGTTCCTAATAAGAGCTTCAGGTATGTTAATTCACCTCAGGGTTTCACTATCAAAAGAAAGGAAGCTGCCTCTCTGATGATATTAGACACCCCAGATAATCAGTGTTTACTGTGGACCCAGATGAGTATAGATTTAGGGATTTTCACATCTAATTTTTCATGCTGCATGTGTTCAATTCACTCTAGTTTGAAATTGGGGGTAATTTCAAAGTTTTAGGTGAAACCAAATATAGATCAGTTCCAGGAGAAACTTAGTTTTCTAAACTATGCGTAAGCTGTCTTTACTTTCTCCCTGCACCCTCCCTCCGTACACACACCAAGATCCTTCACCCCAGAAATAACCTAAAGCACCTCTAATTTTCTGAGAATGAGTAGACAACCTTGTCTCTTGTTCTCAGAAATCAGTAGTATTGTAGGGTGTTGGAGTAGACGGGGTTTACCACTATGTATATGTGTGTATGCGTGTGTGTATGTAATTTAAAAATATATATTTAATGTACGTTTTAATATAGGAAGAATTTAGGGTTATATCAAAATTTCTCTAACTACTTGGCAGGACATTAACAGTTCTGTGCAATGTCTTCATCTTTTCAAAGGACAATCAAAGCATTACTGCATGGTTTTGCCCTTAAAATTCAGAATACTTTTACAGTTACACATAAAGTGGATTTTTATGCCAGTGGAGATTCATATCCATAATTTCAGGGTTCTTAGCAGTAACTTAGCATGTTTGAAATTAAACTTTTTTTCATAAACTAGAAGATCATAAAAATACAATTTAGGTCATATGCTATTAATATTTTATCTAACCTAGAGAGGAAGATGTTTAGAGCTCAAATGTAATTTCTAAAGAGAATTGACTCATCCCCGACATATAACTAGTTAATAATGGAAATAAAAGGTCATGATTTCCTGAAAGGAAGATTAAATTTTTTTGCACAACGGAAAACTAAAATTGACTTAATGTATGTTTTTTCCTCTTTGTGATTCTACTGGGAAAATAATATAATTTATTGTTTCACAGGCATATATATAGCCATGCAATTACTTCCATGAAAGAAAGCAAGGCTATCTTCTAAATAAATGAGATAATTGTACAACTATTGTATCCTGCTGGTAAACTCCTTCACTGATTCTTAGTGTGCTTGGTAAGGCTTTATTAAGACTGAATAGAGGTGTGGAGCTAAATGTGATTTATGCTCAAAATAACTTTGCTTTTTATAGAATCATTTTATATCTTAGCAAGTATTTAATTGGCTAATGAATATAGTATATTAGATTTTCATTTAATATTTTAATTTAAGGTGCCATGGTTAAACACAATAATATACCTTAATAATTTCACCAATCCAAATGTCTAACTGATTTTCATGCTAAACATCTAAGGTAAACATAATAAAAAAATAGTAAAACTATTTCTGTAACTGTCAATTTTTAGAGTGAAACCCACTTAAAATCAATTATACATAAGTAAAATTACTCCAATAATGCTGAAAATATAAAAATGTCTGAAGTTACTTTTATTCCTAAAAGTAATGCATTGCACCTAAAATGAATTCATGGTGTGACAATAGATATGTTTTGAATTGCAAAAAGATAAAATGTTTTTCTTTTCTCATTTTTTCTTTCTTTCATTTTATTTAGAATGATCAAAATAGCTCATCACTTGAGAGGGGAGTATCTTTCTCCTGGAGGGTTTTATTAACATTTTGTATAACACAGTGGCTGAAAGTGCAAGAGAGTTTATATATCAACTCCAGCTGTGTAACCTGAGCAAGTTATTTAAACTCTGTGGGCTTCAGTTTTATCCATGGCTCCCATGGATGTGGATTTTATCAATGAATATCCAAAATATATCCTCTGTCCCAATAACAGCCTTCTTGCGCTTAGGGACACTAGACAGTGAAATTACCAACAAAAAAGCAGAAAAATGTGAAAAATTGGCACTAAATAGACTGAAAAAAGAACACTTGTTTACAGTATAAGGGCTGAAACAGGAGGCAGTGTCATCATTTTCAGCCTCAGCTAGGAAGGTGTGCTTAGAGCGACTCAAAATCTTTGCCCCTAAGTAACCCTAAGCTAAATAACAGGAAAGCAGAACAATAACTAGAAAGATTGCTCCTAGAATTATTTCATCTGCCATCTACATTTCTTAATTTTCCAATTAATGATAATAAGTCCCAATTTTGATATGTAGTTCTGTAGAGGCTCCACTTTTCTGGAGGCAAAGCTCATTGAAGCAATATTACCATTATGTCTTTTAACTGAAAATACAACCAAGAACATTATAATCTATAAATTATAAATTGGCCAAACTTCCTCTGAGGCTTTGAAAAAAGTTAACTTAATGTTGATATTGCCTCCTAATGAGGATACTTTGGACTCCTTGCCAGCTGAGCATAACCAGACCTGTGAGAGCATAGAATCTTTTTCACCTTCAAGAATGGGATGTTACTTCAACAAAAAACAGTTAGCTTTCTTAGTTTCTTACTCAATAATGAATTTGCCTGTTTTCTCCAGTTACTCTGATGCAAAAAACAGGCATTCCAAAATAAGACAGCACTGCATATTTGTATAGTTGGAGAAAAACAGTGAAAGCTTCAACAAAATAATTAATTTGGGGGTTTTGTAATGAGAGTTCAGATAACAAAATCAAAAGCATGGCGTAATCCATGGGAAAATAATGATGTTGAATGTTTGAAAGACTCTATTAAGAGAAAGAAAAGATACAGCACAGCCTAGGCAAAATACTTGCAAGATACCCATTTGATAAAGGGGTAGTATCCAAAATATTCACGAGGAGGTGGCATCGTGGGTGACCGGGGCACCGAGGTCATGGGTGGGGCAGAGCTGGGGATGTTGATTGCTGAATATACAGGTGGTGGCTGCTGGGGATCTCAAGAGGCTTGCTGGGGCCAATCTTCTCTTTGGTACTGTCTTCCAGCAATAGGCCCATGGCCTTGTGAAGAGCTCAGTCAGCTCCTGGGGTGATACTGGCCTGGGTAGGTGGCTGGGTCCGGGCTGTACTGCCTGAGTGGTCATCTGGCTTCTGGATCTTTTCCTCTCTGAACCTCTGATGGATAGCCGTCTCCTCTATGCCAAAGATGTCTGTAACGCTGCTCAGACTACTGTTTCGAGCTGCTCTCAATTTCCAGACCTGGTTCTTATACCTCGTCGCTCTACTTGTCAAGGATGGAGAGGTCTCGCTGCTGCAGCCAGCAGGGATCTGGAAGCCTAATGAGCATGGGTTTCTCCACTTTGCTGCCAGAATCTTCTCTGTGATGGGGACATAGGTTGCTCATCTGGAGCAGGGGCTGGAGGTGGGGGGCCTGGAAACTCACTTTTCAACAATAAAAAGGCTCTGTATGCATGGCAGGCTATTCTTTTTAATGTATGCACTTTGTGCTATAATAGCCCTCTCAAGGCTGCTTTAGGCTTGTCTCTGACAATTGATATATTTTCACTGTTATTCATTTCAAAGTATTTCATACTCCCCTAAAGATTATCTCTTTGATACATGAATGAATTAGATCTGTTGTTTAGTGTTTTGAGATTTCCTTGTCTTTCTGTTACTGATTACTAATTTATTTCCACTGTGGGTGGAGAACACACTTTGTATCATTTCAATTCTTGTAGATATTTGAGTTTATTTTATGGCCCAGGATATAGTGTACCTTGTTATAAGTTTTGTCAGCACCTGAAAAGAATGTGTCTTCTGCTCCTTTTCATGGAGTGTTCTATGAATTTTGATTGGAGCCTGGTGATTAATGATGTCCTTGAGTTTTTCTATATACTTGCTGAATCTCTTTCTAGTTGTCCTATCAATTGTTTTGAAAGGAGTATCAAAATCTTTAATGTTAACCAAATATGGACATCTCTGTTTCTCCTTTCAGTTCTAGCAAATTTTGCTTTGTGTATTTTTCATCTCTACTGCTGGGTGCATACCCACATAAGTTTTTAATATTTTTCTGGTGGATTGACACTTTCATCATGATACAATCTCTCTCTCTCTCTTTCTTTCTGTCTCCCCAGTGATTTTCTTTGCTCTGAAGTTGAATTTATTTGATATTAATATAGCCACTCTTGTTTTCCTTTGATTAATATTTGCATAATATCTTTTTATTATTTTACTTCAATCTTCCATGTAATTATATTTGAAGAGAGTTTCTTGCTGTCAGCATATAGTTGAGTCATATTTTTTGATCCACCTTGTCAATATCTGTCTTCTAAAAAATCCATTGAGGGCTTCCCTGGTGGCGCAGTGGTTGAGAGTACGCCTGCTGATGTAAGGGACACGTGTTCGTGCCCCGGTCCGGGAAGATCCCACATGCCGTGGAGCGTCTAGGCCCGTGAACCATGGCTGCTGAGCCTGCGCGTCTGGAGCCTGTGCTCCACAACGGGAGAGGCCACAATAGTGAGAGCCCCGCATACTCCCCCCAAAAAAAAAAAACCGTTGAGATTTTTATTTCAGATATGCTATTTCTCAGTTCTAAAAGTTGTATCTTTTCTTTTATATCTTCTCATATCCTGAGACTTTCTATTTTTTTGGGGGGGGTTCTATATTTTCATTTGTTTCAGTCATATTTGTAATTGCTCCTTGAACAATTTTTGTGATCACTATTTTAAAATCTTTGTGAAATTATTCAATATCTCTTTCTTCTTGGTGTTGGTATTAATGATTGATGCATCTCATTCAGTTTGAGATCCTCCTGGTTCTATGTATGAAATGATTGAAACCTGGACACTTCTGCATTATGTTGTGAGACTCTGGATCTTATTTGAACTTGGTGTTTAAGCTGGCTTTTTCTACTAGCACTTCGGTAAGGAAAGGAGGGTACTTCACTGTCCCTGGGTGAGGCTAGAATTCCAGATTCACTGCTGGTTTTCAGCTGATACCCAGTGAAGAGGGAGCTCCTCATTACCCTTGGCCAGGCATGGGAATTTGGGTTCTCCACTGACAGTGCTACAGAAGTCACCTTGTTTCCACTGGGTGATGTTAAAAGTCCTGACACTTTTCTAGTCCTCCCCTGATACCACCCCAAAGTATAGGCTCTCCATTCAGCACTTGCTGGCATACGTGGAGTTGAGGGTCACGCTGTTTCCTGTGCTGTTTTACTGCAGTAGAGCTGTATTGTCTCATATGTCTGTCTTGCTAGGCTGTTCCTTTCCTGTTCCTTTATCTAGAAAGGGCAGGTTTTGTTGGAGATCTTTTTGTCCTGTGCCCTTTGGCATTCTCAGGTTGCTGGGCTCTTCAACTCCCAAGTTTGGAATATATGAAGTAAAAAGAAAACCCAAAGAACTCATTACCATGTTATTCTATACACACTGAAGTTTCTGCACCTTTCAGAGTCTTCTTAGATTTGTTTTATATATAATTGTCCAGGACTTTTCATTGTATTTGTGAAGAGGAATAGGGAAAAGTATGACGTTTCTTTTTTCCAGAAGCAGAAGTTCATCCCTTTACTTGTAGTCTATCTTAGTCTTTATATGTAAAGTAGGTTTCTTGTAGACCTCATATAGTTGCTATTGTTTAAATAAACTCTGACAATCTCTGTCTTTTAATTAATATCTTTAGACCATTCATATTTAAACTTGGATTAGCATAAGCCACGTTTGTAATTGTTTTCTATTTATTGACAGGCTTCTTTCACTCTCTTATCTGGTTTTAACTGAGTATGTTATGATTCCATTTTAACCTCCTTTCTAGCGTATCAGTTGCCTAAAGTTGATAGTGTTCATTTTTTATTAATGTAACAGATCATCTCATGTGGTAGTACAACAGAATGTTCCCAATCCTTCCTTCCCATCTTTTGATTCATTGCTGTCATTCATTTTACTTTCCATGTGCTATAATCACCAGCTGTTGCTATTCATGATTTAAACTAACATTGTATTCAGTGGAATATATACTTAGGGTCAACAAGATTGTTGTGCTACCTAAGTTTTGGAAATGTGCCTCTGAAGTGCTTCTGAATTTTATTTTGATAGGTGCCTGGGGATATTATTGACCTGTGACAAATACTATAATTTTTAATGATTTTTTTAATCTTGAAAACTCTGAATCATTTGAGTGGTTTATATTAGTACTCTCTCCCATCATTTCTCCAGGGAATATGTTCACTTTAACTATGAAATTGATTGATTGATGATCATTGCTGTAAGAAACACAAGCATGGCAATTTATTAGCAGGATGCTGTAGTTCTTAGTCCTCACTGTAGTCTAACAAATTATAGCCCATAAAAAAGAAATTTCCAAAGGACTTTAGGCCTAAGGATTATCCATTTCACCTGCAAAATCTAATGATCTGTCAATCACAGTCATTGTGCTGGCTGAGCAACATAGGAGAAAGGGAAGGTGAGTGGACACTCTAACTGCCTTCTCCTCTATACCAGGTTTAAAATACGTTTATTAGTAAAGATTTTGTAAATCAAGATTATATTTGAAATGGGAAAATTATTTATAATTTGTAAAACTTCAGATACATAATTATACATTTGATCATGTAATGTGTGACACTGAAAATAATCCCTTAGTTTTATCTTCAAAGTATTTATTTTCATGTTTAAAAAGGGCTAATTATTTGAGAGAAATTATTTAAAAAGCTAATTTCATGACTTGAGAAACTACCCTAGATGTAGTATTTCCCCTAATTTTGCAAGAAATCAGCCTGCCGATTTTTCATTCCCTTTAGTCAATGAGGAGCTCATTATTGAGACCACCTACAGATGGTATGATTGAAATTTTGAATCTGTGCATAATCACCTCATCATTTTGATCTTTTGATGCAAATATCTAGACAATCATGGACATTGCGCTAAAAAAGCTTTGGAAGTTCAATTTTAGCCCTAAATTGCTCACATTCCATTTAAGTCCCCCATAAGTCTGAAACATTGCTAGTATGCCTATCTTCTCTTAAGGATTAAAAATTGCACTCTGAACTTTCTATGATTGACAAATTATTTTATTTTACACATTCCAAAAAGTTAGAGTATCAGGTAATATCATGTCTGGAAAATTTTGGTTTTAAATAACGTGTTATCTTTTGACTGATTTAAAGTCTCAACATTTTGCAGTTCATATCATCCTATGTTATTTTGTCAATGTGTCATTAGCTTGCAAATTAGTGGGTTTTTTCTTCTTTACCCTCTCGGATGAGAATATTATTGAACATAGGAATTTAGTTCTATATTAAGCAGAATAGTTTTATATTAAAAGAATTGAATTGCAACTTTTAACATGCCAAAATATTATTTTAAATAAGGAAAATCCTCTTTAAATATTAAAGGGCACCAGAACTTACTCCTCCCATTTGTTGTAATTTCATTTAATTTTTACAGGTAGATTTGTGAAAATTTATATTAAAAATTTTTTTAAATTACTATTAAAACACAATCATTAAACGTTGGTTTGTTAAGAAATATTTTTATAGTTGGCAGTTAGATACTAAAGATAATTATGTGCACGGAGGTTACAAGTTTAATTACATTTCAATTAAGACTCAGAATTGTTTACTGTAATAAAGTCCATATTATAAATCCAACATAAGTAATAGCAGTTTTTATAATAATTAGTAACATCAAATAATTAACTAAATTTAATAAATTTAAATTAAACATTAAATATAAATGTCAAATATGTGTTTTTTTTACTTTATACTGGAATATCAATTGGAATTTGTTATTTTCTAAGACTTTTTAAAAAAAAAGTTTTAGATTTACAATAAAATTGAGAGGAGGCTACAGAGATTCCCCATATTCCCTCATCCCCCACACATGCAGAGTCTCCCCCATTTTATCAACATTATTCTCTAGAATGGTACATTTTTTACCAAGGATGAACTTACATTGACACATCATAATTACCCAAAGTCCATAGTTCACCTTAGGGTTCACTTCTAGTGTTGAACATTCTATGGGCTTAGAAAAATTTGTAATGACATACCTCCATTATTATAATATCATACAGAGTATTTTCATTGCCCTAAAAATCCTCTGTGCTCTGCCTATTCATCTCCACTCCCCACGCACCACTACCTGGGGCAACCACTTATCTTTTATTGTCTCCGTAGTTTTGCCTTTTCCAGAATGTCGCATAGTTGGAATAACACAGTATGAAGCCATCTCAGATTGGCTTCTTTCACTGTGTATGTGCTTTTAAATTTCCTCCATTCCTTTCATGGCTTGATCACTTCCTTTTAGCATGAATAATATTCCTTGTCTGGATGTACCACAGTTTAACCATAAACCTAATGAAGGACATCATGGTTGCTAACACGAATGGGCTATTATGAATAAAACTTTTATAGACATCCATATACAGGTTTCTCTGTGGACACAGATTGTTAACTCTGGGAAAATATCAATGAGCACAATTGCTGTATCATATTGTAAGAAATTGTCAAACTGTCTTCCAAAGTGGCTGTACCATTTTGCATCCCCACCAGCAATGTGTAAGAGTTTCTGTTGCTCCACATCCTCACCAGCATTTGATGTTGTCACAGTGTTTTGGATTATGGGCATTCTAATAGATGTATAGTGGTATCTCATTGTTATCTTAATTTGCATTTCTCTGGTGATATATGATGTAGAACAAATTTTCATATGCTTATTTGCCATCTGTATATCTTCTTTGGTAAGGTGTCTGTTAAGGTCTTTGGCTCATTTTTCAGCTGTCTGTTTGTTTTCTTATTGTTGAGTTTTAAAAGTCCTTTATGTATTTTGGATAACAGTCTTTTATCATATGTGTCTTTTTGCAAAGATTTTCTCCCAGTCTGTGGCTTGTCTTCTCATTTTCTTTACGTTGACTTTCATAGAGCAAATCTTTTTAATTTTAATGAAGTCTGGCTTATCATTTGTTTACTTTGTGGATTGTTCCCTAGTGTTGTGTCAAAACATCACCATAGGCATCACCTATTGTTGTATGGATGTCGTACAAGCATCACTATATCAGAGATCATTTAGGTTTTCTCTTACATTATCTTTCAGGAGTTTTATAGTTTCATGTACATTTAGGTCTATGATACATTTTGAGTTAATTTTTGAGAAAGGTGTAAGGTCTGTTTCTAAATTCATTGTTTTGCATGTGGATGTTGAGTTGTTCCAGCAGTATTTGTTAAAGGAACTTTCTTTGCTCCATTTTATTGCCATTGCTCTTTTTAAAAAGATCAGTGTCCTGTATTTCTCATTGTCTATTTCTGGACTTCCTGTTCTGTACCATTGATCTATTAGCCCATCCTTTTGCCAGTACCACATTGTCTTGATTACTATAGCTTTATATTAAATCTTAAAGTTGGGCAGTGTCACTCTTCCAACTTTGTTTTTCTCCTTTAATATTGTGTTGGATATCCTGGCTAAAATTTATTAATTTTATCAAATTTTTCAAACTATCAGCTTTTGGTTCCAATGATTTTCTCTAGTGATTTTCTGCTTTCAACTTCTGCTTATTTTGAATTTAATTTGTTCTTATTTTTCTAGTTTTCTATGGCGAAAAGTTCTTATATACTTGGATTTTAGATCTTTTTTCTTATCTAGTATGTACATTTAATGCTATAAAAGTTCCTCTAAGCACTGATTTGCTGCATCCCACAAATTTTGATAAGTTGTTTCTGCATTTTCATTTAGTTAAAAATAATTTTTAAATTTCTCTTGAGATTTCATTTGACCCATGGGTTATTTAGAGTGTATTGTTTAATCTTTATGTATTTAGGGATTATCCAGTTATCTTCCTGCTATTTATTTCTGGTTTAATTCCATGTAGTCTAAGAGAAGACATTGCATTATTTCTGTTCTTTTAGATTTGTTAAGGTGTGTTTTGTGGCTCACAATGTGGTCTATCTTTGTGAATGTTTCCTGTGTGCTTGAGAAAAATGTGTGTGCTGCTGTACTTGGATAAAGTAGTGTATGATGTTAATTGTATCCATTTAATTGATAGTGTTGGTGATTTCAGCTGTGTCCTTATTGATTTTCTGGATCTGTCCATTACTTGCAGAGTAATTAAAGTGTTAAAGTCTCCAACTATGATAGTGGGTTCATCTATTTATCCTTAAACTCTATCAGTTTTTGACTCACATTGTTTGATGCTCTGCTGTTAGGCACATACATGTTAAGAATTGTTAAGCCTTCTGTAAAAACATTCTCCAGGATAGATCACATCTTGGGTGACAAGTCAAGCCTCAGAAATTTTAGGAAAATTGAAATTGTATCAAACATCTTTTCTGACCACAACACTATGAGATTAGAAACCAATTACAGGAAAAAAAAAAAACCTGTAAAAAACACAAACACATGGAGGCTAAACAATGCACTACTAAATAACCAAGAGATCACTGAAGAAATCAAAGAGGAAATAAAGAAATACATAGAAAAAATGACAACAAAAACACGATGACCCAAAACCAATGGGACACAGCAAAAAAGCAGTTCTAAGAGGGAAGTTTATAGCAATTCAATCTCACCTCAAGAAACAAGAAAAATCTCAAACAAACAATCTAACATTACACCTAAAGAGACTAGAGAAAGAAGAACAAAAAAACTCAAAAGTTAGTAGAAAGAAAGAAATCATAAAGATCAGAGCAGAAATAAATGAAATAGAAATGAAGAAAACAATAGCAAAGATCAATAAAACTAAAAGTTGGTTCTGTGAAAAGATAAACAAAATTGATAAACCTTTAGCCAGACCCATCAAGAAAAAAAGGGAGGGGACTCAAATCAATAAAATTAGAAATGAAAAAGGAGAATTCACAAATGACACCACAGAAATACAAAGATCATAAGAGACTACTACAAGCAACACTATGCCAAAAAAATAGACAACCTGGAAGAAATGGACAAATTCTTAGAAAGGTATAACTTTCCAAGACTGAACCAAGAAGAATTAGAAAATATAAACAGACCAAACACAAGTAACAAAATTGAAGCTGTAATTAAAAATCTTCCAACAAACCAAAGTCCAGGACCAGATGGCCTCACAGGAAAATTCTATCAAACATAGGGAGAAGAGCTAACATCTATCCTCTCAAACTCTTCCAAAAAATTGCAGGGGAAGGAAAACTCCCAAACTCATTCTATGAGGCCACCATCACCCTGATACCAAAATAAGACAAAGATAACACAAAAAAAGAAAATTACAGACCAATATCACTGATGACCATAGACGTAAAAATCCTCAACAAAATACTAGCAAACCTAATCCAACAACACATTAAAAGTATCATACACCATGATCAAGTGGGATTTATCCCAGGGATGCAAGGATTCTTCAATACATGCAAATCAATCAATGTGATACACCATATTAACAAATTAAAAAATAAAAGCCATATGATCATCTCAATAGATGCAGAAAAAGCTTTTGACAAAATTCAATACCCTTTTATGATAAACGTCTCCAGAAAGTGGGCATAGAGGGAATTTACCTCAACATAATAAAGGCCATATATGACAAATCCACAGCAAACATCATTCTCAATGAAAGCATTTCCTCTAAGATCAGGAACAAGACAAGGATGTCCACCCTAATTCAACATAGTTTTGGAAGTCCTAGCCATGGCAATCAGAGAAGAAAAAGAAATACAAGGAATACAAATTGGAAACGAAGAAGTAAAACTGTCACTGTTTGCAGATGACAAGATACTATGCATAGAAAAATCCTAAAAATGTCACCAGAAAACTACTAGAGCTAATCAATGAATTTCGTAAAGTTGCAGGATACAAAATTAATGCACAGAAATCTCTTGCATTCCTATACACTAACAATGAAAGATTAGAAAGAGAAATTAAGGAAATAATGCCATTTACCACTGCAACAAAAAGAATAAAATACCTAGGAATAAACCTACCTAGGGAGGCAAAAGACCTGTACTCAGAAAACTATAAAACACTGATGAAAGAAATCAAAGATTACACAAACAGATGGAAGATACACAATGTTCTTGGATTGGAAGAATCAATATTATGAAAATGACTATACTATCCAAAGCAATCTACAGATTCAATGCAATCCCTATCAAATTAGCAATGGCATTTTTCACAGAATTAGAACAAAAAGTTTTATAATTTGTATGGAAACACAAAAGACCCTGAATAGCCAAAGCAATCTTGGGAAAGAAAAACGGAGCTGGAGGAATCAGGCTCCCTGTCTTCAGACTATACTACAAAGCTACAGTAATCAAGACAGTATGGTACTGGCACAAAAACAGGAATATAGATCAATGGAACAGGATAGAAAACCCAGAGATAAACCCACACACATATGGTCACCTAATCTATGACAAAGGAGGCAAGAATACACAATGGAAAAAAGGCAGCCTCTTCAATAAATGGTGCTGGGAAAACTGGACAATTACATGTAAAAGAATGAAATTAGAACACTCCCTAACACCATACACAAAAATAAACTCAAAATGGATTAAAGTCCTAACTGTTAGGCCGGACGCTTTAAAACTCTTAGAGGAAAACACAGGAAAAACACTCTTTGACATAAATCACAGCAAGATCTTTTTTGACCCACCTCCTAGAGTAATGAAAATGAAAACAAAAATAAACAAATGGGACTAATGAAATTTAAAAGCTTTTGCACAGCAAAGGAAACCATAAACCAGACGAAAAGACAACCCTCAGAATGGGAGAAAATATTTGCAAATGAAGTAACTGACAAAGGATTAATCTCTAATATATACAAACAGCTCATGCAGCTCAATAGCAAAAAAACAAAAAAAACAAAAAAATGGCCAGAAGACCTAAATAGACATTTCTTCAAAAAAAAGCGTACAGATGGCCAAGAAGCACATGAAAAGATGCTCGACATCACTAATTATTAGAGAAATGCAAATCAAAACTACAATGAGGTACCACATCACACTGGTCAGAATGGCCTTCATCAAAAAGCCTACAAACAATAAATGCTGGAGAGGGTGTGGAGAAAAGAGAACCCTCTTGCACTGTTGGTGGGAATGTAAATTGATACAGCCACTATGGAGAACAATATGGAGGTTCCTTAGAAAACTAAAAATAAAACTACCATATGATCCAGCAATCCTACTACAGGGCTTATACCCTGAGAAAACCATAATTCAAAAAGACACATGTGGGGCTTCCCTGGTGACGCAGTGGTTGAGAGTCCACTTGCCGATGCAGGGGACACGGGTTCGTGCCCCAGTCTAGGAAGATCCCACATGCCACAGAGCAGCTGGGCCCGTGAGCCATGGCCGCTGGGCCTGCGCGTCCGGAGCCTGTGCTCCGCAACAGGAGAGGCCACAACGGTGAGAGGCCCGCATACTGCAAAAAAAAAAAAAAAAGACACCTGTACCCTAATGTTGATTGCAGCATTATTTACAATAGCCATGACATGGAAACAACCTAAATGTCCACAGACAGATGAATGGATAAAAAAGATGTGGTACATATATACAATGGAAAATTATCTATAAAAAAGGAACGAAATTTGGTCATTTGTAGAGATGTGGTTGGACCTAGAGTGTGTCATACAGAGTGAAGTAAGTGAGAAAGAGAAAAACAAGTATCGTATATTAACACATATATGTGACATCTAGAAGAATACTACAGATGAACCTATTTGCAGGACAGGATTAGAGATGCAGACGTAGAGAGTGGATGTGTGGGCATGGGAGGTGGAAGGGAGAGTGGGATGAATTGGGAGATTACGTTGGCCTTAAATACACTACCATGTGTAAAATAGATAGCTAGTAGGAACCTGCTGTATAGCACAGGGAGCTCAGCTCAGTGCTCTGTGATGACATAGATGGGGTGGGAAAGAGGTCAAGAGGGAGGGGATATATGTATACATATAGCTGATTCACTTCATTGTTGAGCAGAAACTAACACAACATTTAAAGCAATTATACTCCAATAAAATTTTTTTTAAACTTAACCCCTTTATCATTATGTAGCGTCCTTCTGTATCCCTGATGGCTTTCCTTGCTGTGTGCTGTGTCTGAAATTAATAGAGCTACTCCTGCTTTCTTTTCCTTAGTGTTAACATGGTATATTTTTCTCCATCCATTTACTCTTAATCTATGTATGTCTTTATTTTTAAAGTGAGTTTCTTATAGATGACATATGGTCGAGTCATGTTTTTGATCCACTCTAGCAATCTCTGTCTTTTAATTGGTACATTTAGACCATTGACATTCCAAGTAATTATTAATACAGTTGGATTAATAACTACCATATTAGTTACTGTTTTCTCTTTGTTGCCCTTGTTCTTTATTCCTATTTTTGTCCTTCACTCCTTTTGGGCCTTTTATAGTTTTATATGATGCCATTTTCTCTCCTTGTTCATCTGCTTTTTTGAGCATATAATATGATTCTATTTTCTCTCCTTTTAATATTTCATTCGTATTTCTTTTTTCACTTTTTTTTTTAATGGTTGTCTTAGAGTTTTCAATATACCTTGGCAATTAATCCCAGTCCACTTTCAAATAGTACTATACCGCTTCATGTGTAATATGCACACCTTTTAAAAACAAAATAACCCTGACTTCCTCTCATCCCTTATACCATTGCTGTCATCCTTTCACTTATATACAAGCATAAATAAGCATATATATATAATATATACATAAGCATATATAACTGAATACATTATAACTTTTTATTTTGAACAGTTATCTATTAGATCAATTAAGAATAAGAAAAATAAAAGTTTCTATTTTATCTTTATGTATTCCTTCTTTCATGCTCTTCCTTTATATAGATCCAGGGTAATAACCTATTAACCTACATTATTTTCCTTCTCTCTATAGAACTTCTTTTAACTTTTCTTTTAAGGCAAGTCCACTAGCACCAAATTCCCTCTAGTTTTGTTTGTCCAAAAAAGTCTTTATATCTCCTTTACATTTGAAAGATAATTTCACAGCGTACAGAATTCTAATTTGGTGGTTGTTTTCTCTCAACACCTTAAATATTTCTGTTTTTTCTCTTTTTGCTTTCATGTTTTCTGAAGAGAAGTTGGCTGTTATTATCTTTATTCTTCTCTAGATATCTTTATTCTTCTCTGGCTTCTTTTAGAAGATTTTTCTTTATTTTTGAAAAAGATGTGCTGAGGTATAATTGTTTTTAATATTTATCCTTGTTGGTGTTCTCTTGTTACCAAATTGAGTCAAATGTACCCTGCTCGGGCCCCAGCCTGGCCAGCCAAGGCTCTCTGCCTGTGCGTAGGAGGGTTCTTTTTCCTTTGGAGTTTGAGTAGGCGAATAACAAAACTGAAGCTGAGATCGACACAGCACAAACTTTATTCAGTGGCCAAAGAATGGAGACTCAGGAACTAAGTTCACAGATCAACTTCTCCACCTGGAGAGAGTGATTTAATTATAAAGAGTAAAGCCAAAGAGAGGAGTGAGGCTGATGATGGGGAGGCCTCTGCATTAGTCTATGGGACAGGGGTGGGGCTTTTTCCCTGAGGGAGTGGGCACCACCCTCTTTTTATACTTTTATGGTCCTTTATGTCCAGTCCTGGCCACCGGTAGGTGTGTCATTTAATGTGCTCATGTAGTAAAATCATATATAATGAGACTCAGGGTCTGTTGCAGGTCAGATGTATCACCATCTTGGTCCCAGCTGGTTCCATCTGGGTTTTTTTGTTTGTTTGTTTGTAGCTTCCTTTCTTATCTCTGGACCCCTTAACTTAAAGATTTATGTTAACTCCTGCTAAAGGTGGGAGTTGCAGGGTTTTGAACAAACACCTGGAGCAGCTCTGGCAATACTCCAAGTTTTCTGGATTTTTGGTGTCAGATATTAATTTGGAGAAATTATCAATTATGGTTCAAATATTTCTTTTGTTTTTTTCTCTTTTTCTTCTCCTTCTACATGTGTATCTTTTGTAGTTGTCCCACAGTCCTTGGAGTCTCACTTCAGTTTTTTCAGTCATTGTTCTCTTTGCTTTTCAGTTTTTGAGGATCCTAGGGATATATTCTCTAGTGCAGATTCTTTCTTCACCTGTGCCCAATCTACTAGCAAGCCCATCAGCGGCAGTCTTTATTTCTGTTCCACTGTTTTTTATCTCTAGCATTTATTTTGGGTCCTTTCTTAGGATTTCCACTTCTCTGCTTATATTTTCCATCTGTTTTTGCATGCTGTCTACTTTATCCATTAGAGCCCTTAGCATATTAATCACAGTTCTTTCCAATTCCCAGTCTAATAATACCAATATCCCTGCCATGCCTGGTTCCAATGCTTGCTCTGTCTCTTTAAATTGTGTTTTTGCCTTTTGGTATGCATTTCCATTTTTTGTTTTTCATGATAACCAGATGTGATGCACTGGGTAAATGGAACTGCTGTCAATAGACCTTTAGTAATGTGGTGGTGAGGTGTGAGAGGAGATGAAGCATTCTGTAGTTCTATGCTGATTAGGTCTTAGTTTTTAGTGTATGCCTACAGACTGTAAACTGTGTTTCTCAGCTTTTTCTCTCCCTCTTAGCTGGGTCAGGATAGCTAGAGTGGGCTAGAGTTGTTTATTCCTCTTCCCCGCATGGAAGGCTAGAACCAGCTGCAGTTGGTTATTTCCCTTCCCGAGGTCAGGCTCTGGTTAACTAGTTTCTGCTGAGGGCACTCCTTATTAAGAAAAACAGAATCTTCTGGCGTATTTCAAAATGGTTTCTTTCCTCAGCCTCCTGACAGAAGCTGGAAAGGATTTTGCTCTGATATTAAAATGGGAACGTTGTTAAGCTCTTAGAGATAAATTTCACAATATTGTGGAGTTTTTAACTCTCAGACTTGGCACTGAGCCTCCAGCAATTCATCAATTATGATACAGAACTTCCTACCTTGGCACTGGTTCCTCCGTGGTTCTGTTCCTGAGTTTCTGCTCTGGTAAGATGTGCCTGCCTGTATGCATTTGCCTGTTTGTCTCTCCTGTCTTGAGGGTAGTAGTTTTTTTGCGTTCTCCCCTCTCTTCTGGATCCAAGAAGAGTTGTTGATTTTTCAGTCTGTTCAGTTTTGTTTTGTTTTTTTAAAATCTGTTGTTAGGGTAGCATGACAACTTCCAGGCTCCTTATATGCAGAACTAGAAACTGGAAGTACATTTGTTGTTCTTGAAAAGAAAAATAATCTGTGCAACAACTGAAAAAAAAAATTCCACTAAGGCTGTACTTCAAATAGGCTTTGGAAAAAAGTGTATTTTGCTTAATTGATCATAGAAAAGTGCGTTGTAAAAAAGCTTTCATTCCCTAAATTGGAAACTGAAGAGACATATATGCATTTATATAGAATTAGATATGGTGCTTTAAACAAGTTTGCAAGAATAATGATGAATAAGAGTTTACTTTCAGTAGAACAAATTATGAAATTTGTTTGCAAACTTCCAACCTAAGCATAGCCAAAGTGGAAGAGGATAAGTAGGGTTTGGGGTAATGTTTCTTGAGACCTATTATCCTGTTGGATTGTAAACCAGACCCTCTTTAGCTAATTTAATATTCAGAAATCACCTTGAGAGCTAAATGTTGTTATGTGAATTATAGGCTATTTAACAAAGGCATGGTAAATTCTCAGTTTATTGAATGTCATGTGACATAGGGTTTTATCCCAGGTGGTCTGACTTGAGGAGGGAAACTTAACAACACATAAACATATTTATGAGAAGTGCTCCTAATAATTACTTTGCAAGATAAGTATTTGTAAATATTGCTTCAGAACATGTCAAACTTTAATCAAGGGAGGTAGCTGGCATTATTGCTATCATTGTGTGTAAAATTAAATATCAATATCTTTGTTGATGTCCAAGCATTTCTTAATATATGTCCACTTTTTGTCCTTTAGCAAGGCTTTAACTTTCTGTCCCTGTTATTCTGTTTTCTCAATGTGATGTATGTATGTACTGTCAGTTCCAAATCCTTGAGCAGATATAAAAGTAGACCAAAATTTCCTTCTGTGTTAGTATGTAATCCAGTAGACCAATGCTTGGATTTTTATCACAATATATCATAGACCATACATATCTCTCAGTTCAGTGTTTTTGACTAATGTTTACATGAAAACATTTACATTTTGTCTCAAAGTATATATAAAATATTAAATATATATGGAGGAAAAGTCTAGAATTATATTCTAAATTCAGTTGGTAGCAACTAGAAATTGTATGTAGCTATTTGAAAACCTCACTGTGTATCCATATAGGTGTGTCTGTCTTGGATGTTGTTTGCTTTACGAAAGGCATCACAGTGTCATACTCTGTGTCATGATTTGTGCAAATGTGTTTGTTCAGAATGTATTTCCACATTTCCTTGCACACTTAATCCATACTTTTGTTAATGGGTACAGCGAGTATCAAAAGACTCAAATATGCTGGCTAAATTTGTGGAGAAGAGAGCAAAGGAAAAGAGAAATGTTATTATAAACATACAAAGCAATTGTTAACAGCATAGATACTTTGGTGGTCAGAGTAAACACAACTGATTGTTTTGTAGGTGTATGTGTTTCTATATGCATGTTTTGCTATTTTAATTGTATTTTGGGGAAATAGATGAGAGGTTGGTGTCAATGTATAAATTACCTACTTGGAAATAATATTCCAATTAGTATTTTTATATATAAGTCTAAATTTTCAGGAAAAATTTGCTGGTGTTCAGCAGGAAATGCCTGCTATGTTATTTTTAGAATCCCAGTGAGCCAGCATCTTTCTTTCTGATTTTTACATATTCCTCTCAGTTTTTTTCAGACTAATTCATGAAAAAAGTGCTGGTCTGTAACATCCTTTGAGACTAAGTTGGTAAGTTGATAATTTGGCAATTCTGTTCTTTTTGAAATAATAAATATTTTGATATTTTTGGACCTATAATCTATCAAAATGTCAATCTTTAGTAGAATGTTTCCTGAATCTCTTCACACTTTAATCTATACGTGGCTATCAAAAGAGTGTTTTACTTTATCATTATAAAAATAACAAGAATTAGGGCTTCCCTGGCGGCGCAGTGGTTGAGAGTCCGCCTGGCGATGCAGGGGACACGGGTTCGTGCCCTGGTCCTGGAGGATCCCGCAGGCCGCGGAGCGGCTGGGCCCGTGAGCCATGGCCACTGAGCCTGCACGTCCGGAGGCTGTGCTCCGCAACGGGAGGGGCCACAACAGTGAGAGGCCCGTGTATCATTAAAAAAAAAAAAAAAAAAATTAAAAAAAACCTTCTGAAGACTGATACATAAAGATATTAAATTAATATTTTGTAGGAAAATGACCTTCAAAGTCTTGGAGGCTTTTATTGTCATATGTGTATATTTGTGTGTGGGAATTAGTATGGTATGGATATTATACTATGGTCAATATCCTGGAAGATGACTTTAATGTAATTATTTTGTTTTTGTCCTAAAATTTTTAGATTTTCTTACAAAGCCAAAAATATTAATATATTTTAAATATTAAAATATTATATAGTCTTGAAATGATTATATTTTAAGCCAATTCATGGGACTGAAATAGGCTGATGAAATAAACTCAATTACATTTTAAAAAATTTCTTGTAAAAATTGTATATGGTGACTTTGAGAAATATCTTTTGTTATTATTTGGAAAATTTCCTGTTACTGATAGAAAAAAATCTGCAGAGATGTGGTAAGGAAAAAAATGTATATGTTATTGCAAACATATGCCCATACACACAGTGTTTGCAGTGCTAAATGTAGTACATTCCCAGTTTGAAAGATTTTGTTGTCTTATGTTTTGCTTTTATGAATTCTCATCACATTTGAGACTCAGTTCTGACCTCACATTTGTAGAATAGGTATTGACTATTTGAATTGTTATTAGCTTTTTTCTTGTAACTCATTAAGATACTTGAGAATAAAAAGTAACATAGCCATCTTATTTTTCTCCTATTAGTACTGTAATTGACAGAGCTTCACTGTAAATGAATTATCATTTCAAGATAAACAGGGTCTTCCATTTATTTTATTAGGGAATTCTCAAAGATTTGTATATAATCTATTACAATTCTTAATTTAATTTCTGATGACATTGCTTTATTTTGCATCCTTTGTGTTTTTTCTTTTGTCCAAATTTGTCAAGGTGACAAAAATGAAAAAAGATATGAAAAGAATTATTTAAATCAAATTTTTAAAGAAGATGCCAAAGTCCAAAACTGATTAAAAAGAAAAATTATTTACACTCACCTGGTGCCAAATAGAATAAGGCAAAATCACATTAAAATTTTATATATAAAGAAAAAGAAATGCATTTGGATGTTTTACATAATTGTACATGAGTTTGACTTTTTGTCAATGAAACGCTGAAAATGAGATAATATGTGGGATAATGAAATTATGTGAAATATTAAATGGTTAATGTTTTGACATTATATTTAAGTAGACTTGGCCACTGTTTTATTCCCTCACCATGAAATTAATGAGTGTTATGGTCTCTCAATTACTGACTTTTAATAATAGCTCCTTTTTATAAAACACATCGACTTTCTATTTTAACACGATTGAAAATATTGTTCTTTTGTAAGTTCCTAACCAATTGGTGTTGTGTAAGATGATACATGGTAGACTTTGGAAGAATTCTTAACCACTCTCTAGCTCCTGCTGCCAATTTCAGGTATTCGTTTAAGCCCTACCTGACTACCTATTATATTATAAACTATTGTAATACAGTAAAGAAAAACTTAGCCAGAGTTATCTTGGATGTAGATTGGGTAAAAGAAAAGGTAAAGCCTGAAATTTTGTAATTAATATTCAAACAGTAAAAAACTTATCTAACAGTGTAAATAGGCAATCATTCCTCACCTCAGCAAATCCATGTTCATTAAATGATACAGATGCAAGATTTTGGCTTACAGCTTGATCTCTGCAGCCCTTCTCAAAATCTGCTGTTAGACATTTTGGAATGTACTGTGCTTATAGAACAGAAAATTGATACAATCAGGTTTTTCCCTTGGTACTGATGAACTTAAAAAAAAAAGGTGAGTTTAAAGACTTGGACTGTCTTCAAGGTGGTTTTAATTTTAGTTTACTACCCATCATAGAATGTGCCTGGGACTTCTTTAACCATTTTCATTCTTTAACATGAAAATATGTAACTGTGGTATAGTAGTAAGTATCTTAAATGTGTGTTGGTACAGCCCTGAGTTACCATATGGTCTCTCCTTTGGTCAATGGTATACAAAACTGAGCTTGCATGTCTGGATTGTCTGGATTCCTCTGACTTTATAAATGACTCATTCTGCATAAGTCAAATTGATCAACTGACATTAGACTCTATGAGAAAGTCTAAAAGCATTGGGAGATGATTAAAATCTCATATAACCTAAATTCTTATAACATCATATGATTATGAGCTGATTTGGGGGTGAGTTGGCTATTAAGGTGGAAATACCTGTTTGTGTGCTAGGTTGTTTCCAGAGGCACTTTTTTTTTTTAAATTTTGTTACATGTCATTAATATTTGTTTTATTCTAGGGATTGCGTGAAAGTGTAAATGTACTTGGAGGAAGTCCAGGAAGTAGAAAATACAGTCATTCTGTCTAACTTTTTCTTTTTTTTTGGCTGTAGTTGGTGCCAAGAGCCATAGCATTAATATAGAAAATGTGCTTTTCCTCTAACTCACATTAACTTTAGGAAATAATGCCTATAACTGAGAGCTCTAGATGCCAGTGACCTCAACCACCCAAGGATTGCTTCAACCTCTGTGACTGTGATGCCTTGTAAACATTGTCTCCAGAAACTAAATGGGTTCCTGACATCTATTTCCAATATTTGGCTACCAAAATAACAAACAATACTAGTGATAAAATATGGTCGGTGTTGTATCTATGAGTATGTTTGTATAATTTTATATTTTAGGTTAGTGAGAAAACCTGAAAAAAGCTCCTATAAAGTACATTGTTCAGGCAATATTATTTGTCTGTTATATCAGTACATCCCAAATACACAAACATACACACATAAATCAAAATCTAATAATTTAATAATAAAAGTGTAAAATATAAGACCCAATAATAAGGTAATAAAAAACTTTACAAAATAATTTATATACCAAATAATAATTAAATCAAAATTGAAACCTAAGTGATAGAACTAAAACTATGCTCAGCTAGAGATAAAGAGACCAAGTATGTTAAACATTAAACAAGATATTTTTTTTTAAAAGTTAACTAATGATTTATTTCAAATAATTAAAAGAAATGTAGTTAAATTAATGAGATGAAAAATAAAGTCATAGAAATTAATACACCAAAAACAAAAGAAATCAAATCTGTAAAACTGATTAAACAGTTCAGGAACTGATAGCTTTAAAAAAAGATAAAATGGTCTCTGATAAATCTAAGCAAAGATGAAGAAAGAAAGAAATAGCTAAAATGGGATAGCTAAAATGTGTCTGTGTGTGTGCATGTGTTTGTGTGTCTATGACTTAGATGTGCAATGGTAAGTCAATGAAGTTGAAAACCTTGTAACAAATTATACTCAGGCAGAGCCAAAAATTCATAAAATCAATCCAAGGAAGTACATATAACTTAATTACTCAATATTCAGAGTAAATAGTTACCAAATTAAAAATAAAAAAGCACCAAATAACTGATTCTAAGTTAGTCAAGTTCAAATTAAGTTTATGGGACAATTCCTTATTTCTATGACAAACAGCAATTCTCATTTTATAAAATAGTTACAGAGCATGGAAAAAGGCTTTCATTAAGTTTAAGAAATCTTGAGTCCATGCTCGATCACTCCAAAATAATTAAGGTAAGTCATATTTATGAATGAAGATAGATATTTTCTTACAAAATATTAGTAAGCATGTTTCAGATGGCCATAAGAGACTTATGATCTACATCCAAATTTTTCTTTAGAAAGGAATAAATTTTATGTCAATACCATACATGATTCCAGTAAGTCAAAGCTATACATTCAGACTGAAAATCACACACACACAAAATTTCATTTAATTAAATTAGGCAATCAACCTCTTAAAAATTCTTAATTATATTAATAAAGAAGTTATGTATGAGACACATATTATCCATAAAGAGATACATATCATCCATATGAGGACTAAGGACAGAATGCATGTGTTTATCTGCTAAGGCTCCTATAACAAAATACCACAGACTGTGGGACTTACACAAGAGAACTCTATTTTCTCATAATTCTGGAGGCTGGAAATCCAAGACCAAAATGATGACAGGGTTGATTTCTGGTATGACCTCTCTCCTTGGCTTACAGATCCTTCTTACTGTGTTGACACATGGCCTTTTCTCTGGATGTGCGTGCTCCTGGTGGTGTGTCTTCCTCTTCTTATATGAACATCAGTACTATTAGATTAGGGCCCTTTTGACCTCATTGCACTTTAATTACCTCCTTTAAGGTCGCATATCCAAATACAGTCACAATGGGAGACAGGGCTTCAATATATGAATTTGTATCAGGGGCACATTTTCTGTAAAAATGCTCAACTACACCATTTTTTCTTGTTATGGTTTGATCATATTTAAAGTACTAAGAAATGTAACAGAAAAAACATTGATTTTTATCACTCAGAAAAAGATAAGATTTCTATTTTCAGATAAGTGGATTATGGGCAAAATATAAAGAAGTGTTGCCTAAAAGGAATTTCAAATTTCAAAAATGAAAAGTTGCTACTCTTGGGTATCTATTTGTTGTTAGGTGCATATATATAGTTGTTATATCTTCTTGATAAATTGACACTTTTATCCATATGTTATATGATGTCGTTCTTTGTCTCTTGTAACAGTGTTTGAGCTAAATTCTATGTCTTACGATATTGGTATAGCCCATCCAGCTGTCTTTTAGTTACTAAAACTTTGTATGGAATATTGTTTTCCATCTTTTTACCTTCAAACTATTTGTGTCTTTAGATAAAATATGTGTCCCTTATAGACGGCAAGTAGACCATGTGTCTTTTTTAATCCATTTCAACAATCTCTGCCTTATATTGGAGATTTTAATCCTCTACATTTAAACTAATCGCTAATAAGGAAATACTTCTGCCACTTTGCTATTTTGTATATATCATATCTTTTGTTTTCCAATTCCTTAATTACTGCCTCCTTTTGTATTTAATTGATTTGTATAGTGTACATTTATTTGTTTCTCATTTCCTTTTATATGTATTTTAAAATTATTTTCTAGTGGCTATCTTAAAGATTACAATTAACTTCTTAAATTTATAACAAGTTATTTGGATTAATACCACATTAGCTTCAGTACTATACAAATACTCAGCTCTCACACAGCTCCATATTTCTCTCTTGATATTTTTGTTGTCATCACAAATTACATATTTATACATTATGTACCCATTAGCATAAGTTTATATCTATTTTTATGCATCTGTCCTTTAAATCTTAAAAGAATAAGCGGTGGGATTTTTAAAAAAATATATAATAATAATTGATTTTACATTAACCTACATAGTTATCTCTGCCAGTCTTCTTTATTTCTTTGTATGGCTTCAAGTTACTGTATAGTATCCTTGTATTTCCACCTGAAAGACACCCTTTTGCATTTATTATAGGGTAGGTCTGCAAACAACAAACTCCCTCAATTTTTGTTTATCTGGAATTTTTTTTTAATTGAAGCATAGTTGACTTACAATGTTGTGTTAGAATTAGGTGCACAGCAAAGTGATTCAGTTGTGTATATATATATATATATAGAGAGAGAGAGAGAGAGAGAGACACACACACACACATATATATACATATGTGTGTATATATACATATGTGTGTAGGTATATGTGTGTGTATACACATATTTTTTTCCACTATAGGTTATTAAAAGATATTGAGTGCAGTTCCATGTGCTATAAACTGTTTTAATTGTTGATTTTGAAATTTAGTTTGTCACATATGGAATTCAATAGGTTATTTTTATTATTATTATTATTATTCAACAAGTTAAGAATGCCACCCCACAGCTGTCCGGCCACTGTCATTTTTGCTGAGAATTTTACACTTAATGTTGTCAATAACTTGTTCGTGATAAGTAGCTCCTCTCCTGCTGCTTTCAGGGTGCTCTCTTTGTCTCTGGCTTTTGACAGTTCGATTATAGTGTGTCTCAGTGTGGATACTGTTGTGTTCATTCTTCTTGGAGTTCATTGAATTTCCTGTTTGTGTAGAGTCATGTCTTCCATCAAATTTGGGAAGTTTTTAGCCATCATATCTTCAAATACTCTGTCATTTTCTCACTTTCTCCTCTCCCACTGGGACTTCTACTCTACATATGTTGGTACACTTGATGGTGTCTTACAGGCCTCTTAACTGTTTTTTATGTTTATTCGTTTTTCTTTCTGTTCCTCAGACTGAATAGCTGCAATTGATCTCTCTTTACATACACTGATTCTTTATTCTAACTTGCTTAAATATCCTGTTGAAACTCTAGTGAATTTTTCATTTCACTAAAAAGTACTTCAAAGCTCTCCAGCTATTTTTAAGTTGCCTTCCTGATTCAGTGTTTATTTGGTTGCTATAAGTCTGATTTTTTTCAAGAGTTAAAACAATTAATTCTGAGAGTTTTTGTTTACTTTTACTGTGTTGGTAGAGGGACAGCCCTTTGGACATTTTGTACTTTCCAGCTCCAGAATTTTTGTTTAGTTCCTATTTATAATTTCTATGTCTTTACTGATACCCTATGTCTCTTGAGACATTATTTTTATGGTGTCCTTTAGTTTGTCCATAATTTCCTTTACCTCCTTGAATATAAAACAGTAAATTTAAAGTCTTTTTCTAGTAAGTCCAATGTCTGTACTTCTGCAGAGGCAGTTGTGGTTAATTTTCCTATGAGTGGGGCGTACATTTTTTTTTACATGATTCATAATTTTTTGTTGAAACTTGGACATTTTGAATATTATGACTTGTTAATTCTGGGAATCAGATTCTTCTGCCACCTTGAAATTTGTTCTTGTTGCTTTCTCTGCTTTGTAATTGGTTGGTTGTTTAGTGACAATTCTAAACAATTTTATATTCTGAAATCTAAAACTATTCTGTATTAATTGATATGTGTGGTCTCTGCAGTCTCCCTTTTATCTTTTGATTAGGTAATATTGACAGATTTCTTTGAATGTTTGGAACCAAAAACAGAACCAAAAATTCTGAGTCTTTGCACATTGGCTATGTGTTGTAACACTCTTTTAACACTTAGCTGAGTAGTTACAAACCTTCCTTAGTCTTTACTTCCTGCTGTGCAGAGTCTAAAAATCAGTCTAAGGTAAAAGCTTAGGGTCTTCCCAGTTGTGTTTTTGAACACACATCCTGCTCTGGGCATGTACATAACTTTCTGTATTCCCCAATATTCATGTGAGATTTTCAATGCCATAATTCTTCAAATACTTTTTCTCCACAAAATTTTCTCTCAAGCTTCTGGCAGTCTATTAATTTCCCTCAAATTGTATTTGCTCTAGACGGCAATGGGTTTTTCATTTGCCTTTTAAAGTTTTTGAGGAATGCCCTCTGTGTAGCCACTTTTCTGCCCTGAGACGGTTTTGGATTAGGTGAGACAGAGGCAACAGAGGCAAGTGCTTTTGTCAGTCCTTTAGCTAGCCATTAGACAGATTAAAACAGACAAAAATAACTATTAGAGAACAAGGTCAGCTTTGCTCCCTCTGGAGCCAGGGACCAGAATTACATACTGGGAACATGGGTTATCATTTCAAAACCATTGTTGAGCCAGAGGGAGGTAGGACAAAGGCAAGTAAAAATACTTCAGAGCTCTCCATCTGTTTTTAAGTTGCCTTCTTGATTAGGTGTTTACTTTGTTGCTGTAAGCCTTTGACTTTTTTCAAGAATCTACTATGTTTTTAGATGGATAGCCCCTTGGAACTACCTATTCCACCATGTTCACTGACATCAAACACAAACCACTAGCAAACTTCTAGTATTAAAAATACATCTAATACTATTTGAAGGAAATGCTAATAAATTCTCTAATATCTATGTGGGGGGGGGTGTCTTTGTCTCTTTGTGTCATTTTTTATCTCAGTCTTCAACATTTTCTAATGTATTCCTAGAGAAATATTTTACTTAGACATATTTCATGAAGGTAATTATATATTTCAAAGAAACTAAATACAATGTCAAATTATATCATTTTTTATTATTGTTATTGGAGCATAGTTGATTTACAATGTTGTGTTAGTTTCTGCTGTACAACAAAGTGAATCAGTCATATGGTATGCATATACCCGCTCTTTTTTAGATTCTTTTCCCATATAGGTCATTACAGAGTATTGAGTAAAGTTCCCTGTGCTATAGAGTAGGTTCTTATTAGTTATCTCTTTTATACATAGTAGTGTGTATCTGTCAATCCCAGTCTCCCAATTAATCCCTCCCCCCTTCTATTAAGTTTGTTTTCTACATCTGTGATTCTGTTTTGTAAATAAGTTCATTTGTACCATTTTTTTACATTCCATATATAAGTGACATCATATGATATTTGTCTTTCTCTGTCTGACTTACTTCACTCTGTTATGACAATCTCTAGGTCCATCCATGTCACTGCTAATGGCAGTATTTTGTTATTTTTATGGCTGAGTAATATTCCATTGTATAAATAAAATATCATCTCACACCAGTCAGAGTAGCCATCATCAAAAGGCCTACAAACAATAAATGCTGGAGAGGGTGTGGAGAAAAGGGAACCCTCTTGCACTGCTGGTGGGAATGTAAATTGATACAGCCACTATGGAGAACAGTATGGAGGTTCCTTAAAAAACTAAAAATAGAACTACCATATGACCCAGCAATCCCACTACTGGGCATATACCCTGAGAAAACCATAATTCAAAAAGAGTCATGTACCACAATGTTCATTGCAGCTCTATTTACAATAGCCAGGACAGGGAAGCAACCTAAGTGTCCATCAACAGATGAATTGATAAAGAAGATGTGGCACATATATTCAATGGAATATTACTCAGCCCTAAAAAGAAACGAAATTGAGTTATTTGTAGTGAGGTGGATGGACCTAGAGTCTGTCATACAGAGTGAAGTAAGTCAGAAAGAGAAAAACAAATACTGTATGCTAACACATATATATGGAATCTAAAAAACAAAACCAAAATGGTCATGAAGAACCTAGGGGCAAGACGGGAATAAAGACGCAGACCTACCAGAGAATGGAGTTGAGTATACGGGGAGGAGGAAGGGTAAGCTGGGACAAAGTGAGAGAGTGGCATGGACATATATACACTATCAAATGTAAGGTAGATAGCTAGTGGGAAGCAGCCGCATAGTACAGAGAGATCAGCTCGGTGCTTTGTGACCACCTAGAGGGGTGGGATAGGGAGGGTGGGAGGGAGGGAGACGCAAGAGCGAAGAGGTATAGGGGTATATGTATATGTATAACTGATTCATTTTGTTATAAAGCAGAAAATAACACACCATTGTAGAGCAATTATACTCCAATAAATATGTTAAAAAAAAATTCCATTGTATATATGTATCACATCTTTATCCATTCATCTGTTGATGGGCGTTTAGGTTGCTTCCATGTCTTGGCTATTGTAAATAGAGCTACAGTGAACATTGGGGTACATTTAAATTGTTTCTGGAACAATATATTTATAACCTTCCATTTTCACTTGAGCATAGGTCTGTTCTGTGTTCTACACAGAACAGAATTTTCATAAAGGTTAAATTAGTTTCACATTCTTTGCCAAAGTCTAGATAATTAAAACAAAGTGATAAATATAAGAAAAGAAGATGTTTACTTAACATCTAAGGAATTCCATAATTTGAAATTTGAAGTCCCAGTATTGTTTTCTTGTTTATCTCTCCAGGCTTATTTTCAGGTATCCCAACATATTGCTTGCAATTTTCCTAAGGTAGCCAAACTGTTGAGGACAAGTTTGAAAAATACAGAATTTAATAATATATAATCTCTATTATTAAAGAAATTCAAATGTAGTAGGGGAAAAAGACACAAAGGGATTATTTCCAATATAATACAGTGAGCAATGCAGATATATATATACACACACACACACACACACATATACAGTATTCTGTGGGAGCACATATCAGCACTTGACATAGCCTGATGTTTAAAGCAATGCTGATTAATAGAGTATTTGAAAGGTGACTCTTGAGTTATTGGAAGGTCCTTGTAGGCAGCAGCATATGAAAAAGTACAGAGATACAAATAAGATTGTTTGTAAGAAAAGAAACTCTCACTAGACGGAATCAAAGTGGACCATTGCTAGTGATTGTAAAGAGAAACAATAGGGATGCTAGTTAACCAGAGCTGTATAGATAGTAATATTAGTTATTATCAGGGGAAAAAAAGAACACTTCAGAATGATTCTTTATGTCCTCCTAAATTAACCTTATTTATCTGTTACTTGAAGTACAAACTCAGAATGGTAATTATTAGAGAAGTGAGAACTAAGACATAAAGGTCATTGCATTAATTCTAATATGATATGCTCACTAGAGCTCTGGATAAAGATAACTTCCTCATCAGGATTTGCCAGAGAATTACTGCAATTATGTGTCTGTGGAGCCATAGTCGAGTGGCAGGCTTGGACAATGACAAACAGAGTTGGAGCTCATTAGTGTGTGTTATCTGTAGGCATAATTCTGACTTCCTGTCCATTCAAGAAAAAGATTCCTCTTTTACTTTTTGATTTTTATTTTGAGATCCTTGGTATAATTTCACTTAATTTTTCCCTTCAAATTGTTGAGGATAATACATAGTAAAATATAATATTAAATGGTTAACTATAAGAGGACAAAAAGATATATACTGAAAAGCAAAACATTTCATGAACTATATTTCTTACAATAACTTGTAATTAAAAATAATATCTTTATCTTAGAATTATTTCTGGTGATTTTCATTCTGTGTGTTATGAGTATTTTAAGTTTTGAACTGTACATGTAGATATAAAAAAGTACATGATTCTCCTTTTCATCAGAAGTAAGTAAATTTTGACTCCCCAGGTATTTTGTGTGCAAATCAGAGAACACAAAATGGATAAATAATTTCTATATCTCAATATAAGGACTGAGGACACTACTGCATTACATATAAGCATAGAATAAAAATAATGTATAATTGTAATATTTGGATTATATCCACATAATTTATGTAAATGCTGATTTGGGGGGAAAATATACAATGTATTCTAAAATATATAGTACATTCCATCAGTATCCATGATCTCAGTGCTAGGGGCAATTTCTCATGATGGTTTTCTGTCCTTACATTTTGCTCTACTGTCTTTTCTATACTTGACATGTGCTCCATTGCATCCTGAAATCTTACAGCACTTCACTTCTCATCCCAGTCCTGCCTTCTTCTGCTTTTCACCTCAACCCTATCAGCTTCAGATTTTCACAGTTATTCCTAGGCATCTGTACCCTCCTCTTTTTATATCCCATAGGAAGCATGTCACAAATATCAATACTATAAATTTGAAAATTTGATATTTTCAATCTGTCACATTTTCTTGTACTAGCATGTGTTCTCAAGTTGTTCCCTGCAATATCTCTCCTAAAGTTGTGAACTTCTATATCTGTTAGGATTATTTTAACTAAATGGAACAGAAAACAGCAAAAAATTATCTTAAAAACTAAGCATGTTTTGTCTCACAAGAGAGAAAATCTAGCGTGATGACTGAGTCTATGACTGGTCCATGTTACATCTTTAGGGATCCAGCTCTTGGCGTATTTCTGTGTTGTCATCTACAGTGCTGGCTTTGTGCCAAGCCTCCTTCTCCTCATGGTTATGGGAGGGTTACTGGGATGAGACAGGCCCAAGTTTCTTGTTCATGGTTGTTAAGACTCTTTGCCTTAGTCCATTTAGACTTGCTATAACAAAATATCCTAAGCTGGGTGGATTATAAACAGCACAAATTTATTTCTTATAGTTCTGGAAGCAGGGAAGTCCAAGATGAAGATGGGCAGATTGGGTGCCTAGTGAAGTCCATTTCCTGGTTCCTATATGTATGGCACCTTCTTGCTGTATCCTCACATGGTAGGAGAGGGAAGGGAGCGCTCTTGAGCCTTTTTATAAGGACATCACCCTAATGTCCTAATCACTTTCCAATGGCTTTACCTCCTAATATTATGACCTTGGTGGTAAGATTTTATCCTGTGAATTTTAGGGGTACATAAACATTCAGACCCTAGCACTATAATATTTTTGGTACTGAGGACAGTTTCTTATATCTCATTTACTGGGTTGGACTGTGTGTCTATTCCTGGACCAGGCTTGGCTGACAGAAGAATAATATTAATATCCTTTAATATCATTAAAGGATAATATTAGGCCCTCATTCTCCACAAAATACAAAACAAAGCAGAAAAGAAAACAAAGAAATAAAAACAAAAACCTATCAAGGGACATCAGAATCAGATAATGATAAATGACTCTCAATAATCAAGGTCCAGACAGAACAGGGGTACCCTAAATTATTTTTTTTTTACAACCATTTAGAATGGTTTGAATTTAGGGGATCAACTGCAATGTTCACTTCCACTGCCTTAAAGCCCAGAGCTGGTTAAAGTGATATGTTGAGCTGTCTTCTAGTTTAACATTTCCTAATCTTCAAGATACAATATATATTGCCAAGATAGAACTGCTTAGTTTTGCCAATTCAGCATAGTATCAATGAGAGAAAGATTTGTGAAAATTAAAATTATGTAATTATTTAAATTGATAATATTTACATTAGAAATATAGAATTACAGTAGACCATATATTGCAGTAGATTGGAGGAGACATAATGTCTGACCTTTGCCTGTAACACTATACAAACTGAATTTGGAAGGCAAGTTACTTTTCTGGAAAAGTGATAGAATTCAGACTGTTTCTTGGCTAAAAATAAAGCTGATGTGAATGAATACCAAAAACAAAACAAAAAAACAAATTTTATACCCTTACATGAATATGTACTTGTATAGAGCCTAATTCCTCTATGGTTAATCATATTGTATTAATGATCATTTACAAATTGAAGACTTTTACTCTTCCTTACCTGGTCTTTATTTATCATTAGGGAATTGTGTTGTATCAGCCTGTTGTATCAGTTGGATAATGGTGCTAGGAGATCATGGAACAGCTTGAGCATTCTGGATACAGACAGAAAAGAAGACCTGAAAAAGAGCAGAAAGAAAATGGACTATGTTAAAATGAGAGTTGAGAATTTCATAGGGCTGCATAAAACTTTATTTAAAAACTGAAATTTGATAATATAGCTATTATGGTCATATTCTGAGTGACAATGAATATAACATTTAACATAGTCTCTTTAGTTTGATTACCCTTTCTTAAGTATCTATAATCTCTTCCACATCTACATTTTGAAATTTCAAGTATCAAGGGTTAGATGGCATTATTATTACATTGGAAATAATTCCTCATATACTAAGCAAATGAGTAGATTTGCTTCAATTATAATTCGCTTCTCTTGACAGCATCATGATGATTTGACATGGATGCTGATCAATGTGCTATCCCTTAGAGAGATGAAAAAAGTAAACTTGTAAGGTCAATTTTTTTGATCACTACTCAAGGAAATATAAAATAATTTACACTCAGGTTATATGTATGTGTATACTCCATAAACAAAGGTTATGTGTAACTCCATAAACAAAGGCAAACAATAATTAAAGTTGAATGGTTATATTAGTGTCAGAGAAAGTAGACTTCAGAGCAAACAGACAGTAAGGTCATTACATGAAGATAAAATGATCAATTCACCAAGAAGACATAACTAAATGTTATGTATGTGTATATGAACAAAACAACTGTACTTCAATAATCAATAATGGAAAGATAAAACATCTCTACAAATCATTGTAAATTAAAAAAGAAACTTCTAAGTAATTCATAAGTGAAAGAGGATGTTTAAAAAATTCCCCAAAATATATGGTACTGAATGACAATGAAAATACATGTCAAATCTGTTAAATAGAAAGTGGTGCTGAAACCAAAATTTACAGCAATAAATGTTTGTATTACTAGAGCAATAATAATATTTAAAAAGGAAGTAAAAGTTTAACAGACTGGAGAGTAAGAGAATAAATTGCCCATATTTGCAGAAGACATGGTTATCTACACAGAAAATACCAATGAATCTACCAAAAAGAATTCTAGAATCCTAGACAAATAAGTTAAACAAGGTTGCAGGGCACAGAGTCAACACATAAAAACAATTTTTTTCTATATACTAAAAAAGTACATGGGAAAACCAAATTTGAAAACACAGCATCATTTGTCATCACTCACTCTAAAAAATAAAATATGTAGGCATAAGCATAACAAAATATGTACAGTATCTGAATGTCAAAAAGTATTAATACCTAATGGAAGAAATCGAAGAAAATCTAAATAAATGGAGAGACATATCTTGTTTGTGGATTAGAAGATTTAAACCAGTAACAATGTCAATTTTCTCCAAATTCATCTATAGGTTTAAGCAATTCCTAATACAGAGAGTTACTTATACATATTATGAATCCAAATCATTTGTCATATATATCAATTGCAAATAGTTTCTCTCAGTTTGTGTCTTGTCTTTTAATCTACTTAACATGTTCTTTATAAAGAAAAAAGCCTTTTAATTTTAAGTAAGTCAATTTATATATTTAAAAAATTTTATTGATCATGACTTTGGTGTCATGAATAAGAATATTTTTTCACCTTGTCTTAGGTACCATTGGCTTTCTTTCATATTTTCTTCTAAATTTTTGTTTTGTTTTCCGTTTAAGTCTATTATGCATTTGAGTAAGCTTTGAATAAGATGTGAAATTGAGGTTGAGTTTCATTTATTGCTGTTTGCAAATATCCAATATCATTTGTTGATAAGATCATTCTTATTCCATTTATTTGCTTTGGCACATTTGTCTAAAATTAGTTGACTTTTTGGGTGGGTCGATTTCTGGCTTCTTTATTCTATTCCTTTAATGCATGTGTCTATTACCCTGCCAATACTACACTTTCTTTTTAACTGGAGCTATAGGTTAAGTCTTAAAATCAGATATTGTAATTCTTCCAATTTATTCTTCTCTTTCAAAATGGTTTTGGTTCCTTTCTTTTTCTTTTAAAATAAGGAACTAAATTATCTACACCTACAAAAAATAGTGTTGGGATTTTAGTAGGAATTGTGCTCTATTGCAAGTAGTAAGAAATAAGAAGAAAACATACAATATGTATTTATTTGTATAATCCAGATACTTCAATCTTAGAAGTCCATTCATCCTGCTTATCGTTTCTCCCCCCAAGGATTAGATTCTTTTTTTCCCTAAGAATTGGGAAAAACCTTCCCTTCCCTAATTTCCTTCTTCGAGACTGTGTCTTGTCTTGACCTCTTACTGGTCGTAAATTGAAATGCTCTAGTCCTTCTTCTGGAGCACTAGTTCCTGTCATTTGATCTCATATATTAGCACAGCCAGTAAGTGCTTGTTCTGCATCACAAGAAGCATTTAGGAATATCTGAGTAATTATGGAATGGGCAGGATCAAATACAAAAAGCAGATTATTATTAAATGTGGCTTGGCAGTCAGAATGAATTCTGAGTTTAAGGTGTCTGTCATATTTCTTTCTTTCATTCTCTCAGAGAAGCCCAATCAAGTGTCTGAAGCTCTGACTGGCTGTGCAGTAGCATCTTCAGATGGGAGCCTGGCTTTCTTAGGATCCCTCCCCAGAGCCTGTGCCTTCTAAAGGAAGGAAATCAGTATTCGTGCACCTTTATACTCAAGAGGTCAGATTTGCTCTGCACTTCACTCCTGCCTCACTTAGATGGTACATTCTGAGGGACCAGGTTAATATTTTCTTCCTTAGAAGTCACCTAAGAGGGCAAACTATTATGTGAGATTGAATTCGGACTCATCCACTTACTTTGTGGCCCTATAAATTTATTTACTTTCTTGATCTCAATAGCCTCACCTGTAAAAGTATTAATATTGTTCTTGCTGCAGGGAAAACAAATTCTAACCTCAGCAAATTGCAATTATTTCCTTGATTTTTTTCCCTGAAATCTGCCCTGTATGTATATGATCTTCTTGACATGAAGGGGTAATAACACTGAGTTATTTTTATGATAACTCCTGTTCTTATAGGAAAAATAATGTATTAGAAAGCTTATTCAATCTGAGTTCCAAATTTGGTCTGGATGACACTTCTTAAAAGGGGAATTGGGACTGCCTATTTCTATCCTCAGGTGATTCACCTGTACCTGTATCACCTTTACTCACAATATTTAGCTTGTTCTTCCAGTGTCCATATTCCCTCAACCATGTGCCATGACTCACTCGAGTAGAGGGAATTAATTCTTTAATTTTCTTCTTCATTAAGGGTGAGCAGTGTGGGAAGGGAGAGATGAGGGCTAGATGGGAGAATCATGTCTCTTGTTTAGCTTTTCCAGAAATATTTCTAATTAGCTGCTCCTGAAATGACTAGATAGACCAATTTTGCCAGTTTTGCAAATTGCTTGGATGACTGAAATATCGCCCCTATGATCCATGGAATAAGTATGCTTTTATATTCCTGTTGACAAAAGATCTTAAGATAAATAATACACTGTCTTCTATCTAAATTACCATATACCCATTCAGATGCGGTCACAAATTCTACCTTAATTTACTGTTTTGAGATCATATGTAATTCCTAACACAGCATTAAGCTCACTCAAATCTCTTCCTCCAGTGCCTGGTTTTTTGGCAACGTTTCAGCATCATATAGTAACCACTGCTCAAAATCCTTCCTCCAGTTCCCACAAATGCCTTTGTTTTCTTTTCTCCCTACAGAAATTCAATTTTTGATTGACAACCAGCCACACATTAAATAAAATCCACCCAAATATGCTAAGACTGATCAATTGTTAACATCATTTTTCTTGAATTTACTCTCCATTCCCTCCTCCAATCTGACTTTATTGCACTCCCTCAACAAAATAACAACTTTGATTAAGTCCAGTGTTCTGCCTAGCCCACACCTGTGCCCATGCAGCTGAGTTTGGCTGAACAATAACTTAAAAAAAAAAAAATCAGAGTTCTTTCTATTTAAATATGTTACCATGAACGTCTCAGGATCATTGGCATTGCAAGGCAACCATGGCTTAATTCTCTAATCCTTTGACTCTCCACTCTCCTAATTGATTATCATACTCTTCTCCTCTCTTCTAAAACCTGTACATCACTCCCCAATCATTGCTCTCAATTGATGACCTTGCCTTCTACTTCAAGGAGAAAATCGACACCATTAAAAGAGAATTTCCATTAGCCACCTTACAAAACTACCCACCTACCTTTCCTCTTATGACTATAGTTGAACTGTTGCTACTTCTAATGTATGACCATCCCTTTTACTTGTGAATGAGTCTTATCCAGTGATGCCAAGTTAAGGACGTTACTCAAGTAGTTCTCCCTTTTCCTTCATCATTTTTTTCCTTCTCTACTTGACCATGTGAATCAGCATACAAATAATGTATTTTCTCTCTTATTACAAGAAAAATGCTTTTTTTTTTTTTTACCTCCATTGACCCGCAAGCTTTTGATTTATTTATTTGCTCCCTTTTGCAGTAATGCTCCTAAGGCATTGCCCAGTCACTCTGTCACCAAACTTTATTCTTCCGTTCCTTCTTAAATCTTTTCTTCAGATTTTTCTAAACACTCCTCTGAAAATGGTCTTTCCATGGTCACTATGACCACCATGAAGCTATGAATGGTGAACTTTCAGTCTTAATCTTGCTTGAGCCATTAACATCATTTAACATGGTAGGCAAGTGGTTCTTCCTAGAAACGTAGATCACTTGGCTTCCAGGGCATCACTTTTTATTTTCTGTTTCCTCCCACTGGAATATTAGGTCCATGTAGACAGATAGGGATTTTTGTCTGTTTCATTCAGCAATGTATTCCTAGCACATAGAAGTGTAGCTGGTACATACTAAGTGCTCAATAATCTATTTTGAATTAAGTAGCTAATTATATTATTACCTCTTTTCCCTTCCAGAAAGAACTACAATTTCTTAAAACACTATGTTCAGTAATTATGTCTACAATGCAATTTCAAGAGACAATTTACAAAGTCTTGTTCTCTCTAGTTAAGACACATTACACTGCATACTGTGGACTTTCTATCTGAACATCTGCTCCCGAGTTCTTATGCTATGGTTAGATTGAGTCTAGTGGTTTGGAAATCAGTGGGGAAATGCACTGTTGATTCACTTCAATGATAATGACTTTATATGATAAGAACCTTATGTCAAAGAATGTGACAAGGTAACCCAACTTACAACACATCATTTAGAAATTTTGTGCTCCCTCATAATTAGGTAAACTTATTCCAAATCAATGATTTCACAATGTGGATAAGGCTTTTACTCTTCTCAAAGTTTCAGAAAAATGTGGTGCTTATTGGACAGCTCTTTTTGAGTCTACAGCTCAACAGACCCAGATATGAAACTTTGTCATTTTTTGACCAGGAAATATCCCACTGTAGATATGAATTTGATGAAGATCTAGGGTATAGTTTTGATTGAAGGGATATGTTCAATATGACCCACAGGTTTTTCTTGCCATCTTTCTGACATTCGGTGTTTCCTCTTGCTCAGAGGCCCTCTGTTTTCTCACCCATTTTCTAGAAGTCCTTGCCCTTGATAGGACATCATCCCTGTAAAGCCCAGGTTTTGGAGAAGTTTAATCCACTCCAACAATCTGCATTCATGTTCCGTGAGTAATCATCTCCTGAGTAATCAAAAATGGAAATTAATAAACCCATTTTATACCTATAAAAACATATAAATTAATTAGGAGAAAATATTGAATTATAATTAAAATAAACAGTTTAGCTATATTTTATTATCCAATATAGATGTCATTTTCTTGGAAGAACTCCCTTATGATCTCCTAGAAATTTAAGTGTTCCTCTTTCTTTTTCTCAATAACTGCCTCTATTATAGTGTGTATACCATTACGTGACTGTTTCCACATTGAAATTCTCTCCTAGAGGAAGGTGTGCCAGCTTGAGCCACAGTATGTGTACTAGGAGCTCAATTAATGTTTTAAAATTTATATAATAAATGAATGAGTCAATATTTACTAAAGAAGTGTTAAATACTATTAATATAGATTATTTGCTCCAGGCCATTAAACATATTTGAGGGTTGGCAAGCTTTGCTTATTCATTTGAAAAGTCAAAATTGTTAAGCCATTCACAGTGTAAGGCCTGAATGACCTTCTGGGTTTCCAGTAATTTGTGAAATCCCATTTGGATGGCTGTAGATAACAAATTCTTGAAGCACAGGCCTGGTCCTAGCAAAGTCATATCTTCAACTTTAGGAGGGTGAAGTATCAGTAGAGTCAGATCACCAAAAATCCTCTGAACATTTTATCAGTTATATTAATATATCATAAGAAAATTATTTCAGTAACCTGCCCAGTCCTTTAGGGCATTTTAAAACTGTCAATACTCATGAGTTGCATGCAAAGCAAACAAGAAACATGTTGATTTGACACCTTAATAATAATGAGGTTTAAGACTAAAATAGAAATTGATCATGTGTAGTTCTTATCTACACTGACATCAAACTTAATAATGTGACATTTTTATTAACTTAGGAGTCTCACTTGTTTATTTTATTCTCTAGAATGACGGCTTGCTGATGTTCAGTGATTTGTCCTTTATATTTGTGTAGTTAAACACATGGTCTCACATCTTTCCTTTATAAGCATTTTTTTTTAAAGCAAGGCAGAGATTTAAAAATCTATTACAGCAATCTATGGAAGAGAAATATGTCTTTGTAAAGAGACTAATTCCTAGGGTAAGAGGTTCCAAATAATTTCATTTTAAAACTTATGTAATTTAAAATTTTTAAAATCTAATTAAAAATAAAAGAGGAAGCTATGAATGCCATTTTCACATTACCAAATGCTGGTAGCCAAATGCTTTAGAAAGTAACATCTTTTGAAAATGCTAATGAAAATAAATTTTTACAATATATATTTGAGATAAAATGTTTAATTAACGTATTGAAGTCATGGTTACAGAATAGCTCATTGTCTTAAGCAATCAGGACATTATAACATAAAAATAATTATATTAATTTTATTAGCATATAATCATATCAAATAAATTGCTCAAAATAAAAAATAAATCACATTTTTCTGTTGGTCTACCGAGAGTCTTGGGTGGCACACTTAAAATTAATTTCAGGCTAATTTTCTTTTAATTGATTTTCCCATAACCACACTTGTAGATCAGTTAATTTGCTGACCTCAGCTTTGGGTAACTCCGTGAAATTTGTGATTTCACAATGCTCAGCTGAAGCTTTGTTGACCTTAACAAGGTGTCGTTGAATATTTGATGAAACAAAGGTGCTGCAGCAACTTTTAAACCTTTCAGCTCACACCACACATACCTGCATCCTTGTGATAAATGTCAGCGTGTATTCCGCAAGTCCACCAAAGTTGCTAGGTTTCATAAGTTCCCATTCTAGCCATCTGATCCATTTCAGAACATTTACCTATATTCCTCAGAATAGTGCTTATCTTTTCTTTGTCACATAAATCCACCTATTTAAAAAAAATTACCTTCTGGGCAAATTTCTACTAGGTCAGCCTTCAGTTGTACAACATTAAGGTTTTTTTTAAATTTTTATTTTATATTAGAGTACAGTTGATTAACAATGTTGTGTTAGGTTCAGGTGTACAGCAAAGTGATTCAGTTGTACATATATATGTATCTCTTCTCTTTCAAATTCTTTTAGGTTATTAGAGTATCGAGCAGAGCTCCCTGTGCTATACAGTAGGTCCTTATTGGTTATCTATTTTAAATATAGCAGTGTGTACGTGTCAATCCCAAACTCCCAGTCTATCCCTCCCCCCAACCCTCCCCCCCTGGTAACCATAAGTTCATTCCCTAAGTCCGTGAGTCTGTTTCTGTAAATGTTCATTGTAAATGTTCATTTTGTAAATGTTCATTTGTATCATGTTTTTAGATTCTGCATATAAGTAGTATCATATATTTGTCTTTCTCTGTCTGACTTACTTCACTTAGTATGATAATCTCCAAGTCCATCCATGTTGCTGCAAATGGCATTATTTCATTCTTTTTAATGGCTGAGTAATATTCCATTGTATGTATGTACCACATGTTCTTTATCCATTCATCTGTCAATGGACATTTAAGTTGCTTCCATGTCCTGGCTATTGTAAACAGAGCTGCAATGAACATTGGGGTGCATGTATGCTTTTGAACTATGTTTTTCTCTGGATATATGGCCAGTAGTTTTGATTTTCTGTTCTCTAGTAATTAGTGATGTCAAGCATCTTTTCATTTGCCTCTTGGCCATCTGTATGTCTCCTTTGGAGAAACGTCTTTTTAGGTCTTCTGCCCATTTTTTGATTAGGTTTAGGTTGTTTGTTTGTATTTTTGATACTGAGCTGCGTGAGCTATTTGTAAAATTAAATTGTTTTTAACTTCACTGTAACTGGCACAGCTAGGATCTTCCTTTAACTCTCTTTAACTCACTCTATATTTCCAGCTGGAAAAGAGGCTGTGAATCATTCTTGATTCCTCTCTTTCTTGCACCTCCAAATTCTACCTTGTAAAGTCACCACATTGTTATCCCTTAAGAATATTTCTAAAGGATGTTTCCCATTTACACTGCTATGATTTCAATAGTCTCTTCCTGGAATCCTGATTTCAGTAGCTTCTTCCTGAAACTGTTCTCCCCACCCCTGTCAGTGGACTTCTAAAAATGAATTCTGCATTTACTGCAGGAAAGATTTCAATGTTCTCTACCCCTACTCACCACAAAAACCCAACTATGTTTCTGCTCAAAGTGTCTTCAAGGTAATATTGAATACTGTAATAGAGTTTTAAAGTGTTTGTATGTTTCCTGGGAAAATGTGGCATCATCATATGGAGGATCTGACTCATGAGACCTGTAGTGTTCAGAAACTCTTCAAGGCAAAGGACCTGTCACAGATCTTCAAATTTTCTTCTTCTTGAGTTAGAATGAAGAAAAAGAACATTCAGGTAGGCATACTGATACAAGGGAAAACCAAATCATCAGGCTTGCTAGAATGATAAACTAAGGTAATTAACATGATTACTTTTATAATTTACACTTACAGTAAATAACTTCACAATGAAATATATAACTGGTAACTTTGTTTCTGTTGTTAGTCTCTCTGTCTTGGATTATTTCAAGCCAGGAGGAATTAAAATATAACCTGTAGGAAAAGACTATGACACTTATCTCTTTTTAGAAAGAAAGAATGCAAATTTTGTTGATAAAAGTATGTCAAACCCACCAGGTTGCATGCTACATTAGGGTCCCATTTTGTATTCTATGCAAAAATATCTCTCATATTTATTAAAGGATTTTTCCCTACAGAAAAATAGAAACTAGATTTTAATATTTGAATTGTGCCTGCAAAGCCAAAATTGGGCTTTACTTCTCTAAGGAAGTGTATATCATGAAGAATATGTGCATGATTTGTGATTTATTACAATAGAGGTTTGGCTTAACATTAAAAGTTTCATTTATGCAGTTCTGTTATTACTTTTCTCTGAATTTTACTTTTTGCTGTTCCATTCTTTGTGCCCATATGTTATTACTTATGTAAATTATTGGCAATACATTCTATAACATAATACATATAAAGTGATATTTATGCCCATGGATGCACATTATTTGGAGGATCTGAAGTATTTAAGTTAATTTAGCAATCAAAAACTTGAATATGTTATAGCTTTTTGTATACTGTATGTATCATTGCATCTATGATAAGAAGCTGCATCTATACGATATTTATATAAAAAATATATATCTTATAAAATATATATTTTTACTTATATGTGTAAATTCTTGTGACACTTAAAAAGGATGAATTAATTTTATATTATCAGCTAAGGCAAATGAGTGGCTTGTAATGTTCTCTGTGATAAGAAACACAAGTTTCTGATTTGCAATTTGGGAGAGGAAGTTTTAGTAAATAATTCTTTAGGAGGGTGTGAGGTCACCTACAGTAAATGTGTAAAATAAAACATCTTAGAACAAAGCCTCCAGGACTGGTGACAAATTATGAGATAAGCAAACTAAAACTGAGACCTGATAAAAGGGATCAAGAAAAGGTAGAGGAGAAGAAAAGTAAATGGTATTTGAGAAACCAAAGAAAGCGTATTTCAAGAAAACAGTCCATATTTTAAAATGGTATGTGTAAGTTGACTAATACAAGACCTGAAAAACCTTTGTAATAGGTTTAGCAATCAGGAAAGTGTGACTTTGGCAAAAACAGTTGAACTTTAGGGTGGGGATTGAGGCCATATGGCCACAGATAACAGGCAGAAGATGGTGAATCAAATGAGGAAGTAAATGTAGAAAACAGAACATTTGGAGTGAATACGGAGCCAAAGAAATGTCCTGCTTGTTGGGTTGTTAGGTTTTGTTTGGTTTAAAAGTAAAGGGGAAAACCCTCCTAGTTTCCAAACCAGAATGTAAGCAGCTTGGAAGCCATAACTCTCATCCTCACAAGAACAAACTCAATACTCCTTTTTTTTTTTAGCAGAAAATTGAGGTGGCAGGGCACACTGCTGTCTCCAAAATTGGAGAAACAGTTAGAGCAGAAGCCCAGGAGCAAAATCGTCTGCAGGAACTAGTACCAGGATGGGAACACTTAAACTATATTTGATGAAATTTTGGGAGGTTCAGTGTGGACAGATTTGAGAGTTAAAAACTATAAGAGGAAGCCAGTCAAAGTGCTCCCCCCTCCCAACCCCCCACACATATGTTTGTGAGTTTTACCCCCAGAAGCCCTACCAGGTTCTCAAAGTAAAGATCTCAGAAAAATCTCCTCTTGTTTCATGTTTCTGCTTCTGGCAGGGAGAAGAAGACATTAGTCAATCTGAAATACACCCAGAGCATCTTGTCCTCTTAACAATAATTGCCTCAGGGGAATTATTCTTCCAGAGCCTAACCCACTGGAGTTTTACCAGAGCCTAACAGACCTCGGAGTAAGGAACTCCAGCTCCACCTCCATAACTCTAGCTCCTTCTAGCCTTCCTTTGTGACCTAAGAGTGGGAAGGTGGGGACTCCACTATGAGAAACACATATGAAAGTTGCAGCTCACAACGAGGTCCAATCATAAGACTCTGAAATGTGCCCCATCCCTCCATTTTTTTTTTTTTTTTACCACCACAATAGGGCTTCTGTGTGATAACAGTGAACACAACTGAAGAACTGCAGGATAAATACATACTGCAGTACTACATGATCCTGAGATGCAACCTTAGATACAGAGGGCCAGCTATAAAGTTATACTCCTACATAAAGAAAGGAAGAGAGTTAGAGAAGAAATAGAAATATTTTCTCCTACAAGTTTTATAGGCTTATATTTTACGTTTATATCTGTTATCCATTTGAGTTAATTTTTCTGAAGGGTATCATGTATATGTCTAGGTTCATTATTTTTCATGTGGATGCCCAGTTTTTCCAGCTCCATTTGTTTGTTGAAAAGACTGTCCTTTCTCTATTGAATTGTCTTCCTTCTATGTTGTATAGGAGTGGTGAGAGAGAACTGTTTGCCTTGTTCCTGATCTTACTGGGAAAGTATCTAGTTTCTCACCATTAAGTATGATGTTCTTTGTAGATTTTTGAGATGTCCTTGATCAAGTTCAGGAAATTACATTCTATTCCTATTTTTCTGAGAGTTTTTATAATCAATAGGTCAAATGCATTTCCTGCATCTATTGATGTGACCATATGATTTTTTTCTTTAGTCTGTTGATGCAATGGACTATGTTAATTAATTTTTGAATGTTGAACCAGCCTTGCATACCTGGAATAAATTCCACTTGATCATGGTGTATAATTATTTTTATAGCTATTGGATTGAGTTTGCCAATATTTGGTTGTCTGTAAAGAAATAAAAGAATTAACGGTGTCTATCCTGTCAAAATACAGATGCCTTATATCTAGAAAGCTAACATATCATTTAAGAAAGCATGAAAATATTAATATTGCTATATCTAAATGTTTTATATTTGGCATATTGCAATTTGTTTATAGATGCTAGATTTTTGTACACTGATATTTTACACTTTTTAAAAACCTACATTGAAGTTAATTTTTCTACTTAGCCTAAAGTCTCACATGTTTCTGTAATTTGTTCTACTGTTTCACTAAAAATAATATGGGTGGGATTTTTTTATGATAGCATACAAAATAATTATATTAACTTAGATGAAAAAAATATTGGGTTGGCCAAAAAGTTTGCTCCAGTTCCTCTGTAAGATGTTACAGAAAAACATCTAACAGAAAAACCGGAATGAACTTTTTGACTAACCCAATATAAACTTTCACAGAGCTGGAGGAATCAGGCTCCCAGACTGCAGACTATACTACAAAGCTACAGTAATCAAGACAGTATGGTACTGGCACAAAAACAGAAATATAGATCAATGGAACAGGATAGAAAGCCCAGAGATAAACACACGCACATATGGTCACCTTGTCTTTGATAAAGGAGGCAAGAATATACAATGGAGAAAAGACAGCCTCTTCAATAAGTGGTGCCGGGAAAGCTGGACAGCTACATGTAAAAGAATGAAATTAGAACACTCCCTAACACCATGCACAAAAATAAACTCAAAATGGATTAAAGACCTAAATGTAAGGCAAGACACTATAAAACTCTTAGAGGAAAACATAGGCAAAATGCTCTATGACATAAATCACAGCAAGATCCTCTTTGACACACCTCCTAAAGAAATGGAAATAAAAATAAACAAATGGGACCTAATGAAACTTCAAAGCTTTTGCACAGCAAAGGAAACCATAAACAAGACGAAAAGACAACCCTCAGAATGGGAGAAAATATTTGCAAATGAAGCAACTGACAGGACTAATCTTCAAAATATACAAGCAGCTCATGCAGTTCAATATCAAAAAAACAACCCAATCCAAAAATGTGCAGAAGACCTAAAAAGACGTTTCTGCAAAGAAGACAAACAGATGGCCAAGAGGCACATGAAAAGATGCTTGACATCACTAATTATTAGAGAACAGAAAATCAAAACTACAATAAGGTATCACCTCACACCTCTCTGAATGGCCATCTTCGAAGAATCTACAAACAATAAATGCTGGAGAGGGTGTGGAGAAAAGGGAACCCTCTTGCACTGTTGGTGCAAATGTAAATTGATACAGCCACTATGGAGAACCATATGGAGATTTCTTAAAAAACTAAATATAGAACAACCATATGACCCATCGATCCCACTATTGGACATAAACCCTGAGAAAACCATAATTCAAAAAGTCATGTACCACAATATTCATTGCAGCACTATTTACAATAGCCAGGGCATGGAAGCAAGCTAAGTGTGCATTGCCAGAAGAATGGATAAAGAAGATGTGGCACATATATACAATTGAACATTACTTGGCCATAGAAAGAAACAAAATTGAGTTATTTGTAGTTAGGTGGATGGACCTAGAGTCTGCCATACAGAGTGAAGTAAGTCAGAAAGAGAAAAACGAATACTGTATGCTAACACATATATATGAAATCTAAAAAAAAAAATTAAAAAAATGGTTATGAAGAATCTAGGAGCAGGACAGAAATAAAGACGCAGATGTAGAGAATGGACTTGAGGACATGAGGAGGGGGAAGGGTAAGCTGGGACAAAGTGAGAAAGTGGCATGGACATATATACACTACCAAATGTAAAATAGATAGTTAGTGGGAAGCAGCCGCATAGCACAGGGAGATCAGCTAGGTGCTTTGTGACCACCTAGAGGGGTGGGATAGGGAGAGTGGGAGAGAGACACAGGACAGAGGAGATATGGGGATGTATGTGTATGTATGGCTGATTCATTTTGTTACAAAGCAGAAGCTAACACACCATTGTAGAGCAATTATACTCCAATAAAGATGTTAAAAAGAAAAGCTGTTTCAAAAATCTAGAAGTAAACGTTAACAACGAGATAGATCTGGGTTATGAATATGATGCTAACTTCTTTCAGTTAATCCCCTTTTCTTCCTTGATTTCTCTTATACCCTTAAACTGTAACAGATCATTTTTTGTCATTATAAGGAAAGGCCTACTCTTATATATAAGTTAGTATTACTGTTAGTCTCCTCATAAGAGAAAATAGTTTTACTAAACATGGGCAACAAATTGTAGTCTTTTGTTGACTTAATTGACAAATTGTGGCAGCCAGAGAACTGTTGTGAGACAAATTCTAAGATCACACTTAGAGAGTGCTGAGCTCAACTAGGAAACCCCACAGTGTGCTCAAAAGGATGTGTTCCTGTTACATCATTTTTCAGATCCTAAAATAGGTGGTGTCCACATTTCAAAACTCCAACATTCTATGAGTCTATATACTTAGTATCAGCTTTCAATCATGAATACAACAATTTCAAACAAATATTGATGAGGGCATTTATACTAGGTGGCAGCCATGATTCCAAGCATGTTTCATGATTTTATTTTTTCCACTTACCCCTCAGCACAGTTCGGTGGAGTAGACATTATTCTCATCCTTCATTTTGCAGACAGGGAAACTAAGACATAGCTTAAAAATTGTAGGGTGAAGATGAAAGATGTGACTTAAGTGACATAAATGACATGAGTCAGACTGCTGAGTTTGAAACCTTGCAACCAATGTAATAGTGAAGATTGTATGAAAACTTATTTTCCTCTGTTCTGAGAAGTACATTCATGATCAAAGTGCTAAAGTACTGTTATTTCTTTGGTACAGTAGTGTGTTCTCAAGAAATCAAATTACATATTTAAAATGCATTCCTTTTTAAAAACAATATTCTACATTCTGCATTACCCTCCTGGTGTTTGTGAGACAAGCAGGACCAGAGTACATTTAGTTTGCTGAACACACTAAGAATTTCAAAATAACTGCTTTCTATAGCAAAGTCTCATTTTGTGGAGAAAGACCAGTTATTTTTAAGAAGTTCCTCAATGATTCTTGTGCATTCTATTTGTAGTTTGACTCCTAAATCATCAAACATATTCCCGGACATTGGGCACTAGACTATTAATAACTTGAATGTTAATGTAGTATTATATATGTTTAATATGTCATCTCCACCACAATTTGAAATATTTGATGTTTTCTTTTTTAAAATAGTATACCTTCTTTATTGCTTTCATTCAAAGACCCTAAATTGTTTCTTTAATTTTTAATTTTATCCAATATTTAATTTTTAAAAATTTTTAAAATTGAAGTATAGTTTATATACAGTGTTGTGTTAGGTTCTGGTGTAGAGCAAAGTGATTCAGTTACATACATATTTTTATATATGTACATATATAAATATATATATATAATTTTTCAGATTCTCTTCCATTATAAGTTATTACAAGATATTGAATATAGTTCCTGTGGTATATAGTAGGTCCTTGTTGTTTATCTATTATATATCAATATATAGTAGTGTGTATATGTTAATCCCAAACTCCTAATTTATCCCTCCCACCCATCCCCTTTGGTAACAATACGTTTGTTTTCTATGTCTGTGAGTCTGTTTAAGTTCATTTGTGGCATATTTTAGATTCCACACATAAGTGATATCATATGATATTTGTCTTTCTCTGACTTACTTAGTATGATACTCTCTAAGACCATTGATGTTTCTGATCTGTTTAAGTGTCTTCTTTCATCACTCTCACCATCCCTCAGACTTCTCATCACTTTTTTTTCAAAAACTACATTTTTACTTCTCCTGTTCCCATGCGCAGTCCTCCCTCAATTGTTTTTATTGCTCTTTAACAACAACTCCAAATGGTTGTACAGTTTTTGCGCTTCAGATAGACACCTAGCATAGGCGTAATGAAAGTTAGCTCCCTTTGCTAAACCAAGTATATTAACCAAAGGTTGGATTAGAATGAAGGAAGGGAAACTTTTCTAATTTGTTTATCCAGATAGGCAATTTTTCTGTCCAAACATGGTTATTTTTGTATTTACCTACACGTGTGTGTGCTTGCTGAGACCCTGTTATCATTGATAGAAATCTAGTGCCAGTTCCTGGGCTAAAATCCTTAATTGTGTTTTCTTTTTCAATCCTCAAAATATCTTTCACATATTGGTTTTATTTATTATACAACAACATAATGAAAACAACCAAAAATGAATAGTGATTCCAACAGAAAAGAAATATGTTTCTTGTTCCTGTAACATAGACCAAAGTGATTCAGAATTTCTGTCTGCTGGTTACATTAAGTGGTCGTCCACACCATTCAGGGATAAAAGCATTTGAAGAGTATGCCCTTTACACTTTACAAGTGGACTTCAAGTTTACCTTGGGCTGTGACATGCAGCCCATAGAAAGAAGAAATGGGGTTGATGAACATCTGGCTGACTCTGCCTCCTAGGTAGGATGCTTCTGGCAACTAAGTAAACAGACTTAATAAGTTTTAGAAACTGCATTATCCATATCTAGTTAATGAATTTTGAAAATTGGGCTTTGCTGACCCTTTTGATTTCCAAAGCCAGAGCTATTAAGCATGCTTCAATTGATGCTTCAAGATTTAGCTTAAAAAAAAATTCCCTGTGAAGTTATTCCAGGATAAATTAATTTATAGAAGGCATGCAATATGACAGACCCTGTGATAAGCTCTAAGAACTCTTGATGGAAGTTAGAAAGAAATCATCAACGTACTTTTAGCACTATATGCCTCTTTGACTTTTAAATTCAGTATATTACCTGGAGATAGTCCTAATTATGCCAGAATTTTAACAAAATAAAAGACATTTAAAATCTTCTTAAGGGAAAAATTTAATCACCAAAATAGGTACCATTAATTCTTTTATTTATTCATGGTAACCATACTGTGGACATGGGATGGATAGTCACAATATAATTTCAAATTGTATCAGGGTGGATGTTTCATGCAACTGTGATTCACTGATGTGGGTATTTGAAGTTTCTGAGATGTAATTTGTAAAAACATAACACAGTTCATCCAGAGGGTTCAAATTGGTGCTGATCCTAGTGATGATTTATAATGGTACTTCTCTAATCTTGAGAGCTTCAAACTGTCAGTGAAGGAAAAACTCTCTTTTTCTTTTATGAATGCCTGATATTTTTCAGCATCATGGCAAAGTATACATGTGAACCTTGACAAATTTTAAAGTTGGACATCTTAACGGTGTGTTATACTACAGCATGCAAAGCACTGTTAATACTCTTTAGTCAGAGTGATTTACTTTTAAAACAATTTGATGTGTTTGACAATTAAAGTATTTTATCATGAAAAAAAGTGAAAAACTACTTTTTTACCTGGCTTGAACAATTATTGGCATGATCTTATAATTGCTTTAAAGAAAAGATGATATGGTTTTGGGAAAACATATACGTGCACATATACACACACACACAATGGTTAATGTTTTATTGTCATTTTCTTTAAAAATGGTTCAGGGTTTGTATTTTTATTTGTATATATTATTTATAAACATATATATGTATGTATATGTGTATATATATACATAAGTATATATATATATATATATATATATATATGTTTGTGTGTGTGTGTATATACACCTCTTTATAAACTTCGCCATGTCACCTCCAGGAATAATAGTATAATAGAGTTGAATATTCTAGTTTTCTAGTAAAGGTAGCAGTGACATGATTTCATTGCTTTGTATGATAGATTGGGACTAGACTGTAAATCAGGATATCTGTGCTTTATTCACAACTCCTTCATAGTTGTTTAATAAACATTTCTCTGTTATTTGGACTCAAGTTTCCTTATTATTACAGGAAATATATGCTCTAGAACTAGGCTATTCTCTGAGGTCTGTTCTGAACCAAATAATTTTAGTTTTCTACTGATTATAGTCCATTTTTTTAATACTTTAATTTTTTTCTTTTATTTTATACTGGAGTGTAGTTGCTTTACAATGTTGTGTTAGTTTCAGTTGTACAGCAAATTGATTCAGTTATATAAATATATATTCTTTATCAGATTCTTTTCCCATATAGGTTATCACAGAGTATTGAGATGAGTTCCCTGTGCTATACAGTAGGTACATGTTGATTATCTATTTTATATATAGTAGTGTGTATATGTTAATCCTAACCTCCTAATTTATCCCTCCCCACTAGTTTTCACCTTTGGTAACCATAAATTCGTTTTCTAAGTCGAGTCTGTTTCTGTTTTGTAAATAAGTTCATTTTTTAGATTCCACATATGTGATATCATGTGAAATTTGTCTTTCTCTGTCTGACTTACTTCACTTAGTATGATAATCTCTAGGTCCATCCCTATTGCTGTAAATGGCATTATTTTATTCTTTTCTATGGCTGAGTAATATTCCATTGTATATATGTACTACATCTTTTTACATTGCTCTGTCAATGGACATTTAGGTTGCTTCCATGTCTTGGCTATTGTAAATAGTGCTGCAATGAACATAGGGCTGCATTTATCTTTTTGAATTATGGTTTTCTCCAGGTATATGCCCAGGAGTGGGATTGTGGCATCATATGGTAGTTCTATTTTTAGTTTTTAAAGGAACCTCTTTGTTGTTCTCCATAGTGACTGTACCAATTTACATTCCCACCAGAAGTGTAGGAGGGTTCCCTTTTCTCCACACCCTCTCCAGCATTTATTGTTTTTAGATCTTTTGATGATGGCCATTCTGACTGGTATGAGGTGATATCTCATTGTAGTTTTGATTTGCACTTCTCTAATAATTAGCTATGTTGAGCAAATTTTCATGTGCCTTTTGGCCATCTGTATGTCTTCTTTAGAGAAATGTCTATTTAGGCCTCTGCCTAGTTTTTGCTTGAGTTGTTTGTTTTTTTGATATTGAGCTGCATAAGCTGTATATTTTAGAGATTGCAACCTTGTTGATTGTACTGTTTGCAAATATTTTCTCCCATTCTGTAGGCTGTCTTTTTATTTTGTTTATGGTTTTCTTTGCTGTGCAAAAGCTTTTAAGTTTAATTAGGTCCCATTTGATTATTTTTGTGTTTTTTTTGTTTGTTTGTTTTTGCGATACGCGGGCGTCTCACTGTTGTGGTCTCTCCCATTGTGGAGCACAGGCTCTGGACGTGCAGGCTCAGCAGCCATGGCTCACGGGCCCAGCCGCTCCATGGCATGTGGGATCTTCCCGGACCGGGGCATGAACCCATGTCCCCTGTATTGGCAGGTGGACTCTCAACCACTGCGTCACCAGGGAAGCCCAGATTATTTTTGTTTTTATTTTTATTACTCTAGGAAGTGGATCCAAAAAGATACTGTTGCAATTTATGTAAAAGTGTGTTCTGCCTATGTTTTCCTCTAAGAGTTTTATATATCTTGTCTAACACTTCGGACTTTAATCCATTTTGAGTTTATTTTTGTGTATGGTGTTAGAGAATGTTCTAATTTAATTCTTTTACCTGTAGCTGTCCAATTATCCCAACACCACTTATTGAAGAGACAGTCTTTTCTCCATTGTTTATTTTTGCCTCCTTTGTCATAAATTAATTGACCATAGGTGTGTAAGTTCATTTCTGGGCTTTCTATCCTGTTTCATTCATATATAAGTCTGTTTTCATGCCAGTACAATAGTGTTTTGATTACTGTAGCTTTATATTATAGTCTGGAGTCAAGGAGACTGATTCCTCCAGCTCCACTTTTCTTTCTCAAGGTTGCTTTGGCTATTCAGGTACTTTCGTGTTTTCTTACAAATTTTAAGATTTTTGTTCTAGATCTGTAAAAAGTGACATTGGTAATTTGATAGGGATTGCATTAAATATGTAGACTACCTTGGGTACTATATTCATTTTGACAGTTTTTATTCTTCCAATCCAATATCATGGTATATTTTTCCATCTGTGTCATCTTTGATTTCTTTCATCAGCATCTTACAGTTTTCAGAGTACAGGTCTTTGGCCTCCTTAGGTAGGTTTATTCTTAGGTATTTTATTCTTTTTGTTGCAATAATAAATGGGATTGTTTCCTTAATTTCTCTTTCTGATCTTTGTTGTTAGTGTGTAGAAATGCAACAACTTTCTGTGTATTAATATTTTATCCTGCAACTTTACCGAATTTATTGTTGAGCTCTAGTAGTTTTATGGTAGCATCTTTAGCATTTTCTATGTATAGTATCATGCCTTCTGCAACCAGTGGCAGTTTTATTTCTTCTTTCCCAGTTTGGATTCCTTTTATTTCTTTCTCTTCTCTGATTTCCATGGCTAGGCTTCCAAAACTATGTTGAATGAAAGTGATGAGAGTGGACATCCTTGTCTTCTTCCTGATCTTAGAGGAAAAGCTTTCAGCTTTTCACCATTGAGTATGATGTTACCTGTAAGTTTCTAACATATGGCCTTTATTATGTTGAGGTATATTCCCTTGATTTCCACATTCTGGAGAATTTTTATCATAAATGGGTTGAATTTTGTCAAAAGATTTTTCTACATCTATTGATATGATCATATAGTTTTTATTCTTCAATCTGTTAATGTGGTGTATCACATTGATTTGCAGATATTGAAAAATCTTTGTATCTCTGGGATAATCCCCACTTGTTTATGGTATATGAGCTTTTTAATGTATTTTGTTGAGGATTTTTGTGTCTATGTTTATCAGTGATATTGGCCTTTAATTTTCTTTTTTCTTTCCTTTTGTTTTTTTTTGGTATCAGGGTGATGGTAGCCTCATAGAATGTGTTTGGTAGTGCTCCTTCCTCTGAAACTTTTTGGAATAGTTTCAGAAGGATAGGTGTTAACTCTTCTCTAAATGTTGATAGAATTTGTCTGTGAAGCCATTTGGTCCTGGACTTTTGTTTGTTGGGAGTTTTTAAATCACAGTTTCAATTTAAGTACTTGTGATTGGTCTGTTCATATTTTCTATTTCTTCCTGGTTCAGTGTTGGGAGATTGTACCTAAGAATTTGTCCACTTCTAGGTTGTCAATTTTTTTGACATATATCTGTTTGTAGTAGTCTCTATGATCCTTTGTATTTCTGTGGTGTCCATTGTAACTTCTCCTTTTTCATTTCTAATTTTACTGAATTGAGCCCTCTCCCTTTTTCCTTGTTGAATCTGGATAAAGGTTTATCAGTTTTATCTTTTCAAAGAACCAACTTTTATTTTCATTGATCTTTTCTATTGTTTTCTTCATCTCTATTTCATTTATTTTTGCTCTGATCTTTATGATTTCTTTCCTTCTACTAACTTTGGGTATTGTTCTTCCTCTAGTTGCTTTAGGTTTAAGGTTAGGTTATTTATTTGGGATTTTCATTGTTTCCTTAGGTAAGATTTTCTAGCTAACTTCCCTTTTAAAACTGCTTTTGCTGCATTCCAGAGGTTTTGGATTATCTTGCATTTGTTTTCAATTGTGTCTAGGTATTTTTTGATTTCCTGTTTCATTTCTTCAGTGATCCATTGTTTGTTTAGTAGCATATTGTTTACCCTCCATGTGTTTGTGTTTTGGGCAGTTTTTTTTCTTGCAGTTGACTTTGAGTTTCATAGCATTATGGTTGGAAAAGATGCTTGATATGGTTTTAGTTTACTTAAACTTACTGAGGCTTGCTTTATGGCCCAGCATGTGATCTACCCTGGATAATGTTCCATGTGCACTTGAAAAGAATATATATTCTGCTGCTTTCAGATGGAATGCTCTATAAGTATCAATTAAGTCCATCTGGTGTAATGTGTCATTTAAGGCCTGTGTTTCCTTACTCATTTTCTGTCTGGATGATCGTCCATTGATATATGTGAGGTGTTAAAGCACCCCAATATTATTGTTTACTGATGATTTCTTCCTTTATGTCTCTTAACATTGGCCTTAGATATTGAGGTGCTGTTATGTTGGGTATTTACAATTGTTATATCTTCTTCTTGGATTGATCCTTAGTCATGATGTAGTGTCCTTGTCTCTTGTAATAGTCTTTATTTTAAAGTCTATTTTGTCCGATATGAGTATCACTATTCCAGCTTTCTTTTGATTTCCATTTGCATGAAATACCTCTTTCCTTCCCCTCCCTTTCAGTCTCTCTGCATTCCTAGATCTGAAGTGGGTTTCTTGTAGACAGCATATATATGGTTATTGTTTTTGTATCCATTCAGCCACTCTATGTCTATTGGTTGGAGCATTTAATCCATTTATATTTAAGGTAATTATAAATATGTGTGTTCTTATTGCCATTTCGTTAATTGTTTTGGACTTGTTTTTGTATGTGTTTTTTCTTCCCTTCCTTTTTTGTTCTCTTGTCTTGTGACTTGTGATGACACTCTTTAGTGTTGTTTGGATTCCTTTTGTGTGTGTGTGTGTGTATATATATCTATTGTAGATTTTCTTTTTTGGGTTTTTCCAATGAGGTTTTTCATATAGCAGTCTATATATATACAAGATTGTTTTAAGTTGCTGGTCTCTTAATTTCAAATGCATTTCCCATTTCCTGCATTTGTACTGTCCTCTTATGATTGCTGGCTTTGATATCATATTTGTGTGTAGATGATTTCCTACCTTTACTGTATGTTTGCCTTTACCGGTGAGCTTTCTCATTTGTAATTTTCTTGTTTCTAATTTTGGGCATTTCTTTTCTGCCTGGAGAAATTCCTTTAGTATTTGTTGCAAAGCTGGTTTGGTGGTGCTGAATTCACTTAGCTTTTGCTTGTCTGTAAAGCTTTTGATTTCTCCATGGAATCTGAATGAGATCCTTGCTGGGTAGAGTATTCTTGGTTTTATGTCTTTCCCTTCCATCACTTTAAATATATTGTGCCACTCCCTTCTGGCCTCGAGTTTCTGCTGAAAAATCAGCTGATAAACTTATGGGGATTCCCTTGTACACTATTTGTTGCTTTTCCCTTGTTGCTTTTGATATTTTCTTTTTGTCTTTAATTTTTGTGAATTTGATTAATATGTGTCTCAGCATGTTCATCCTTGAGTTTGTCCTGTATAGGACTCTCTGGGCTTCCTGGACTTGGGTGAATATTTCCTTTCCCATGTTAGGGAATTTTTCAGCTATTATCTCTTCAAATATTTCCTCAGGTCTTTCCTTCTCTCTTCTCTTTCTGGGACCCATATAATGTGAATGGTGCATTTAATATTGTCCCTGTGGTCTCTTAAACTGTCCTCATTTCTTTGTATTCTTTCTTCTGTTCCGTGGCCTTATTTCCAACATTCTGTCTACCAGCTCATCTATTTGTTCTTCTGCCCCAGTTATTCTGCTATTGATTCCTTCCAGTGTACTTTTCATTTCAGTTACTGTATTGTTCAGATCTGTTTGTTTATTCTTTATATCTTCTAGCTCTTAGTTAAACAATTCTTGTATCTCCTTGGTCTGTGCCTCCGTTCTTTTTCTGAAATCTTAGATCATCTTTACTATCATTACTCTGAATTCTTTTTCAGGTAGATTTCCTATGTCCACTTTACTTAATTGTTTTTCTGGGGTTTTATCTTGTTGCTTTGTCAGGAAGATATTCCTCTGCCATCATATTGTTTAAATTTCTGTGTTTGTTGTCTCTTTTGCACAGGCTGCAGGATTGCAGTTCCTCTTGCTTCTGGTGTCTTCCCCCTGGTGGGTGAGGCTGGTCTACGTGGCTTGTGCAGGCTTTTCTTTTTTTTTTTTTTTAACATCTTTATTGGAGTATAATCGCTTTACATTTTTGTGTTAGTTTCTGCTGTATAACAAAGTGAATCAGCTATACGTATACATATATCCCCATAACCTCTCCCTCTTGCACCTCCCTCGCACCCACCCTATCCCATCCCTCTAGGTGGTCACAAAGCACCTAGCTGATCTCCCTGTGCTATGCAGCAGCTTCCCACTAGCTATCTGTTTTACATTTGGTAGTGTATATATGTTAATGCCACTCTCTCACTTTTTCCCAGCTTACCCTTCCACCTCCCCATATCCCCAAGTCCATTCTCTATGTCCATGTCTTTATTCCTGCCCCTAGGTTCTTCAGAGCCTTTTTTTTTTTAGATTCCATATATATGTGTTAGTATATGGTATTTGTTTTTCTCTTTCTGACTTACTTCACTCTGTATGACAGACTCTAGGTCCATCCACCTCACTACAAATAACTCAATTTCGTTTATTTTTTGGTTGAGTAATGTCCCATTGCATATATGTGCCACATCTTCTTTCTCCATTCATCTGTCGATGGACACTGAGTTTGCGTCCATGTCCTGGCTATTGTGAATAGTGCTGCAGTGAACATTGTGATACATGACTCTTTTTGAATTATGGTTTTCTCAGGGTTTATGTCCAGTAGTGGGATTGCTGGATCATATGGTTGTTCTATTTTTAGTTTTTTAAGGAAGCTCCGTACTGTTCTCCATAGTGGCAGTATCAATTTACATTTCCACCAACAGTGCAAAAGGGTTCCCTTTTCTCCACACCCTCTCCAGCATTTATTGTTTGTAGATTCTTTGATGATGGCCATTCGGACCAGTGTGTAGTTTTGATTTTCTGTTCTCTAATAATTAGTGATGTCTAACATCTTTTCATGTGCCTCTTGGCCATCTGTTTGTCTTCTTTGCAGAAAAGTCTTTTTAGGCCTTCTGCCCATTTTTGGATTGGGTTGTTTGTTTTTTTTGATATTGAGCTACATGAGTGGCTGGTATATTTTGGAGATTAACCCTTTGTCAGTTTTTTCATTTGCAAATATTTTCTCCCATTCTGAGGGTTGTCTTTTCATCTTGTTTATGGTTCCCTTTACTGTGCAAAAGCTTTTAAGTTTCATTCGATCCCATTTGTTTTTGTTTTTATTTCCAATTCTCTAGGAGGTGGGTCAAAAAGGATCTTGATGTGTTTTATGTCTTAGAGTGTTCTGTCTATGTTTTCCTCTGAGAGTTTTATAGTGTCTGGCCATACATTTAGGTCTTTAATCTATTTTGAGTTTATTTTTGTGTATGGTATGTTCTAATTTCATTCTGTTACATGTAGCTGTCCAGTTTTCCCAGCACCACTTATTGAAGAGGGTGTCTTTTCTCCATTGTATATTCTTGCCTCCTTTGTCAAAAATAAGGTGACCATATTTGTGTGGGCTTACCTCTGGGCTTTCTATCCTGTTACATTGATCTATATTTCTGTTTTTGTGCCAGTACAATACTCTCTTGATTACTGTAGCTTTGTACTATAGTCTGAAGTCAGGGAGCCTGATTCCTCCAGTTCCATTTTTTTCCTCAAGATATATTCGGGGTCTTTTGTGTTTCCATACAAATTGTGAAATTGTTTTGTTCTAGTTCTGTGAAAAATGCCATTGGTAGTTTGATAGGGATTGCACTAAATATGTAGATTGCTTTGGATAGTATAGTCATCTTCACAGTGTTGATTCTTCCAGTCCAAGAACATGGTATATCTCTCCATCTCTTTGTATCATCTTTAATTTCTTTCATCAGTGTCTTATAGTTTTCTGCATACAGGGTTTTTGTCTCCTTAGGTAGGTTTATTCCTAGGTATTTAATTCTTTTTGTTGCAGTGGTAAATGGGAGTGTTTCCTTAATTTCTCTTTCAGATTTTTCATCAGTAGTGTATATGACTGCAAGAGATTACTGTGCAATAATTTAGTATCCTGCTATTTTACCAAATTCATTGATTAGTTTCCTGGTAGCATCTTTAGGCTTCTCTTTATATACTATCATGTCATCTGCAAACAGTGACAGCTTTACTTCTTCTTTACCAATTTGAATTCCTTTTATTTCTTTTTCTTCTCTGAGTGCTGTGGTTAAAACTTCCAAAACTATGTTGAATAATAGTGGTGAGAGTGGGCAACCTTGTCTTGTTCCTGATCTTAGTGGAAATGGTTTTAGTTTTTTACCATTAAGAATGCTGTTGGCTGTGGGTTTGTCATAGATGGCCTTTATTATGTTGAGGTATGTTCCCTCTATGCCTACTGTCTGGAGGGTTTTTATCATAAATGGATGTAGAATTTTGTCAAAAGCTTTTTCTGCTTCTATTGAGATGATCATATGGTTTTTATTCTTCAATTTGTTAATATGGTGTATCACATTGATTGACTCCCATATATTGTAGAATCCTTGCATTCCTGGGATACACCCCATTTCATCATGGTGTATCATCCTTTTAATGTGCTGTTGGATTTTGTTTGCTACTATTTTGTTGAGGATTTTTGCATTTATGTTCATCAGTGATATTGGTCTGTAGTTTCCTGTTTTTGTGACATCTTTGTCTGGTTTTGGTATCAGGGTGATGGTGGTCTCGTAGAATGAGTTTGGGAGTGTTCCTCCCTCTGCTATATTTTGGAAGAGTTTGAGAAGGATAGATGTTAGCTCTTCTCTAAATGTTTGATAGAATTCGCCTGTGAAGCCATCTGGTCCTGGGGTTTTTTTTTTTTTGGAAGATTTTTAATCGCAGTCCCAATTCCAGTTCTAGTGATTGGTCTCTTTACTTTTTCTATTTCTTCCTGGTTCAGTTTCAGAAGGTTGTGCTTTTCTAAGAATTTGTCCCTTTCTTCCAGGTTGTCCATTTTATTGGCATACAGTTCCCTGTGGTAATCTCTCATGATTCTTTGTATTTCTGCAGTGTCAGTTGTAACTTGTGCTTTTTCATTTCTAATTCTGTTGATTTGAGTATTCTCCCTTTTTTTCTTGAGTAGTCTGACTAATGGTTTATCAATTTTGTTTACCTTCCCAAAGAAACAGCTTTTACTTTTATTGATATTTGCTATCATTTCCTTCATTTCTTTTTCATTTATTCTCATCAGATCTTTATGATTTCTTTCCTTCTGCTAACTTCGGGATTTTTTTGTTCTTATTTCTCTAATTGTTTTAGGTGTAAGGTTAGTTTGTTTATTTGAGATTTTTCTTGTTTCTTGAGGTAGGATTGTATTGCTATAAACTTACCTCTTAGAACTGCTTTTGCTGCATCCCATAGGTTTTAGGTTGTCATGTTTTCATTGTCATTTATTTCTACGTATTTTATGATTTCCTCTGATTTCTTCAGTGATCTCTTGGTTATTTAGTAGCATATTGTTTAGTCCCCATGTGTTTGTATTTCTTAGTTTTTTTCCTGTAATTGATATCTAGTCTCATAGCATTGTGGCCTGAAAAAGATACTTGATGTGATTTCAATATTCTTAAATTTACCAAGGCTTGATTTGTGACCCAAGATATAATCTATCCTGGAGAGTGTTCCATGAGCACTTGAGAAGAAAGTGTATTCTGTTGTTTTTGGATGGAATGTCTTATAAATATCAATTAAGTCCATCTTGTTTATCGTGTCATTTAAAGCTTGTGTTTCCTTATTTATTTTCATTTTTGTTGATTTGTCCATTGGTGAAAGTGGGGTGTAAAGTCCCCTACTATGATTGTGTTACTGTTGATTTCCCCTTTTATGGCTCTTGGCATTTGCCTTATGTTTTGAAGTTCTCCTATGTTGGGTGCATAAATATTTACAATTGTTATATCTTCTTCTTGGATTGATCCTTAGTCATGATGTAGTGTCCTTCTTTGTCTCTTGTAATAGTCTTTATTTTAAAGTCTATTTTGTCTGATATGAGTATCGCTACTCCAGCTTTCTTTTGATTTCCATTTGCATGGAATATCTTTTTCCATCCCCTCAGTTTCAGTTTTTATGTGTCCCTAGGTCTGAAGTGGGCCTCTTGTAGACAGCATATATATGGGTCTTGTTTTTGTATCCATTCAGCCAGTCTATGTCTTTTGGTTGGAGCATTTAATCCATCTACATTTAAGGTAATTATCGCTATGTATGTTCCTGTTATCATTTTCTTAATTGTTTTTTGTTTATTATTGCAGGTCTTTTCCTTCTCTTGTGTTTCCTACCTAGAGAAGTTCCTTTAGCATTTGTTGTAACGCTAGTTTCATGGTGCCGAATTCTCTTAGCTTTTGCTTGTCTGTAAAGTTTTCTAATTTCTCCATTGGATCTCAATGAGATCCTTCCTGGGTAGAGTAATCTTGGTTGTAGTTTTTTCCCTTTCATCACTATAAATATGTCCTGCCATTCTCTTCTGTCTTGCAGAGTTTCTGTTGAAATATCAGCTGTTAATCTTATGGGGATTCCCTTTTATCTTATGTTTTGGTTTTCCCTTGCTGCTTTTTATATTTTTTTCTTTGTATATAATTTTTGATAGTTTGATTTATATGTGTCTTGGTGTGTTTCTACTTGGATTTATCCTGTATGGGACTCTCTGCACTTCCTGGACTTGATTGACTATTTCCTTACCCATATTAGGGAAGTTTTCAACTATAATCTCTTCAAATATTTCTTAATCCGTTTTTTTTTTCTCTTCTTTTCTGGGACCCCTATAATATGAATGTTGGTGCGTTTAATGTTGTCCCAGATGTCTCTGAGACTGTCATCAATTCTTTTCATTCTTTTTTCTTTATTCTGCTCTGCAGTAGTTATTACCACTATTTTATATTCCAGGTAACTTATCCATTCTTTTGCCTCAGTTATTCTGCTATTGATTCCTTCTAGAGAATTTTTAATTTAATTTATTGTGTTGTTTATCATTGTTTGTTTGCTCTTTAGTTCTTCGAGGTCCTTGTTAAACACTTCTTGTATTTTCTCCATTCTATTTCCAAGATTTTTCCTCATCTTTACTATCATTGCTCTGAATTCTTATTCAGGTAGACTGCCTATTTCCTCTTCATTTGTTTGGTCTGGTGGGTTTTTACCTTGCTCCTTCATCTGCTGCATATTTCTCTGTCTTGTCAGTTTGGTTAACTTACTGTGTTTGGGGTCTCCTTTCGCAGGCTGCAAGTTTGTAGTTCCCATTGATTTTGGTGTCTGCCCCCAGTGGGTAAGGTTGGTTCAGTGCATTGTGTAGCCTTCCTGGTGGAGGGAAATGGTGGCTGTGTTCTGATGAATGAGCCTGGATCTTGTCTTTCTGGTGGGCAGGACCACATCTGGTGGTGTGTTTTGGGGTGTCTGTGAACTTATTATGATTTTAGGCAGCCTCACTGCTAATGGGTGGGGTTGTGTTCCTGTCTTGCTTATTGTTTGTCATGGCGTGTCCAGCACTGGAGCTCGCTGGTCATTGAGTAGAGCTGGGTCTTAGCGTTGAGACAGAGATCTCTTGGAGAGCTCTTGCCAATTGATATTATGTGGAGCCAGGAGGTCTCTGGTGGTCCAGTGTCCTGAACTCAGATCTCCCACCTCAGAGACTCAGACCTGACACCTGGCTGGAGCACTAAGACCCTGTCAGCCACATGACTCAGAAGAAAAGGGAGAAAAATAAGAAAGAATGGAAAATTAACATAAAATAATATATAACAAAGTTATTAAAATAAAAATTTATAAAGTATATTATTAACATAAAAAAGTAATTTAAAAAAGAGAGCAACCAAACCAATAACCAAATCCACCAATGATAACTAATGCTAAAATCTAAAATAAGATAAACATAAAAATCAGAAACTAGTCTGTTGCATACAGCAAACCCCAAGTCTGTAGTTGTTCCCAAAGTCCACTGCCTCAATTTTGGGATGATTCGTTGTCTCTTCAGGTGTTCCGCAGATGCAGGTACATCAAGTTGATTGTAGAGATTTAATCTGCTCCTCCTGACGCTGCACGGAGATATTTCCCTTTCTCTTCTTTGTTTGCACAATCCCTGGGGTTCAGCTTTTGATTTGGCCCAGCCTCTATATGTAGGTCCCTCTCTGGTGTCTGTTCTTCACCCAGGCAGGAGGGGGTTAAAGGAATGGCTGATTTGGCGGCTCTGGCTCGCTCAGACGGGGGGAGGGTGGGGTGTGGAATGCGGCGTGAGCCTGAGGGGGCCGAGGCCAGCGTGACATTGCAACAGCCTGGGGTACACTGTGTGTTCTACCACGGAAGTTGTCCCTGCCTCCTGGGACCCTGGCAGTGGCAGGCTGCACAGACACCTGGGAGGGGACATGTGGATAGTGACCTGTGCTTGCACACAGGATTCTTGGTGGCTACAGCAGCAGACTTAGCGTTTCATGCCTGTCTCTGTGGTCCACGCTGATAGCCATGGCTTTTGACTGTCTCAGAAGCTTGTTTAGACAGTGCTCTGAATCTCCTCTCCTCGCACACCCCAAAACAATGTCCTCTTGCCTCTTAGGCAGGTCCTGAGGTTTTCCCAGACCACCTCCCGGCTATCTGTGGCTCACTAACTCCCTTCAGGCAGTGTTCACGCAGCCAACCCCATTCTTCTCCCTGGGATCTGACCTCCAAAGCCTGAGCCTCAGCTCCCAGCCCCTACCCATCCTGGCTGGTGAGCAGACAAGCCTCTCAGGCTGGTGAGTGCTGGTCGGCACTGATCCTCTATGCGGAAATCTCTCCACTTTTCCCTCTGCACCCCTGATGCTGTGCTCTCCTCCATAGCTCCGAAGCTTTCCCTCCACCCACCCCCGTCTACACCAGTGAAGGGGCTTCCTAGTGTGTGGGAACTTTTGCTCCTTCACAGCTCTCCCCCAGAGGTGCAGGGCCCGTCTCTCTTCTTTTCTTTCTGTTTTTTCTTTTTTCTATTGTCTCTGTTTTTTCCTTTTTCCTTTGCTGTACCCAGGTACATGGGGAGTTTCTTGACTTTTGGGAAGTCTGAGGTCTTCTGCCAGCATTCAGTAGGTGTTCTGTAAGAGTTGTTCCACATGTAGATGTATTTTTGATGTATTTGTGGGGAGGAAGGTGATCTCCACATCTTACTCCTCCACCATATTTAAGGTTCTCTCTTGTGAAGTTTTAAAATAAATATCTCATAGATAATTTAAGAAGAGGAAAATTTTAAAGTGCATTTCTTAATTACTAGTGCTGATTTTTTTCTGTTTGAGACACCCTTTCCCACCCAGCTCCTTAGACACATTTTCTGCCCCCATTTGCCCTGCTCTGTACTCAGGAAGACTAGTCCCTGATGGCTAGCTCCTGCCCTAATATAATTCAGCTGTGGACTTCAGGTTAGGTTAGGACAATGGGAGAAAAAAAAAAAAAAGGAAGGCAAAACTGAAATAAGCTGGAGTAATTCTCCTGTATTCCCTTCAGGACCATGTCTCTCCCAGTACATGAGTCCCATCTTTGTGTGGCAAGTACTCGGCTCCAGTAAAAATATTTATTGCCCTTATCTTTTCATCAAAAGGGCTGTGGTAGTTTTGCATTGTAGTATTTTTCTAGGCATATTCTCATTTCTTGTTTTTACCCCTAACAATGTATGCTCAGATTTTGAAGGAAGACTCGCCATTGAAGTCTCATCATTTAAAATGTTTAGGGTGAATTCTAATTCATGCCCAAATCTCAGCCTAAAATGTCTAGAAATAATTACTTTTTAAACTTTGGTGAATATTTCTATTCATATATACACTCTAGATCTACATCTATAACTGTACATAGGTGAATCACCTCCTTTGGCACTTTTAATTCACTTTTACTTTTACTTAGTGTGGTATAGTGGTTAATAGAACTTGATTTGGAGTCAAAATGCCTGGACTAATATCTCATTTCTGTCATTTACTAGTTATGTGACCTTAGGAAAACATATTAAAACATTTCTTCTTAGATGCCTAGTGTTTGACATGGAGAATTTAAGAGTGCCTATCATATTAAGTATTTCTGAGTGAGCTAAAGATAAAGTGCTGGGAACACTGACTAGTGCATAAGTCTTCGATAAGTTATGGTTTTTGTTGTTATTACTTTTTCCTTACCGTTTTCACTAAAATTACTAGCATTACCTTCACCTTCACATAATAAAAATAATGCCAAGATGCTCAAAAAAAGGTACATTTACACACCTACCAAGAGTGTATAAGGGTGTGCATTCTAACATTCCACAGGAAATACTGGTATTTTGCAATATTTTAAATTTTGGTTTATCTTATAGGAGGAATATCTTATTTGTATCATGTGGTAATTAGTGAATGTAAATACATTTTCTCATAGTTATGAGTTGCATTTCTTCTTTTGACTTGCCTTAAAAGTTTCTAATATTTGCTTTGGAAAATTCTCAGTGAAATTATCTTTTATTTTATAATTTTTATCTTTTGTTTTAATAAAAAGGAAAATGAAACCCTTTGTCATTATTGTTGTGTTTATTTTTGAATATTTCATTTTTCTGTCAACTTCGCTAATGGTGTATCTTGTTTTATATAATTTTTTTTTTTGCCATGCTGTGTCACGTGGCTTGTGAGATCTCAGTTCCCCAACTAGGGATTGAACATGGGCCACTGCAATGAAAGCCCAGAATCCTAACCACTAGGCCCCCAAGGAACTCCCTACAATTTTATAATTATATCTTTTCAATAAACCATTCATGTTCTTATGGCTTTTGATGTATATGGTATGTTTAGGAAAATGTCTGAATACAAAGTTTTAATGTTTTCTTTTATCCATTGTACTTCTAGTAATTTTTTGGTATTATTTTTCATTTTCATCATGGTATAAGTACTTTCTAAATATGAGATATATTTCTACATAAGGAGTAAAGGAAAGATGACATTTTCATGTCACTTTTCTCAGCTTCTTTCCTTCAGTGATTTGGAATGCCATCCAAGATGGCATTTCATAGGAACCTCTGAGTCATATGTCTATACCTGTATTGTGTATTTTAGTATTTTGATTTGACAGATTTTGAAAAATGTATATAATCTAGTCCTTTGCTTTATGTGGAAAATTTTTCTCAATTTTTGATGAAGATATAATGTGGTTATCATTTCATTCACAGTATTTTTATGTATCACTTTATAACAGTAAATTAATTCTGTACTCTGGATTCTCATATCAGTTTCTGATAACTGCTCTTTTGGGGATTCTTGTTAAATTTCTTCATTTCTACACCTTTATATTCTTGTTTCTCTATTCTTGTGAAGTTTCACTTTCTTTTCTATCATTTTTCTTACAAACCATCTTCAACATTTTATTAACTAATGAGAGTAATCAATCAGTCCACAATAATCATTGTCACTATTTATAGAACAATGCAAATAAAAAATAAATGGTCAATAAATATTTGTGGTATTAATGTGTAGCCAAAAATAATAGTAATAATAATTCCTATTAAATAATAATAATTCCTATTATGGAATAAATGCCTCATTTCTTATATTATCTCTATCATGGTGACTCTGAGTACCAAAATAATGGGAAAAACATATATATTTTAAATAAATAAATAAATATAAATATATATATATATATATATATATATACACACACACATATATTAAAAACACTCTTTAAAGTACTCCAAGTAGATGATTGGTGTGTTTTCTTCAATAAGTTAAAGACTTGAAGTGCATTTGTTTTAAAACATTTTCTTAGAGGTCCAAAGAAACATTTTTCTGCAGGTACATTTATTGTAAGGAAAGAGATGCAGGTAGTTTACACTGAAGACATTTATACACTTAGGTAAATACACAGTATTATATTATACAAACTCCAAAGTAAATAAAAAATATATATGAATATATATATGACTTGATCTACCTAGAAATTTGTATCTCCAATTCTATTAAAACTGGTTGCAGGACAATAGATATATTAATGCACAGTCAAGGTATATTTATGAGAATATCCATCTTTTAAGAGAAACCTTATTTATCATTATAATTTAAGCCTGTTCTAGCATCAGGTTCATTGCCTTTACAATACATTTTGCTGTGAACACTGACAATAAAGATAAATTCCATTCATAATTTTAGCAAGTTCGATGACTTCTTCTTAGAGGTGACGATTTTAGGAGATGTGTTTTTTCAGCTACACCACACTAAATTTAAGGGCCCAAATGTGTTAAATTGTAAGTACCTCAATGATATTTTAAAAAATGGATAATAACTTTAACAAGTAGTAAAAATCTCACATTTTCAGTCACATAATACCTAACCATTATTTTTTTAGTAATGTCCTATTAAAGAACTATGTGGCAGAGTGTTAGTTGCTAAGGAAACCATCCTCTATGAAATTGAATATAAAATAGAGCCCTTTGGAAAAGATATTCATAATGCACACTGAATGTTTTATATTAGTTTCTTTTGACTTTGTGGTTGGTATTGATGTCTTTTGGAATATATATTTTAATAGCAGATACAATAAAGTTTATTTAGGGCTCTAAATGTATACAGTGGATTTCAAAGTTTTGCTAATACAGTAGATATGAAACTTGGAGAATTTTATGAAGCAAATGTCTTTAAACATCATGAATTTAGCTGTGCCAGAGCAAGCTCCAGCAAAGTTGTAGAACAGTTTATAATATTTATTCATATGCTGCACTTTCAAATATAAATTTTTTAAATTAATAGTTTTTTAAAAATATATCATTTATATTCTGAACCAAACTTCTGAATAAATCTAAATAAATAATGATTGTCTAAGTGAAGACGAGATTAACATTAAAGGGAGAGCATTTTTAGCCTTACATCTTTTATTATAGTCTCATTCTCGATGAAAGCCAGAATATTATAGTGTTCACAAATCAGTTGAATTTTCCACAAGATTAATGCCTAAATTCTGATGGAACATACATACAATTTCCTTTAAATTTTGTAAATATCTGAAATAAATCAATATAGATGTCCTTAACATATTTTTGTTTATGACACATATAAAAATATATTATTTTGTAAAAGAATAGTGTAAATAAAGAAACATTGGTACTTGACTGCCCCAATATTGTAATAATAATGGTAGTAGTAGCAGTAGAATGAAGTGTCTGTTATAACTAGACTTTGATCTAAGTGTTTTACATATAGTATACACTGATTCTCACAAAATTTCATGGGGTAGATCCTATGAACACTGCCATTTTAGAGAGAAGGAAATTGAAATAAGGACAGTTTATGTAATTTGCCCAAAACAACATGTCCAGAGGGTAGAAGCAATATTTTCAACAAGGCAATCCAACATCCCCTCCCAAGGTTTCCCAAGGAAACCTTATTTGTCACTATAGCATTCCAGATCATATGCTATATCTTAAAATAATCATGTCCTTACAAAACATGAATTCTGATCAATAAAATAAAATGTAATCTCAATGTGTAGCATTCATTTGGTGAATGCTCTAAAGGTACCAGACAATATGTTAAGTACTTAGAATACAAGGACAGAACAATTATGTCATGGACTATAAACACTGAAGCTTAAAATATGGTTTAAAAGTTAGATATTAAGGACATATTGATGGTACATGACACAGGAATCTAAAAAAGTGCATAAACCAGTTGTTGCATATGATCATTTGAAGTCATAAAACAAAGCAAACTAACCTAGTCAGCAAACAACTGTTTTTTTAGGATACTCGTTATAGATGTTTCCATACCAATATTTTCATATGTACCCAGTAGCTTAGAATAATGGTTCCCCAAAGATGTCTACATCCTAACCCATGGAACTGAATATGTTACCTTACGTGGCCAAAGGGGCTTTGCAGATATGATTGAGTTAAAGATCTTGAGATGGGAAGATTATCCTGGATTGCCCATATTGGTGCAATGTGGGCATCATAAAGACAAGTCTTCATTAGAGGGAGGCAAGAGGTGGGATTCAGAGGAGATGTGATGATGGAAGCAGAGGTTGGGGTAATGCGGACATGAGCCAAAGACTACCTGCATGTTCTAGAAGCTGGAAAGATGAAGAAATTGATTCTCCCATAGAGACTGCAGAGAGAATACACCTGTGCTTATATCTTGGTTTTAACCCAGTGAAATTAATTTCAGAATTCTGACCTCCAAGACTATTAAATAATTAATATGTATTGTTTAAATCCACTTAATATGTGGTAATTTGTTACAATGGCAAATGGAAACTAATATGGTACTTTTAACATTGTTGCATTTTATTTCATAACTCATACCCCCCATATAAGATTTTTTAAATCTGTGCATGTCTAGTTAAGGCTTCATAATTTTGAGAGTTGGAAAAATCAGATGGGCACTCCTTTTGCTGTACATGGGTTAGAAAAATTTAAATAATGCTACAGTGATGCTTTCTTTGGAAATTGGGTAGAATTTGTATAATCATTTAGACTTGTTTCCTATGAGGAACATGGAATTTGTATAACCTTATTTTTAAATAAATGTTTTATTTTAGAACAGTTTTACATGTTCAGAAACAGTACAAAATTAGTATGGTAAATTCTCATTCTTCCCATACACAGTATCCTCTAATTTTGAAATCTTGTATTAGTATGGTATACAATTAATGAACCAACATTGTTATCTTATTATTAACTATAATTTATACTTTATTGAGATTTCCTTACTTTTTTCCTAAGGAAAACCTTTTTCTCTTCCAAGTCCTTTTTCTGTTCTAAGATCCCATCCAGAATTCCACACAAAATTTAGTTGTCATGTATGCTTAGGTACCAACTGGGTGTAACAGTTTCTGTGTGACTTGCCTTATTGATGTCCTTGACAGTTTCAAGGAGTGTCTTTCAGGTACATTAAGAATGCCTGTCAATTGGTATTTGTCTGATATTTTTCCTCTTGATTAGACTGGGATTATGTGTTTTGGAAGAAAACATAGGTAAAGTGCCATGTTCATCATATTGTATTAAGGATTCACGCTATCACCATGTCTTATCATTGTTGGTGTTCATCTTAACCACCTGGATGAAGTAGCACTTGGCAGATTTCTCCACTGGAGAGTTATTCTTTTTTCCTTGTCCATACTATACTCTTTGGAAGGAAGTCACTGTATAGCCCATATTCAGTGAGTTGGGAGTGATGTTCTCCCTTTTTGAGAACAGAGTATCTTCATAAATGATTTATAATTTTTCTGTAGGTGACACTTATCTCTTCACCCCACCTATTTATTCAATTGCTTATTTATACCTGTATGCATCATATGTATTTATATTTTGAGATATAATCCAATACTCTTTTATTTCTCAAAGTATTCCAACTTTACCTATTGAGATGCCCCTTGTATGCCTTTGATATACCACTATCATTGTGGGTGGTTTCTTGTTGTTTTATATTTTTTGTTTGTAAGTACTTTCTTACTTTTTGGCACTATAAGATGCTCCAGCCTCATCTTCTATATTTCAAGGCACTCGAGTCAGCAATTTCATTGGAAAATGGATTAAAAAAAACAAGATCTGGGTACTCATTGCTACTGAGGTGTTGTTGCTTCTAGACCTACTCAAAGGACAGAAAAAGGAATATATGTGTATAGTCACCTGTGATTATAAATGTACCTCTAAATAGCTTTATGTGTTTCCCTCTGTGTCTGTATTAAGCTAACATGAATTCACACAGAAGTCCTCAACTCTAATGCATTATCATCTTGATGATTTTAGTCTCTTCCCCTTTCTTATCTATAACTCTGCTCCTCCAACAGTGAGGAATCTAGCACGCACTGTCCGACATCCGTTTACTTAATTGTTCTGTTCCAGTATCTGTGTATAATGGTCTCAGAATTGTTAGCTTATAGTCCCACAATGGTCTATTGCTAGGCTTTCTAATAGGTTTCACTGATCTTTGGGAAAGCATTTACATTGTATCACTAGTTATTTTATGTATGGACATTATTTTACTAATTCAAATAACTATTATGTTACCTTGTGATGTTCAAATATATGTATTATATATATATAGGGCTTTGCACTTCCATATTTAATGCAATACCTACAATGTCTGAAATATCTTAATTACAGTATTAATAATTGATGTTCCAGTATTTTCCTTATGTTGATTGATGTGGGATTAATTTTTTATTGATAATTTTTACTGCTCTTTTTCGTTTTTTTCCATTTTATTATGAAAACTTTTAAAACATCAGAAAATTTCCCAATGAACACCCCTATACCTATTACCAAGATTCTACAAAAACTATTTTTACTATATTTAGTTCACATATCTATCTGTCTATTCAGTCCTTTAACCATACATTCATCAATTCCTCTTCTACTTAGATGCATTTCAACATAGGCTGACAAAATCAGTAAACTTCATCCCTAAACATATTAACAGACATATCACCGATAGGAATTTAATGTTTGTTTACAGTTTTCTCAGGTAAAATTTACATAGGGTGAAATTCAGCAAACTTACGTACACCACTTAATGCATTTTGACAGATATATGCATCTGTTAACCCAAACTCCTATCAGGATAGATAGCATAACATCACCCCAGAAATTTCCTGCATGCCTCTTCCCAGATAACCCATGCTCCTCCAAGGCAACATGGTTATACTTTATTTTTCCACCATGGATTATTTTGCCTTCTTTGAAATTTTGTGAAGTTAGTAATACTCAGTATATACTACTTTGTATTTTAGAAGCATCCATGTTGCTTCATGAATCAATTGCTATTTGTTTTGTTTGTTTTGTAGTTGTTGTCTAGACTTATATTTTGTGATTCTGTCACAGTTTGATTACCCAGTCTCCTATTAGTGGACTTTCAGAGCATTTCTGTGTTGTATATATTATAAATAAAGCTGCTAAAAACTTTCTTGTGAATATATTTTCGTGATCATATGTTTTCATTTCTTTTTTCATGGGCATTTGTTTTAATCTGATTTTTGGTAAATACCTAGAGTTGGAATAATTTGGTCATAGGTTAGGTGTATGTTTAGTCTAAAAGAAACTGTCAGATATTTTTTGAAAAGACTTGTATAGAAATGTATGCAAGCTGCAATTGTCCCACAGTCTCACAAACATTAATATCGTGAGATTTTAAAGATTTCAGCTATAATCATTGGTATGTATATCTCATTATAGCTTAAAGTTGCCTTTTTCTGGGGACTAATGATGTTTCCATGCCCATTTAAGCCATTTGTATATAATTTTTGTGAACTATAAGCTTAATGTCTTAGGCTATTCTTTTTGAAATTGGGTTTGCATCTTTTTTTTGGCGGTACGTAGGCCTCTCACTGTTGTGGCTTCTCCCGCTGCGGAGCACAGGCTCTGGACACGCAGGCTCAGCGGCCATGGCTCACGGGCCCAGCCGCTCCGCGGCATGTGGGATCTTCCCGGACCGGGGCACGAACCTGTGTCCCCTGCATCAGCAGGCGGACTCTCAACCACTGCACCACCAGGGAAGCCCGGGTTTGCATCTTTTTACTTCACTATTGTAGCTTACTTTATATAGTTTAGATACAAGTAATTTGTCAGATATACATAATAAATACTTTATTCTTATCTGAGTCAATATTTTCTAATCCTAATGACTTTGTTCAATGAGCCCAATTCATGGAATATTTGTTTGTTTGTTTTGGTTTAGTTTTGTGGTTTTGTCTTAGTGCTTTTTGTGCCCTCTCTATGTACGAAGTACTTTATCTCCAGGTGATGAAAATATTTTCTCATGATTTTTATAGTATCCTTTACATCATTATATTTTATGTTTGGATTTATGATCCTTCTTGAATTAGTTCTTATGTGTTGTGTGAGAAAAGGATCATGGTTCATTTATTTTTCTCAACAGATATTTTAATGTTTTGGGTACCACTTAATTGAAAAGTTGTTTCTCCCCCCATTTTATTTCTTTGAGACCATTGTTGAATGTCAAGATAGCATGTGTATGAATCTGTATCTGATTATTCTGTTCCATTGATCTAATTTTATTTCATATTAATCTGATTATCATTATTTATACCAATCCCATACTATTTACTGCAGTTTTAAAGTGAGTCTTGAAATCCAAGATTTTACTGGCTCTTTTAAATTCTTTGCATTTCCATATAATTTTATGATTAGACTCTATCTATAAATTTTGTTATAATTATGACTGTGCTGTTTCTGTATATTGATTTGGTAAGAATTGACATCTTTAAAAGATTGAGAGAGACTTTAATTCCCTGAACAATGATATGTTTTTCCACCTATCTTAAATTTCCCTTAAAAATATTTTATAATCATCAGAATAGATGTCATAGACAATATTTGTTAAATTTATTTTTAAATGTTTTAATGTTATTTTAAATGGTATTATTTTCTTTTTTGTTTTCCACTGATTAGGTGCTAGCATGTGGAAATACAGTTCACTCTGTAACTTTGATCCTATGACACTGGTAAGTTTACTTATTAGTCATAGTAATTTTATTGTAGATAATTTTAGGTTTTCTACTTATGATCCTCCTTTCCAACCTTTATGAGTTATTTTCTCACACTATGTTCAGTAGCTGTGGTGTCTACTATAATGTTGAAAAGAGGTGGTGAGATTAGACATCCTGATCTTAGGGGAAAATATCCAATATTTCACAGTTAAGTATGATGTTAGACATTTTAAACATATTTATTGAACTGAGAAATTGCCTGTTTCAAAATTTCTGATATGTATTTTTATCATAAATATGTATTGAATTTTGTCAGTTATTCTCCAGATTCTATTGAGTTGATTATATATTTCTTCTCCATTATTAATGTGGTAATTTACATTGAGTTTTAAAAATGTTGAAGCAACATTGCTGCATTACCATAAAATAATTGAATTGTCAAAACAGGCTCACATAAATCATAGATTTTCTCCAACACCAAACTTTAGGAACTATTCAGAGAATTCAAATATTATAGAAGCACCAACTTCTTTCTGGAGAGACCAAAACCATCAGAAGCAATTTCTAAGTATTCCTTTTTCCCACATTGGGATGATGAAAACATGGAGACCTAACCAAGTGTCCATAAAATTACTGTTAGATTATGTAGGTTTGTTTTTTAGCATTGTTACCCTTCTGTTTGACTAACTTTCATTCTCCAGCTGATCATGTTCCATAAATCCTTAAATTCTGGGTTTATTTACAATAAGAGAGTCAGATAGACAAGTCATGTCTTGCCAAAATGCATTTACTTAAAAGAACTCTCACGTATATTCCCATTTATAAATGTCATGAGCTTATTTGCAAGGAGGTCTGATCTAGTCCAACTATAGTCTCTACAGTCCCCGAGTAGGAGGAAATAAACCAAAGCCTGGCGGTTAGCCTTACTACACCATCCACCCTCTGATCTTGATCAATATCGTCTTGCCAAATATTTCTATGTATCTTTTCCTAATTTGTCTTCAGACATATCTCCTGAAAATATTTCCCCCAAGATTTTACACAAACAAGTCTGTAAACGCTCCAGTGACTCCTGGGATTTGACCTATCTAATGGAAAATGGGAATTATTTTTTATATAAATCATTTTAGTAATGACTCTATCCCTTCACAGGCATTTTGATACTTTTATCAGCTTGATTATTCCCTTTCTCTGCCATCAAGGATTATTTGGACTTTTTGTGTATGTTAATGAAGGTGTGTCTGATATTTCTTAAGCCTTCTTCTGACCAATCTATATATATTGATATGCATGACATTGATCAAGAGCTTCAGATAAATCCCCCAATATTTTCTAATTCTGATTGGCCTGAGAAGTTGATTTTAATGTAATACTAAAGTTAATAAAGTAGGGACTTCAATATAATATTTGACATATGATGCATAAGTTAAAATTATAGTATATATTTTCTTTTCATGTGCTTAACCTATGTGCCCATAATTGTAACACCTGGGGTAGTTACTAGAGGCCATTTTTTTTTTGAAAACCCTTCAAATTCCACGTGGTGTTTGGACATAACCGTAATCATGTATCATGGCATATGTTCCTACTAACACAGGATTTTAGGTAAGATAATGTAATACTACCATTGCCTCCCCAATTGCAATGACACAGTGTTGATTTTTAACATTATTCTTTTAATCCTGACAATTTGAACCACAAAGGAGGTAATTTCACTGCTGATATGTATTACTTGGGTACACAGAGAATAGGAGTAAAGGCCACACTGTCTGATGTCATTCTGCTTCAGCTTAAGCTTGTAATGGTGTCCTCATAAATGCACCTCCCTGGCATAGACCACTAATGCACCTGGCCACTGACCTTTAAGGTCAGTGATTAGATTATCCAACCACCTTCCTTGAGAAATGGCTCAAACCTTCTCTCTTGTCTTTGTTAATGCCTGTGATATTCCATCAAATAGGTGGCTTCTCTGGTCCATTCACGAATCCTTCATTATCCTCCTGAAATGACTTCCATTTGCAAACAGTCTCCTGGAAAAATACTTCTTTTATCATCCACATTTGGTTTAACAATTCTTCTCTTCATGATATTACATTGTAATGTTGTAATTTTGACAATTGGTAAATTTACTTTCACAGTATTGATAAAAAAATTATGTTCCTTGATACTCTATTTGTCATATTCCACAATCTGGGTGTCAAAAGACTTTCCATAAGTGTCCCCAAAGGAACATAATTGGTGAATGGTATAGGACCATCTAAGTAACATTTCTACTTTATTTGAAAGCATTATATCCACAATAAAATTTATAATTCAAACATCATATTTCCCTCATGTTACTTGAAAAAAAGATAGTAACATAGAGCAAAAATCATGCACCAAGTTATCACTGCAACTGGCTACTAGTCAACTAAGTCATCTGGGGTTAGCAAGTCATGTTTTTCTCTAGATTATCTGGACAGAGTTTTAGTCAGTGACCATAAATCAGCATAGTTCAATTTCCCAATTTTTGGACAAAATCAGTAGTGGTTTTTATTAGCATCAGCTAAAAATTAACAGCAGATCTGAGCAAATGTAATGGGTATTAGCAAATGCAGTGCATTGAGTTTTGCTTTTAAATGCTCTCATTATTGCATCCTTCCTATGAATTAAGCACATATACAAGCTTCATTACCATTTGCCATGATTTCTCTTGGTTTCCACTAAGGTTCCTTCTTAAATCATATTTTCCCTCCTTTGATATGGTGTTTGGTTTTGACTATACAGTGTACCCATAAAGTGAGGAGTATAATCAGTATTATATGGGCCTCTCTCTCTCTAATCCATCCCTGGAAGATATTGAAAGATTTGATGGGTAAAAAATTATAGGATTTCCCCTGCCTTAAGATAATCGGGATCCATTCACTGTTAGTACAAATCTGGATATATGAGGAGAGGTTTTGACCCAACCCAAGATCCCCTGAGGAATACATCATGCTGTACGTAGTTCTGTAGGTACCATGTTAAGTTCATTGATGACTCCTTTGATTTGCACACATCAGTACAACCCTTAATCTGGGACGTCCAGATCAGTCAAGATAAATAAAATCTTTGTGAGATGGGAAAGTTATAAACAAAACTCCTTTTCCAATCACACATTTTCTTTTTTTTTTTTTTAAGTTTTCATTTTATATTGGAGTACAATTGATTAACAATGTTGTGTTAGTTTAATTTCCCAGTCCTAGAGATTATCCAGCTGGACCCCAACCACACATTACAGTGTGTCATATTTTTATTAAAACATGTTTCTTTTTTTTTTTTTTAAACATCTTTATTGGGGTATAATTGCTTTACAATGGTGTGTTAGTTTCTGCTTTATAACAAAGTGAATCAGTTATACATATACATATGTTCCCATATGTCTTCCCTCTTGCGTCTCCCTCCCTCCCACTCTCCCTATCCCACCCCTCCAGGCTGTCACAAAGCACCGAGCTAATATCCCTGTGCCTTGCGGCTGCTTCCCCCTAGCTATCTACCTTACTACGTTTGTTAGTGTGTATATGTCCATGACTCTCTCTCGCCCTGTCAAAGCTCACCCTTCCCCCTCCCCATATCCTCAAGTCCATTCTCCAGTAGGTCTGCGTCTTTATTCCTGTCTTACCCCTAGGTTCTTCATAAAACATGTTTCTTTATTTGACTTAGCCTGTTGAATACTTTTTAACACCTGCTTTCAGCAACAGATATTTTAAATCGCCCATTTCATTTTGTATGGAAACCACAGCTCTGAGGTTGACAAGAGATGTATTATCTACATTATTATAATATTTCCTTGCTTATTTTTAAACACTAACAGCAGTAAAATGTGAACCTTGGTAAACAGAAGCATTTATTTATTTATTTATTATATAAGTTACAGGTGTACAATAGGCATTCACACTTATTAAAGGTCATACTCCATTTATACTTACTATAAAATATTGACTGTATTCCCCATGTTGTTCAATATATCTTTATAGCTTATTTTATAAGTAATAGTTTGTACCTCTTAATTCCTTACCCCTGTATTTCCCCTACCCTTTCCATCTCCCCACTGGTAACCACTAGTTTGTTCTCTATGTCTGTGAGCCTGCTTCTTTTTTTTGTTATATTCACTAGTTTGTTGTATTTTTAGATTCCACACATAAGTGATATCATACAGTATATGTCCTTCTCTGTCTGAATTAGTTCACTTAGCATAATACCCTCCAAGTCCATCTATATGCTGCTGTAAAGGGCAAGATTTCATTATTTTTTATGGCTGAGTTCTGTTCCATTGACTATATGTACAACCTCTTCTTTATCCTTTCATCTGTTGATGAACATAGGTTGCCTCCAATTTTTGGCAGTTATATATAATGCTGTTATGAACATTTGTGTGCATGTTTCTTTTTGAAATAGTGTTTATAATTCTTATGAATATATACCCAGGAGTGAAACTGCTGTATCATATGGTTGTTATATTTTTAGTTTTTTGAGAAACCTCCATACTGTTTTCCACACTGGCTACATCAATTTACATTCCCACCAACAGTGTACAAGGGTTCCTTTTCCCCACATCCTAGCCAAAACATTTGTTATTTGTGTTCTTTTTGATGGTAGTCATTCTGACAAGTGTGAGGTTATCTCTCATGGTGGTTTTGATTTGCATTTCCCTGATGATTAGCAATGTGGAGCATCTTTTCATGTGCCTGTTGGCCATCTGCATTGCCTCTTTGGAAAAATATCTATCCAGGTCTTCTGTCCAGTTTTTAATCAGGTTGTTTGTTTTCTGGATATGGTGTTGTATGGGCTGTTTATATATGTTGGATATTAATCCCTTAACAGTTATGTAATTTGCAAATATTTCCCCCTAATCAGTAGGTTTTCTTCATTTTGTGGATGGTTTCCTTTGCTGTGCAAAAGCTTTTAAGTTTAATTAGGTCCCATTTGTTTATTTTTGCTTTTATGTCCTTTGCTTTTTTTTAATTTCCTAAACTTTTACTTGTATTATTGATAATTGCTTTTGTTACTAGATCAATCAATAAAGTCCTAGAGTAGAATGAGTGTTAATTCCAACTGATCACTTACTATTTATTTCTGGCCACCACACTGCATAATGTCAGTAAAAGGGGTCAGTTATGAGCAAGTCCTTGACTTGGTGGAATTTTTACCTACAGCCATCATTGAATGAGTTCTTTCACATTGTCACTAAGTAAAATTTCTTACCCTATTAGAGACTTCAGTGAATGAGAAGGAAATGTGCCATTGTTTTTTTTCTTGTTTTTTCTTTTTTTCCCTCTGTGCATGTTTCTTCCTCCTCTTTAAAGAATTTCTGTAAGACTGTTAGTATTTTTCCTTACGTGTTTTGTAAATTTCATCAATGAAATAATCTGGATATAGAGTCATGTTTGTGAAAATTTCATTTTTTAGAATATACAGGATATTGTACATTTTGTAATTTTTCTTGACAGTTTTTTTTAAGTAGTGATTTTGAAGTGGTCTATTTTGTCTAAGTTTATTGAATTAATTAACATAAATGTTCATTATAGGCTGTTATAATATTCATATTATGAGTAGCATTCTCAGTGATACCTCTTCTATTTTTCCTGATAATGATCAAGTATTTATTATCTATTTTTTAAAATTTTTTACTCAGATTTATCAATTATATTGATCATTTCAAAGAAAAGTTTTTTGGCTTCTTGATATTCTTTCATTTCTATCTTTTTCTTTTATTTCAGTTTTCTATACTTTTATTTTTATCATTTCATTAATTCCTTCTTGATATGGAAACTGAGAGCACTTAATTTAATTATATTCTTTTCTAATATATGCATGTGAATTTGTTTATTTCTAAGTATTACTTTAGATGCAGTCCACAAATATTTATATAATGAACATTTAAAATAATATACTTCTAATTATATCTACCTGAGTAGTCCACAAACTTAAAAAAAATGGTAATAAAACTATTATTGTTGTTTTATATCTGTTAAAATATATAGTCTGTCCAGTGCTTTTCATTTCTTAAAATATATCCAAGTTTATGTCTTGTAAAATTTTTCTCTATCCTCACTAACATTCTTTGGCAGTTCATTAAATGTATTTTGTGAATGGGTGGAAGGGGGAGTCTTATGAAGAAAATTCCCTCAGCTTTTTCTTTTTTCTGAAAGTATCTTTATTTTGCCTTCATTGTTAAATCTTTTTTTTTTCTACTGGATATAGAATTTTATTTATTTTTAAAATTTATTTCTATGTTTTATACAATTTTTAAAGGTTACTTTCAATTTACAGTTATTACAAAATATTAGCTATATTCCCTGTGCTGTACAATTCATTATTGAGCCTATCTTACAACCAAAAGTTTGCACATCCCATGCCTGCACCCTTATATTGCCCCCACCATCATAACCACTAGTTTGTTCTCTATATCTGTGAGTCTGCTACATTTTTGTTATATTTACTAGCTTTTTGTGCTTTTTAGATTCCATATATAAGCTATATCATGCAGTATTTGTCTTTCTTTGTCTGACTTATTTCACTTAGCATTATACCCTCCAAGTCCATCCATGTTGCTGCAAATGGCAAAATTTCATTTTTTATGGCTGAGTAGTATTCTATTTTATACATATATACCATCTCTTCTTTATCCTTTCAACTCTTGATGGACACTTAGGTTGCTTTCACATCTTGGCAACTGTAAATAATGCAGCTATGAGTATTGGAATGCATGTATCTTTTAGAATTAGTGTTTTTGTTTTATTCAGATATATACCCAAGAGTGAAATCACTTGGTCATATGGTAGTCCTATTTTTTGTTTTTTGAGAAACCTCCATACAGTTTTCCACAGTGGCCGCACCAATGTACATTCCAACGTGTTCCCTTTTCTCCACATCCTTGCCAGCCAGCATTTGTTATTTGTGTTCTTTTTGATGATAGTCATTCTGACAAGAGTGAGGTGATACCTCGTGGTGGTTTTTATTTGCATTTCCCTGATGATTAGTGATGTTGAGCATCCTTTCATATGCTTGTTTGCCATCTGCATTTCCTCTTTGGAAGAATGTCTATTTAGTTCTTCTGCCCATTTTTTAATTGGATTGTTTGATTTTGGATATTGAGTTGTATGAACTGTTTATATATGTTGGATATTAATCCCTTAACAGTCATGTTATTTGCAAATATTTTCTGCCATTCAGTAGGTTGTCTTTTCATTTTGTCAATGGTATTCCTTGCTGCACAAAAGCTTTTAAGTTTAATTAGGTCCCATTTGTTTACTTTTGCTTTTATTTCCTTTAAGAGAGGGATCCAAAATAGTATTGCTGCAATTTATGTCAAAGAGTGTTCTGCTTAGGTTTTCCTCTAGAAGTTTTACAGTATCCAGTCTTACATTTAGGTCTTTAATCCATTTTGAATTTATTTTTGTGTGTGGTGTTAGAGAATATTCTAATTTCATTCTTTTACATATAGCTGTCCAGTTTTTCCCAGCACCACTTATCGAAGAGACTGTCTTTTCTCCATTGTATGTTCTTTCTTCCTTTGTCATAGATTGATTGATCAAAAGTGTGTGGGTTTATTTCTGGGCTTTCTATCCTGTTCCATTGATCTATAAGTCTGTTTTTCTGCCAGTACCATACTGTTCTGATTAATGTAGCTTTGTAGTATAGTCTGAAAACTGGGGGTATGATTCCTCCACTTCTGTTCTTCTCTCTCAAGATTGTTTTGGCTATTTGGGGTTTTTTTGTGCTTCCGTACAAATTTTAAGATTTTTTGTTTTAGTTCTGTGAAAACTGCCATTGGTTAATTTGATAGGAGTTACATTGAATCTGTAGATTGCCTTGAGTAGTACAGTCATTTTAACAATATTGATTCTTCTAACCCAAGAACACAGTATATCTTTCCATGTGTTTGTGTGTCTTAAAATTCTTTCATCAGTTTCTTATAGTTTTCAGAGTACAGGTCTTTTTCCTCCTTAAGTAAGTTTATTCCTTGGTATTTTATTCTTTTTGATGCAGTGGTAAATGTTATTTTTCCCCTTAGTGTCTCTTTCTGATAGTACATTGTTAGTGTATAGAAATGCAACAGATTTCTGTACATCAATTTTGTATCCTGCAACTTTACCAAATTCATTGATGAGTTCTAATAGTTTTCTGGTGGCATCTTTAAGATTTTCTACGTATAGTTTCATGTCATCTGCCAACAGTGACAGTTTTACTTCTCCTTTTCCAATTTGGATTCCTTTAATTTCTTTTTCTTCTCTGATTACTGTGGGTAGGACTTCCAAAACTATGTTAAATAAATAAATAAATATTATTTAAGTAAACAAATAAATAAATAAATATGGGCATCCTTGTCTTGTTCCTTATCTCAGAGGGAATGTTTTCAGCTTTTCACCGCTGAGTATGATGTTAGCTGTGGGGTTGTTACATACAGCCTTTATTATGTTGAGGTATGTCTCCTCTATGTCCACTTTCTGGGGAGTTTTTATCATACATGAATGTTGAATTTTATCAAAAGCTTTTTCTTTATTGAGATGATCATATGATTTTTATTCTTCAGTTTGTTAATGTGGTGTATCACACTGATTGATTTACGGATATTGAAAACACCCTGCATCCCTGGGATAAATCCACTCAATCATGGTGTGTGATCCTTTTAATGTATTGTTGGATTCGGTTAGCTAATATTTTATTGAGGAATTTTGCATCTATGTTCATCAGTGATATTGGCCTGTAGTTTTCTTCTTTTGTGGTATCTGTCTGGTTTTGGTATCAGGGTGATGTTGACCTCATAGGATGAGTTCAGAAGTGTTCCTTCCTCTGTGAGTTTTTTGAATAGTTTCAGAAGGATAGATGTTAACTCTTCTCTAAATGTTTTGTATAATTTACCTTTGAAGCCATCTGGCCCTGAACTTTTGATTGTTGGGAGTTTTTTAAGTTACTGATTCAATTTCAGTACTGGTAATTTTTCTGTTCATGTTTCCTATTTCTTCCTGGTTCAGTGTTGGGAGATTGTACCTTTCTAAGAATTTATCCCTTTCTTCTTGGCTGCCCATTTTATTGGGGTATAGTTGCTTGTAGTTGTCACTTATGATTCTTTATATTTCTGGTGTGTCATTTGTAACTTATTTTTCATTTCTAATTTTATTGATCTGGGCACTCTTTTTTTCTTGATGAGTCTGGCTAAAAGTGTATCAGTTATGTTTATTTGGAATTTAGTTCACTGAACTGAGCTTCTTGGAGATGTGAATTGTTGTTTTTACTCTAATCTGGAAATGTTTTTCTATCATAGCTTCAAAAACTTTTCTTCTTTTTTTTCTCTCTGTTTATTCTGGATTTTATTTGTGTTAGACCAGTTGATTGTTAATCACATTACCAGATGACTGAGGCTCTGCTTTAAAGTGTTTTCTTTCTGTGCTGTATAGGTGATAATTTTTGTTGACCTTTTTTCAAGTTTTCTATTACTTATTTTTGCAATGTCTAACCCATTTTTAAGCCATATGGTAAATTTCTTATTTCAGGCATTTTAATTTTCAGTAGTAAAATTCCTATTTGGTTCATTTTTAGAGGTTACCATTTTTCTTCTGAATTTTCCCTTTCTTCCACCCTTTATGCCCATCCCCTCCAGTGAATTATTTAATATATTTAAATATTTGTTTTATATTTATCACCTGGTAATTCCAATATATTGGTTATCTGCCTCTTTGGACTGTGTTTTCTTTTATGTGTCACATTTTCCTGTTTCTTTTGCATGTACCATATTTTTAAAAATTTCATATATGTGTATGAAGGAGTGATGGAAACTGATAATGCAGCTTTTTGTTCTTGTTTGTTATAGAGGATTCAGGCCTTTCCTCTTTTTGGCAACTAGGTTGAGTTGCTGATTACTGTGAATCCACCTGCAGGGGAGTTAAGCTGGGGCTATGCCATAGATTTAATTAAAATGAGTTGATCTATGGTTAGTACCGTGTCCAATTTACCAGATGTTACCACTGAGGAACTTATTTCTTTTAATTTTTCAGTTTTTGTGCTGAGGCGGTTTGAACCTCTGTTTTTGATAAGTTTGGTTCACCTTATATGAAACTGTAGCAGCATCCAGAACCCATGGTCCACATTAAGACTGTTCTAAATTCTCAGTCTTTCCTAGTTTCCCCTCCACTACTGCCTTCTAAGCATTTTTTCTAGTATGTCTGATAGTGTGAAACACATCAAAATCAAAATAGAAAACTTTCTGATGATGAGCTCAAAAAGTAAAATTAAAACCATATGAGCAAACACAGCACCATGAGTGATACAGAAAAAAAGTAAGTTATGAAAATGAAATAGGAGATATTGTGTCAACAATATCCCTTCAATGGGATTTTCTATGTTAAAACATGGAGATTAAAGAATATTGCCCTGAAGTATTATAAGTAAAGCTGACAAGAGATAAGAATGTTTTAGATTAGTTATTTTGATTTAATCTTTTCTATCTGTTTGAAAGATATTATTTTAATGTGTGGGTGCTATGGAGAGGGAAAAGTAGTCATAGATGATGGATTAAATTTCACATAAAAGCAGCAAGGTTAGTGTGTGTGTGTGTGTGTCCAAAATTGTCCTCAAAATGTATGTGGACAGATTTCTCTTGTAGCATTCATATATCACTGGATAATATACAGATATTTGGAAACTTAGGTGGCTTGGGATGTGACACTGATGGAGTACATTGCTGTCATTCAGTGAATGTGAACCAGGGATGCTAAAGATCTGTGATACAGGGACAGTCCTTCACAATCAAGAATTATCCCATCCAACTGGTAAATAGTGACCCCACTTAGAAATATGTATCTGTATAAGTTATGTACTCTCATATACCATTGCCCTTTTATTAGGGAACATCAACTATTGGGATCCATAAATATGTCTCTAGTTACAAGCACACTGTCAAAATTGCCCTTTCCTAATAAGACTACTTTATTTAATTGACAGTTGTCTCATCAATAATCACATACAACCATTACAAGGTCAGAAACCTATATGTTTATTTTTAAAATAAATGTATTTTTACAAGAAATAGCAAGCAAAGAGGAAAGAGAAACCAATAAAATATATTGACAAACTAAAAATATTAGAGTTTTAACCGAAAGCAGACCTCTCTTGTGACTCTTGACTACATTAATTTTGCTAGTCTCTTGCTTACATTGCCTGCATATTCTGTTCCAAACAGCCCTGCACTTTATTCCATTGTCTTGTTATTTCATTGTTTGAGTCTAATTGTCTTTTCAACAAGAATATAATTTCCTTGAGAGGTAAAAACATATTTTATGTAAACTTTGTACCCCTTACACCAGCTGGCACATAATAGGTCATTTCACTGGTTGATTAAAAGATGACTAGTAAAAATACTTGAAAGTGAAATAAAATTATGTTTTCCAGAAAATCAGTTATTAAGTTTATTATTCACGATATTTGATATTATGTTTACTCCAGTTAAATAGCTAAGTTTTTTTTTTGGGTTTTTTAAAATTCACTAAAAAATGTCTGCTACTTTTTGAATATCTTACATGTGCATTTTTATATTAAAACATATTTTTCCTATCCTCATACACATACACATACATGTGTGCACACAAAACTATGAGCTGAGAATAGTTGCCCTTATAGGAATGAAAGAATTTTCATATGTCCAAACTCATAAAAATGTACACATCAAATATATGCAGTTTTTATATAGCATATCTCAACAAAGCTGTTAAAAAAAAAATAAGGCTTGGAAAAGGTAAATAACTTGTCAAGCTGTAAATACCTAATAAGCAGCCCAGCCAGGTATTCCTGATTCTAAAAACACAGGATTCTCTATGAATCTTTAATAAAATATTTAATAAGAATAATGTAATATTAGCTACTCTTGAATACATTAAAGAAATTAAATTATTTCTGCTACATTCTTTCTTGTATAGATTCAGAATTCTTAATCTTGACACACAAACACCAAAGTGTTTCATTAGGTACCATAGACTGGAATCAACTGCGTTGAAAATTTTAGAAATTCTCCAAAAAAAGTCTTCACCAAGACAATGTTTAAAAGAGGGATATTGTCTGGGATTCATTCAGTGCCTTTTAGGAATATTTTCATGATTTAAAACTTGCTGCACATTCTTTTGAATCTGAAATCAAGCAGATTTCCATTATTGTTGGTCAACCAATGTTTCTACTTTTCTCACAAACATATATCAGGTTGTTGCTCTGGCTGGAATTAAACAAACACAGGTGTTAAAATTATCAGTTTCCTCATAATTTTCCTATGTACTTGTGCTATGGAACGGTCATTAAGTTTCTGTAAGAGACACATTTTCCCAATTCATTATACCTAAAGAAACTGCCAGGAAAAATGTGCTGCCAATATACGAGCCATTACAGACTTCCCATATGTATTCTGCATGCAGGTGTTTCATGTGCAGTTTGCCAGAAACAAACTGTTTTTCAGGTGCATAGAGAATTATCATCTTTGTACAAAAAAGGAACAGTAATACCTACTCCTAGTAGAGTTTTTCTCAATAGGAGAGTAATATAGAGTTATTGCATAGAGGAAAGAATCGAACACACAATGTTTGACAGCCTAAGTGCACCCATCCAGTTGGGTTCCATGTTAATTACCCAACCCAGAATGGACAGAGATAAAACGCCAGTACAGAGCCAGAAGATGAGGATGAACATGATTAAAGTACCTTTTATGTAAAACAGTGCTTTTTTCATATCCCTGTGAGTTAAGCGCTGTTATATCTACTTGATAAATGGCAGAAGTGTGGCTCAAATTTTATGCAACTTTCTCAAAGTCACACAGTTAATAAGGTTTGTACCAGACTTCATACCCATGTCAGTGTGATTGGAAAGCTTAATTTCAATCATTTGAATTCTGCTTTGGTTTCTATTCTCTTGTCTTGGAAGCTGTGCTCCTTGAGATTGGAATACTTCATGTGAATTCCGTACAGTGAACAGGACTGTGCCATTCTATGGAGAGACTGGCAAAAGATGACCTATAACCTTTCTACTTTCTCAATATTTGAGTTTAGAGCCCAAATCACCGTTGAGGTACTGTGTCTTTGTTCATTTCATCTTTCCTTTTGTGGTGACCATGTACTACGGCTAGGCTTGATTTACTGTTCCTATGTTAGCACAGAGACTAATAGCAACTTCTCTTTGTTGCTTTAAACTTATACATGTTTCCATTAACAATCATCAGATCCTACATGGAATCTCAAAACACAAGATGTACCATCTCATCCAAACCTAAAGCACTCCTGTGCTGGTCCACAGGAAAGAAGGAGCAAAGAAGAGCACTTTAGCACAGGAGTAGGTTGGATGGATTTAATTTCTAAACCAACTCTTCCACTTACTGTGACCATACCTAGGTTACTTAACATTTTTACATTTTAGTGAAATTTAAATGTCTTTTCAACATGAATGAGATAATAAATCTAAATAACTATCGAGAATATATTTCTTACTGTCAAGTATATTATGTTGCTAATCAATGCTTGTCGTTTTCATTGCAATGAGAATCTATATGTCTAGATTTCACCTGCATTCTGAAACAATATTAGAAAAGACATGTGGAAAACTGATAAAACTTTAACATTAAGACTTTCTTAATTCATGTCTGTATGACACTTAACACATCCCCTGGTATCATGTCATATGAGTATTAGTTTTTTCAAAAAATAACCAAAGGAAGTTTCTATATACCAAATTGACACTGATGAGCTTTGTATTCATACCATGTTGGCAGCCTCTGCCTCATTCTAAGGCTTATTGTTTTGGAGGATCACAAAGCTGAATCTAGTGACCCAGGACCAGGCTCACTCTAGGTCCTGAGGCACTTTTATTTTGGATTAAATATTATGAAAATTCCATGGAATATGAGAAACTTGACACTACATAGTCCCATATAATGCTTTTGTACCCTTTGTACTCTTGTCTTTATACATTCTACTTCTAAATATTTTATATGGTCCACAGTACTTTGTTATCATGTTCGCACTGAAAACCAATACTTATTTAAAGGTTAAAAACAACAATGGTTACATTAACCCACACATTTACTATTTCTTTAGCTTCTCATCTCTTTCTACTGGCGTGGGCTCCCATTGGGAATAAATTTTTTTGTGTGCCTCAATAAATTCCTTTAGTCAATTCTTCATTTTATCTTTTGTATTATTTAGTTCCAGTATTGCCTTTGGTTCTTATTGGAAAATAACTCCCTTCTTTATGCTGAAATTTTCCTTCTGTTCATCCATCTTTTTCATCTTGACCTCTTCCAAATCTTTGGTCAATTTTTAATAATTTATAATAGTTAATGTTCTTGTTTGTTAGTCCAACCTATGAGTTATTTGCAGTCAGTTACTTTTGACTCTTACTTATGTTGATTATGGGTCATGCTTTCCTGCTTCTTTGTACATGTTGTTTTGTTTTTTAATGAATTCATGCTAGATATTGTGTGTAAAAGAAAAATAAAGACTGAAATACAGTCTTCTCCTACCACCCAAAAGAAATAGGTCAGTTTGCATTTTTGCCAGTGTATCATTTGGAAGTTCCTATAATTGGGATTGCTGGCTCAAAAGTCAAATGCATAAATATTTTTCAATATATTGCCCAGTGGTTTTTTATATAAATAGGAACCTTTGCAGTCTCTCAAATAATGGCATTGTACTTGTTCTGATAGCCATGATATTAAAATATGTTGTCCAACTAGTTTTTTGTGTGTGTTTTAGGTTTTTTGTTGTTTTTTGTTTGTTTCACTTTGTTTTGTTTTGTTTTTTCCCCAAAGAGGTGAAAAATGGAATCTGAGTATTGCCCTATTTGGTCTCCATTTTAGTTCTCATAAAATATCAGTGATAATCCTTCCTTTATCCATTGCAAATGTTTGTTTTTGTTTTCACACTCTAAGTAGAGTCAATCAGAGAGATGAGGCTAAATAAAAAGCAGGAGAGATTAGAGAGAGAAGGAGGTCTGAGAGATTAAAAGTATGAGGACTTGATCTGTCACTGCTGCCTTTGAATATGGTAGAAGGGAATGCAGGCAGGCTCAAGAAGCTGAGTGCAAACCCTGTCAACAGCCAACAAGGAAACAGGGGCCTGAGTCCTACCATCACATGAAACTAAATTCTGCCAACAATCTGAATGAGCCTGATAAGATTGGAGCTTTGTGAGGCCCACAGCAGAGAAGCTACCAGGGCCCACTGGACTTCTCCCCTTCGGAGCTGTGAGATAATACATTTCCATGGTTTGAGCCATACATTTATGATCATTTATTATGGCAAATTTTTCTATAGAAGAAAAATAATTTGAAGGTTTTTTTAAATAGAGTTAAATCTTCAAAGGAAAAATAATAGCTAAAGGGAAAAGGATAACTTAAAATTCAAATAAATTATGGTTTCTACCTATTTATAGAAGAGCTATATAGGGAGAGAAAATGGAATAATACGAAATAATGAAAGATATTGTCATAGGGTAAACTGTTAGGATTTAAGATGAGAATTCAGATAATTTATGTAATAAGAATATACAGTGATGCTTCCAGGAATAAAGAAATGGGTGCAAATGAAAGTCACTGTAGTTTAAGAGGTCAAGGAAATGTGAGGCTAATGAATTAGATGAATCCAATAATTTGAGCAGTGAAATACCCTAATTGTTGAGATGGAGAGGAAATTCTGAGACACAAGCCAAAGCCTTGTTGGGATGAGAAGGAATTTTGGTAGAAAAAATCAAAAGAGAGGTAACTGGTTGTAAAGTCAAAAGATAAAATTCACAGTAGAAAGATATTTATACCAGAGTGTTTAAAACAAAAAGACATTTCCCATGTTTTAGCATGCTGTTAGCATTTTTATTTTCCAGAAATTTTAATTTATGAAATTTTGCAGTAGAGGATTTTTTATGTCTCCGTATATAAATTAATTTAAATTAAATGGCAAAGGCAATTGACATACACATCTAGATGATTTTTTAAAATTACTTATACATGTCCATGCCACTCTCTTACTTCGTATATACACTGCCAAATGTAAAATAGATAGCTAGTGGGAAGCAGCCGCATAACACAGGGAGATCAACTTGGTGCTTTGTGACCACCTAGAGGGGTGGGATAGGGAGGGTGGGAGGGAGACGCAAGAGGGAGGAGATATGGAGATATATGTATACGTATAGCTGATTCACTTTGTTATAAAGCAGAAACTAACACACCATTGTAAAGCAATTATACTCCAATAAAGATGTTAAAAAAATAGTTATACAAATTAAGTTTTAACAGAGATTTATATTAGGCTTTGATTAAATTTTAATAAATATTAAATCTTAATTTTTTTAAAATTTGAGAAATATATTCTAGTCGAGATCTTTTTTTTTATATCCATGGCTTCAACTTTCCCCTTTCTCATGGAAACATCTTAGCTTATAATTATGTTTATCCTTCTGCATCTTCAGCCCTATGGAATCAGTCAGAATTTGGTACAAGAAACAGAAATCACTCTAGATGTTTCAAATATAAACGTGTTTAGTACAGAATTTCAGGTATTTGTACAGTTGTTGAAAGGAGGAAAGGTAAAAATTATAGATCTTTCCTAACTCTGCTTCAAGGTCCTACCTCAGTATCTTCACTCCAGAAATTTGGAAAATATTATTAGCACCCAGAGGCCAGCAAAATGCAGAAAAACTCTGGTAACATTACAGCTGCCTACAACTAGTGATCAGACCATGGAGAATGGCATTTGTTCAGTCTTATGTCTACATAGGCCTTAATAATCTCCCTAGATATTCATTCATATATATGAATATATATTTATATTATATGTAAATATATATTTAACTGGTTTTGTGTTTTGGTTCAGATTGAATCGCCTATATTTGCATTACTTCAGATGGAAAGGTATTTGTGTTTGACTCATTCGGGCTCAAGCATAGTTTTTGGGATTTCCCTATTAGCAGGGTTCCTACAGGTGATGAAAAGCTCAGTGGACCCTGTTCTGTAAACCTAGGGTTTAAGAGGAAGCTATCTGTTCTCTCCAAATAGAGCTGCATAAAACAACTCTGCTCTCATCTTCCTATAGAAATGAAATGAGATTCATTCCCCACAGAATTGAAGTCTCAGCTCCCTAATCAACTTTACCTGGCCTTCATGGGTCATAAGTTCTGACCAAATCATACAGAATTGACATTGAAATCCACTTTGAGGTACATATTCCACACATGTTAGATTCTTGCAAGGACCTCTACTTCTGTCCTTCTGAGGCACTCTCCAACTGATTTCCCAAGTCACAGGAGCTAGTGTATTGACTCAGTTCTCCATATATGAGTCCATGTGTGATTGCAAATGAGCCAGGCATGTGGTTTCAAAGTTGCTCAAATCCAACGTGTGTGGAAAAAGAAATGTATGCAATTCCCCCTACCCACTTCCCACTAGCAAATATCCTTTTATTATTCCTTGTCTCAGAAAATGATAATAACAATCGTATTTACCTATTAATAAGCACTTGGAATTTCAGAATCATTCTTATTTCTCTTTCTCTATTCTCATGCTCAATGCATCACCAATTCATGTCTAAGTGACCTTCTAAATATCTCTTAAATAATTTTCTTTTCATCCCTCTTGCCATAACTTTGCCTTGGTTAGACTTCCACAAATAATATTTTAACTGACCTCCAAAAATGCTCAACAGCAAAAGCTATATTTTTGAAACATAAATCATATTCCCTCTCACCAGAAACTGCTACTACAACCAGCATTCTGTCCTGACCCCCCATCACACATGTACTCACTGTACTTAAAACCCTTTTGTACCTTCCTATGGTTCTTAGGAGAATATGCAGATCATGCAAACAAGCCATAGTGCTCTGAATAATCTCACTCCTACTATGTCTGCAGCCTTATATCTCTTCAAACTCCTACTCCATGGATTTGCTCAGATACACTGGCATCTTCATTACCTTTAATTTACCATTCTCCTTCCCATCATGAAGCCTTTGCAGATGCTGTTTCTTCAGGCTAAAACTCTTCCCTTCCTTCCTCACCTTACTAACTTCTCTTAAACCCTTAATTCTTTTTGTAATTGTCTTGTACTTCTTCAAGAAAATTTTCCTTAAATTCTTAACTTATTAAATTCTATATCATAAATTCTCCAAGTGCCATCTATTCTTCTTCACACATATCTCAGTTGAAATACTCTTATATTTGCATGAATATCTCATGTTGGCATTTTGTGTTTGAATCTTTGATCATAATCCCCATGAGAATAGAGAGCAAATCTCTTTTTAATCACTATTTTACTCCAAGTGCCAGGCATAGTATCTGAACATCATATGTGATTATAAAGTGGATAAATAAATACCTCCACTCTAGCAGCTTAAGTTCAAGTATATTCATTGAAGTGAATTTTCTTCTCAAATCAATACTTATTCAGAGAATTCTGCTTTGTGAAGGTAATATAAATGTAAATAAGAAAGCTTCCATAACTATGACAGGTATTCACTACATCAACAAAAAGTTTTGAGTACTATTATGCAGGGATCATATAGAATTTCCTTTTTTAAGTTTTTTAAGGCTGAATAATATTCCATCGTATACATACACCACATTTTCTTTATCCATTTGTCCTTTCATGGACACAGGTTGTTTCCATACCTTGGCTATTGTAATAATGTTGCAGTGAACATGGAAGTGCAGACATCTCTTTGAGATCCTGATTTCAATTATTTTTGGTATATATATACAGAAGTGGGATTGCTGGATTATGTGGTGATCCTATTTCAATTTTTTGATGAACTTCTTACTGTTTTTTATAGTGGCTGCACCATTTTACATTCCTACCAACATTGTACAGAGTTCTCTTTTCTCCACATAGTTCCCAACACTTGTTATCTGTCTTTTTCTTAATAGGTCTTGATAGGTGTGAGGTGATATCTCATTGTAGGCTTGATTTGTATTTTCCTATATCATCTCTGAAGAAACGTCTAATCAGTTCCTTTGCCTATTGTTTTTTTATTTTTTTTCCATGTAAACTTACATTTTATTCCACATTTTTCAGGTCTATATGTTTTACATAATAAAATGAAACAGGAGCATTTTATTTAACATCGATGCTTTTGCAGATAACTAAGTAGGCTTCTAGGATTTGTATTCTCTAGGGATTCTCCAGACTCTAACTTTCCTCATTTGTACAGGTTGGCAGTGAGAGATTTTTTTCCCCACTAATTGAAGTAGTTAAAAAAAAATAAAATAGAAAAAGGAATATAAAACCTTAGCATGTTCTGATCCTTATGACATAATTCTTATAAAGTTTCCATAGCTCTTTGTTGAGTATTTCTCTTCTAAATGAAACACGTTTATGTCTTCAAGGACATGGAACTGGGTCATGGATATAAAATGTTCCCCCTCCTTTATTGTAAAATAGCAGGACATGTTCTTGTCCATCAGTTTTCCATAACCATCTCCTGTTTGTGGTGTATGAGATTGTAGATAACATAAATGCCACCTTTGTGTTTATTGTCTGTTCTTGTTCCTGACTCTAAAAGAGTTATCTGCACATCCTATAGTGTTGAATTCAAAACAAGGAACAATATGGCCTATATTTCAATGTTCCAAGCTAAAATAGGGGACTAGTTACATTTATGATTAGTTTTGTTTTTCTATATTGCCCCTTCCCTTTTCTTCTCCCACAGTAACCACTAGTTTGTTCCTATATCTGTTTGCTTGTTTTATTCACTAGTCTGTTGTATTTTTTAGATTCCACATATAAGTGATATCACACAGTATTTGTCTTTCTCTTGTCTGACATATTTCACTTAGGATAGTGCCCTCTAAGTTCATTCATGTTGCTGAAAATGGCAAAATTTTATTTTTTTATGGCTGAGTAGTATTCCTGTGTGTGTGTGTGTGTGTGTGTGTGTGTGTGTGTGTGTGTGTATCTCACATCTACTTTATCCATTCATCTGTTGATGGACACTTGGGTTGCTTCCTTATCCTGGCAATTGTACATAATGCTGCTATGAACACTGGGGTGCATGTATGTTTTTGAATTAGTGTTTTTGCCTTTTTCGGATATACACCCAGGAGTGGAATTGTTTGGTAAGATGGTAGTTCTATTTTTAGGTTTTTGAGAAACTGCCATACTGTTTTCCATAGTGGCCACACCAATTTATCTCCTCCACATCCTCACCAACATTTGTTATTTATGTTCTTTTGATGATAGCCATTCCGACAGGTATTTTCAAATCAGGTTTTTTGTACTTCTGCTGTTGAGTTGCTGGAGTTCCCAGTATATTTTGGATATTAACCTCTCATCAGATATATGACTTGCAAATATTTTTTCCCATTCTTTAGGTTGTCTTTTCACTCTGTTCATTGTTTCCTGTGCAGGAGCTTTTTAGATTGATGTAGTGACATTTGTCTAATTTTACTTTTGTGGCTTTTGCTTTTGGTGACATATCTAAGAAACAATTGCCAAGTACAATGTCATCAAGTTTTTCTCCTATGTTTTCTTCTAGGAATTCTGTAGTTTCAGGTCTTATAATTATATCTTTAATCCATTTTGAGTTGATTTTTCTATATGGTGGATGATAAGGCTCTATTTTCAGTTGTTTGTAGGTAGATATGCACTTTCCCAACACCATTTGCTGAATAGATTGTCCTTTCCCCTTTGTATTCTTAGAACCCTTGTTGAAAATCTCTTTTCGAGGGTATACATGGGTTTATTTATGGGTTCTGTCTTCTGTTCCATCTACCCGTATGTCTGTTTTTAAGCCAGTATCATAATTGTTTTGATTTCTGTGGCTTTGTAATATATTTTGAAATCAGTAAGTGTGATGCGTCCAGCTTCCTTCTTTCTCAGAATTACTTTGGCTATTTGAAATCTTCTGGTTCCAAATGAATTTTAGTTTTTTTTTTTTTTTCAATTCTATAAAAAGTGCCATTGGAACTTTGGTACAGAGGGCACTGAATCTGCAGATTGTATTGAATCTGTAGATGGTCATTTTAATACATTGTCTTCTGATTCATGAGCATGGGTTGACTTTCCATTTGTGTCTTCTTGTGTCTTCTTGAATATATTTTATCAATGATTGTACAAGTCTTTATCAATGATTATACAAGTCTTTCATCTCCTTGGTTGAGTTTATTCCTAAGTATTTCATGCTTTTTGTTGCTGTTTTAAATGTGATTGTTTTTTAAATTTCCTTTTCAGATATTTCAGATATTTCATTTTTCCTGTTTTAAAACATACTAATTTTTGTATGTGAAAGAAATAAAATTATATATATTTGCAGATAGCATATAAAAATTTTAAATACTACCAAAATGTTAGAATTAATTTATAAATTCAGAAATTTAATAAATTGATAATACAATACCTAAACAAATTGAGACTGAAGGGAAAAACAAGAGTCTCAAATCTAAATGTAGGTTAGGAGTGGACTTTACAGTATACTGTTGGTTGATTATTGCCCAAAGACAGTTTCTATAACACTTGGACTAAACTACATGTATCTATTTGTTTAGATTCTAGTTCTCTTTCAGAGGAAAGATAATATAAAGAGGAATAGATGAATAAATTAAGTTCAACAAGAAAAAACTAAATCTAGGAAAATTTCTAATTGTTAGAAATAAAAGAAAAACACATAAAACACAAAATGATACAAAATCCACAATATTAAGGTGAATCAAGTAGAATTGATTAGATAAATCCATGTGGAAAAATTATATTGAACATTATTAGGGTTTTTAAAATACTTTTAACCTGAAGTAGTTTTTTGAAAAGGAGACTTCTTGCTTAATTCTGAAGAAAATGTTGGTTTCTGAAAACGTAATGCTTTACATTGTTTTACCATAATACTGACGATATTGTCTACTTTCAAGTTTTCACAAAAGAGAAACGAAGTTTTTTTCAGATTACTTGCTGGCAGACACATTTAGCTTCATTGATTATAAAAATTAAAATATTTAAAAGAAAATTAAATTCATGAATTTGTAATTATTGTCTGAGAAAACTAATTCTAATATGCAAAACATGGTACATTTACAAGCAAGCTGAGTTATGCATGGTACAATTTTAATAATCCTTTAGAATTATGAATAATTAAAATTTATACTCCTAGATAGCTTTTAGATCTATAATGGTGACAAAAATAAAACTAAATTATATTTAACCTACTTCAAAATTTAATTTGTTCTTAATTTCCATATTCCATCTGAAGATATTTAAATTTTTCATATCTTCAAAATTCCTACTAATTTTTATATTTTGCTGTAGTGGTATATTATAGCATAAAATGGTTTGCACTTTGTGTATGACCTTTTACTTTCATGCAGCACACTCTGGCTCTCCTTAAGCAAAAATATACAACCAGACCTAATTTTTTCAGGGTATATTTCCTTAAATTTTGTGAGTATTCTTTTCTTTCATATAAAAAAAATGGATGTGAAAAATAAAAATAATTTGTGATTCTGCAGACCGTTTATTCAGGAACTCACAATATAGAGAAAAGTCATTCTGATAAGAATTAATCTCTGCTTTATATTTTAATATAAAAAATTATACTGTGATAGAGGGACTTCTGGCCATGGCTGGGGGAAGAGGGCAGGGATATATAGTCCAGTACAATTTGTGCAAATTTAAAAACGCAAGTTCTAATGGATAAAGAAGATGTGGTACATATATGCAATGCAGCCATAAAAAAGAACAAAATATTGCAATTTACAGCAACATGGATGGACCTAGAGATTATTATACTAAGTGAAGTAAGTCAGAAAGAGAGAGACAAATATCAGAAAGATATCACTTATATTTGGAATCTAAAATACAACACAAATGAACATATCTACAAAACAGAGACATAGAGAATGGAGAAGGGGGGGTGGGGGAAGGAAGGATTGGGAGTTTGGGATTAGCAGATGCAAAGTATATATATATAGGATGAATAAACAACAAGGCCCTACTATATAACGTAAGGAACTATATTTAAGATCCTGTAATCATAATGAAAATATGAAAAAAATTATATGTATAACTGAATCACTTTGCTGTACAGGACAAATAACACAACATTTTAAATCAACTATACTTCAATAAATTTTTTTTAAATGCAAGTTTTCAGAATAACAGTACACATCTTATAAGTATAAAAAACAGAAAAATTTAAAATTTATTTCAAAACAAACTTTTGATAGGGAAGGAAATGAGAGTGTGACTGTATTAAATGTGAATAAATAAGGAAATAAAATCAGGCATGGGCTTGTCCAGGACCAATTATGAAATGTTCAGTAAACTAAGTGATACGATTAAACCTACTTTTTTGTATCAGAAGTCAGAAAATAACCAAAACAATTGTTTCTATTTCAGCTGAGCTTATTTCACCACTATTACATGATGATTATCACGGATGCCCACTTTATTTCTGCGAGTTAGTACTTATTGAATTCCTACATGTGCATAGAATTTGACTTTAAAATTAACAGAATAACCAGTCCTTTCCACTCTAAAAATATTATGCATATTATTTTTTTTTAGGTTTCATTGTCTAGAAAAGTCAGTAGCTCAAATGTTGCTCTTTTTAAATAAAAGTAAATTTTCAAATAAATGCAATTTAAAGTACTCATAATTTGATAAGAAAAAGAAGCATATTTCAAAATGTTTATACTGAAAGTAAAAAACTTATTTGAAAAACAAATATGAATACTATAACCAAGAAAAAGATGTATACCACAACCATATATGCACTTAATGAAAATTTAGTGAAGAATAATTTACCAAAATAAAATAAGTCTTCCTGGCATTTAGAATTTGGAAGCAGTTATTAAGTTGAACCATATAGAACTGTATTTGAAGTTCAAAAACATTTGTATGTCAGTCTCATATGGTTTACCACTTTCTTTTAGTAAGAATTCTGATGAATCATAGTACACTGAGAGTGAAAGGAAAATAGCACAAAGATATGTCAGAAACACAGAAAAATATTATCTGACCTGTTTGTGTTGAGTACTTATTCAATATCCTCATTAACAGAGGAGACAACAATTAAATAAAAATATTAGTCTATTACTTTAGGGAGGTACAATCTTGATATAGTCAGATCACTAATAAAATCAAATGCACATGCTTTATTTGCTTGACTCCATATTCAAATGATTTTATTCAATTACAGCATGATATGATATTGTTGACCTTATATAATTAAAGCAAACAATTCGTGGGTTAAAAATAAATATTCAGACACTTTGTAAGACTTTAATATGATAATCTTATTATTGCACTGAATATTTATTTTAAAATTTATTGGATTTTGAGCTGCTTTTCTTCATTCTCTCTTTTGAAATATATTCAGAATGCTACATTCTTAAACTGACAGTTATTATTTTTGTCTGCCCATTTATTTTATCTTTTTAAGAATAGAATCCAGAAAGATGACCTGCATTTACTAGGTACTCAATAAAAGATAAACCAATTAAATCAAGTCTTTAATCATCACATTTTAAAATATTTAATCCTAAATTAACAAACAAGTCTTGTTTCACAGGAAGATGTAAGATATTTAAATATTTTTTCATTTTCCACTTTTGTACACACTGTTTCTTTAGTTCTGAGGCTCCAAGAAGAGGTTATTGACATGGAGTTGAGACAGAGACCAATTCATTAATCAAACATAGTTTTATACTTTGTAAAATTGTGGGAAATCAAGAATTGGGTAAGGATTATTGGCAAAGATATCAGATAAATAACCAATGGAATATAAAATTTAAGTAAATACTTAAAATATATTTATGAGAATAAAGAATATAGAGGAATATAAACATCAGAAAGCTGGCAATATTGTAGGCAATAATAATTCATTATTTGTAATTAAAAAATATATATATATATATTTTTTGCGGTATGCGGGCCTCTCACTGTTGTGACCTCTCCCCTTGCGGAGCACAGGCTCCAGACGCACAGGCTCAGCAGCCATGGCTCATGGGCCCAGCTGCTCCACGGCATGTGGTATCTTCCCGGACTGGGGCACAAACCCGTGTCCCCTGCATCAGCAGGCGGACTCTCAACCACTGCGCCACCAGGGAAGCCCAGAAATTGACCTTTTTATGTCATTTTCAAGCAACTCCAAGGAATGATGTGCTTTCCACATGTCAATTCTTTTTGAACTTCATATTAGTAGTAGAAAAGATTAAATATAATAGAGAAAACTGCCAATCTTTGGCAGAGTTTAGGATAAGAATCTTCCAAATTTGAAACATACAGCTATAAAAGGAGATTATAATAAATTTTATAAAATGGCTTTTATAAAAATATTTATTGGGGTAAAAAATATAATTTTATGACAGAAATTAAACATTTAGAATTAGAATCAGAAACACTTAAAAAATATCTGATTCATTTTGTCTTAAATTAATAATATATAAGCATTTGGATTTAAAGTATCCTATTTTCAAAGCATTGCACAAGTTCATCTTACTGAATTTTATGCCAGAATCCACCAAATATAAAATATTTTTATATTTTCCTATTTTCCCTTTTCCTTCCCTTTGAAAAACTGTCCTGCCCCATTGTAAGCATTCTTGGTGAGACTGTCTTTCAAAGTAACTTTTCCTCCACTGGCCCAAGAATGGGAAATGGAAATGTTACCAAACGAAGTCTATCAAAGCCTTCTAAGGTCTGAATGATAGAAATGATACAAGACTGGAAAAATTCAGAGTTGCTTCTTCTAAGGAGGTATCTATCCCATGATCTTCCACTACTATGGGTTTCTAGTTTTCCAGAATTGCCTGGCTCTCAACCTTCCAGAGGCCTACCTGTGTGACTTTTCCTTTGGTTTTCATGAAATACTGCAAATTCATTCAGTAAATCATTTTTTCTTTAACTTAATCATGTTTGTTTTATATTACTGGCAATAAAGTAACCTAACATGAAATGTTTACAGGAATGAATTATCTCAGAACTGCATTGTCAAATACAGAATAATTAAAATGAATGCATTTTTATATTTCATATCAAAGCTTTTATATATTTCTCATTCTAAAAGCTGTGTTATCAATATACCTAAATGACGTTAAAATATGTGTTAATTTTCTCACACAGATGACCTTTACAATGTTTGTATATTGTTCTTGAGAATGTCATCAAATAGTCAATAATTTTTTTAAATCACATACATAATTGTTATAAGACAATACAAAACTCTATATGTGTTCAGTTTTATTTGTTTAGCCTCACTAAATATTTTATGTATTTTTTTCTGTTTTTCTTTTTTTTTTTTCTAATTTGAAGTTATATAAGCTGTTCCCTCCTTCTTCCCATCATGCATCAATTGCTGAGGGCTCTAGGATTTTATTATACACATAGACTTAACTCTAAACCCTGGGTATTCTAGATCTTTTTAATGTGAATTCCTAAAAGTGCCAGGTATCTCATTATAAAATGAAAAAATAGTACCTAACTTCAGTTTTATGAAGGCTAGTTGCTGTCATATATTAAAGAACCAAGAATCATTGACAGCACTACTTATATAAATTCATTCTGGGTATTGATACATGGTCTTATCTAATTTATAGAGAAATTTTAAAATTTATGTTTGAAAGTATTTTTTGGGTTTTTTTTTTGCGGTATGTGGGCCTCTCACTGTTGTGGCCTCTCCTGTTGTGGAGCACAGGCTCCGGACGCGCAGGCTCAGCGGCCATGGCTCACGGGCCCAGCCGCTCCGCGGCATGTGGGATCTTCCCGGACCGGGGCACGAACCCGTGTTCCCTACATTGGCAGGCGGACTCTCAACCACCGCACCACCAGGGCAGCCCTTGAAAGTATTTTTATTAAAATACATTTATAGCAGAAGGGGCTGCTCATCTATAAAGAAGTTTCCTCATGTTCCGTTTTTTGTTGTTAACAATTTTTTACCCTTTTTGGGCAATTCACTGATTTCCTTTTTATGGAAAGAGGGCAACAATGTGCAAGCTGAACAGTTCTTTCTGTTATCTGTTTATTTTTCTAAAAATATGGATCATCTATCCTTCTCAGCTATCTTGAGGGTCTAAAGACATTAAAAAAAAACAAGATTTAATCACTTTAGAATTCTGCTTATCAGTACTGTTATTTATCTATGTAATGTTATTGTATATTTCCTTGGTTATATATCTCATTATCTATGTTGTTTACACTTGTCTTTTAAAATCTGTGTTCACTGGATGCAGCCTCTGTTCTCCTTTGTTATAGATGCTCTCCCCTCCCTCCCTGATAGAACTTGTTATTATATAATCTTTCTTAAACTGCATTGTATTTTGTAATTATTCCCATGTCCCCTCCTTATCCTTCCTTTATTAGCCAACGATCACAACCATATTCATCCATAATTAGTGCCACAGCTATTTTAGAGTGAAAAAAATTACTACCATTATTTAGAACAGAAACTAATGCCAAAAAAGTCAGGCAATATTTTTTAACTAATCAAGATATGTTATAATTTAATCTACCTCAAGGTCAATAGTTAAAACTTCCATTATTGCTAATGTGAACTGCATGATGATTTTCCATCCCATAAATACTCTGTGTTACAAGTCTTCTGCAGCTCAAGCAATGCAATCTATCCAATTCTTCAATCCAGTATTCCAGGAGCCATTTCAAATCCCTCCCAGTCTTTTTCAGCAACTTCTAATGCATGAAAAACTCCTGTTTATAGCATTTACAATTTATACTTCAAATCCAGTTGTTTGGGGATATATCCACTGGCATTATCCTTATTCATAAATAACGTCTGCTTCAAAGTTCTGGAGGAATTAAATAAAATCTGGGTCACCCATTTATAAGCCCTAAAGTGAATGTGGCCAGAAGTAGTTATTGCTTTCATTAGAACGTACCAATACAGTAGTAGCCTCTTTGTCTGCTGTAGGGCTTATTTGCCAATTTGGGAGCAGAAGGAATTCTGCTTCACAACCTGTTACACAGTTTAACATCATTATGTAGTTTTGTTAATTTTTAAAAATTGAAATATAGTTGATTTACAATGTTTCAGGTGTATAGTAAAGTGATTCTGTTATATATATATATATATTTTTTTTTTTTTCATATTGTTTTCCATTATAGGTTATTGCAAGATATTGTGTATAATTTCTTATGCTATACAGTAGGTCCCTGTTGGATATCTCTTTTATATATAGAAGTTTGTAACTGCTAATCTCAAACTCCTAATTTATCCCTCCCCCTCACCTTTCCTCTTTGGTAACTGTAAGTTTGTTTTTTGTGTCTGTGAATCTATTTCTGTTTTGTAAATGAATTCATTTATATAATTTTTTTGATTTCACATATAAGTGATATCATATATTTGTCTTTGACTGACTTCACTTAGTATGATAATCTCTATATCCACCCATGTTGCTGCAAATGGCATTATTTCATTCATTTTTATGGTTGAGTAGTATTCTATTGTTTATATGTACCACATCTTCTTTATCCATTCATCTGTCGAAGGACATTTAGGTTGCTTCCATTTCTTGGCTATTGTAAATAGCACTGCTGTGAACATTGGGGTGCATGTATATTTTAGAATTAGAGGTTTCTCTGGATATATACCCAGAAGTGGAATTGCTGAATCATATGGTAGCTCTATTTTTAGTTCTTTTAAGGAACCTCCATACTGTTCTCTATAGTGGCTGTACCGATTTACATTTCCACCAATAGTGTAGGAGGGTTTCTTTTTCTCCACATTTATTGTTTGTAGACTTTTTGATGATGGCCATTCTGACTGGTGTGAGGTGATAACTTATTGTAGTTTTGATTGGCAACACTCTAATAATTAGCGATATTGAGCATCTTTTCATGTGTCTGTTGGCCACCTGTATGTCTTCTTTGGAGAAATGTCATGTTTTCCTAGAAGCCAATGAAGCATAAAAAGTTTCTACCAAATAAATGTAATAACTGTTGGCTAGAAAGCACTTTAATGAGTGCATAGAGTAGTGACAAAAAGAGTTTACAATTTCTGGAGAAAGTATGGACTCTCTGGGATTTAGGTTGAAAGAGAGATGAAAATGATAGAAGCAAATTCCTCTAATATGAAAAAATCAGCATATTTTTTCAAGTATCTCCTTCCACAAGGGCAGGCAAGACTTAAGCTTTAAAACTTCAATATTGTTATATAGTATTTAGCTAATGGCATGTGTGCTTAAACCTCCTGTTAATATTGCTTTCAGTGACATAGCTTCTTTCTTTTGTTATATCGGAATAAAATAGAAATTATTGAAGACACAAATTAAACAACAGTTACAAAAAAGGTAAAGCATAGAAGAAAAAATAGTGCTGTAAATTTTGATATACCATAATTTATAGAAGTCCCTTTACCCCTTTCATTTGTGGGTTTTTTTTCTTTAATTGAAGTATAGTTGATTTACACTGTTATTTTAGTTTCTGGTATCCAGCCAAGTGATTCAGTTATATATATATATAACTGAATATATATACACACACGTATATGTACATATATATTTCTTTTCATACTCTTTATTATAGGTTATTACAAGAAATTGAATATAGTTCCCTGTGCTATACAATAGGTCCTTGTTGGTTATCTATTTTATATTTAGTAGTTTATATCTGCTAATCCCAAATTCCTAATTTATCCCTCCCCCTCTTTCCTCTTTGATAACCATGTTTGTTTTCTATGTTTGTGAGTCTCTTTTTGTTTTGTAAATAATTTCATTTATATCATATTTTTTAGATTCCACATATAAGTGATATGATATGATACTTGTGTTTCTCTGTCTCACTTCACTTAGTATGATAATCTTTAGGTTCATCCATGTTGCTGTAAATGGCACTATTTCATTCTGTGTTACGACTGAGTACTATCCCATAGTATTTATGTACCACATCTTCTTTATCCATTCATCTGTCGATGGACATTTAGGTTGCTTCCATATCTTGCCTATTGTAAATAGTGCTGTTATGAATGTTGGAGTGCATGTATTTTTTCAAATTAGAGTTTTCTCTGGATATATGCCCATGAGTGGGATTGCAGGATCATATGGGAACTCTAGTTTTAGTTTTTTAAGGAACCTCCATGCTGTTCTCCATAGTGGCTGCCCCAGTCTATACTGAGGAGATTATTTTTAAAATGTGTCTGGCTGTGTGTCAAGGATTGCCTTTTTGTGTGTATGCTTGGTTTGGAAATTGCTTTTCCCCCTCACCAACTGACTTTAACTATATTTATATGAACTGAAAAGAAGTCCTGGGCCACAGCCTGTGAACCAACATTGAAACATTGCTTCTCAAAGCACAGTTCTAGCAGGAGGGACACGTTTGATGAATGAATGATAGTCATGTACTTAAATGAACTGAGGTTGTATCATCACCAAGTTGGAATGTAGAAAAAATACAGTTTTTTACAGAAGTACATAGATTTGGGGAAGCTATGGACAACTGTGAACCAATTCCAATTGACAAAACAGATTGTCTTAAATGTTTTAGGGGATAATTTTTGCAAGTAAATTGAGACAATGCTATCAGTACATACATAAGGTAATGTCTATATGTAATAGTAAATTAGCAAACTTCACATTTGAAGGAAATGGAAAGGACTATTTGTGTGGTTCACATACTCATTTTTTTATTAAGAATATATTAAATACTAAGGATTATCATGTTTGTAAGAAATGAGTAAGTTGTAATTCTAATACAAAGTAAATGCAATCAAAATGAACATATAACACACTTATGGCTAATATGACAACTGTAATTTGCACCATGCTATGAAAATACATGCTAAAAAACATTTAATTTTCCTTCATCAAATATGGGAAGATATAATGTATGGAAATGCATTTTCACATAAAATACAATGCATTTTCCTAATTAAAAATAACAAATGCTACAGAAATGTTGGAAATTGATAAAAAACAAATTAAAGCCCACATATTTTCAATTCTGTGGCATTATTAACATGATGGCAAAAATAGGATAGAATTGAATGTAAACAGTAGTCAGGAGTATAAAGTGGTATGTCATATTATTTTGATAAAAGTAGTGAAAATGAAAACACACCATGTAAAAACACTGATTTTGATAATATTGTATTCATCAGGTAATTTATGGCCTTCTTAGAAATGTACAACCTGATTAGTAAAAAAAAAAAGAAAAAAATTTGGGAAGCAATGTACTGAGCTTCCAACCAAAAAGAGAAAATTTAAAAATAAAGGAATAAAAAACATTAACTAGTAAACTGATAAAAATAAAAACTAAGCAGTTAAGGGACATATTTTTTAACAAAGCTAAAAACTGTTTCTAGAAAACGAAAATAAAATAGACCAACATTGGCAAGTAAGTTCAAAGAAAAAAGGTAGAACTTACAAATAAATAGCTTCAGACATTTAAAAAATATTTTAAAATAATTGCATATAGAAAAATTAAAAAAAACTAAAAATGTGTCATAAATAAATTTAGACCAATGGAACTGAAAATCTAAATGAACCTGGCAGTTTTAAGGAAAAATTTTAAAAGTCTCAAAACTGAAAGAAATAGGAAACCTTCTTTGTAAATGACAGAATAATGCCAATAAATTCTCTCTCTGTTAAAAATGGCCACCAATCTCAATCTGATCAAAAAAAAAAAGATAAATGTACTGGGATGAAAAGACAGTTTACCACAATCTGTGCAAAGCTTCATGTTTTACAAGAAATTAGGTCTGTGGTTCATTATTTTGTTAGTCTCTTGCATTCATACCACATCCTATTTATACAACATCAGAAGAAAAACTTTTGCCTTTGGGTTTTCAAGGGAGAAGGATTTCCCTCAATCCTCTTAAGGTCCTTGGCTGGGTCTGAAAATTAAACTGACAAAGACAGGTTAACAAAAGAAAAGCATAGAAATGCATTTAATATAATTTCCATGTGACATGGAAGCAATCACAAGGAAACAAAAGCCTGAAGAAACAGACCTGCTTTTCTTCATGCAGGTTTGATGGATTAATGGAGAAATAGGATAGGTCAGACAGTACGAGGTAAGTGTAGGAAACAGGGAAACTTAGCAATGCCTCTTTGTTAGGATTCTTCTTGGAATCCCTTTGTCTTTGAAGAAAAGGACTTTTTTTTTTATTGGTCTGGATATAGGGAGGGCACTTCTCTTGTGAGGGTTTATGACCTGCTTCAGGGAAGAAGGAGGGGGATGGGAGGGCAGAGTGACCTTCCTGCTGTTTTCTCAAACTGCTTCCATTTAAAATATTCAATTGCCAAGGTGTCATATTTTGAGGTAGCATGTCCTGAAGCCACCAGGCTCTTTCTTTCTTCTTTCCTTCCTTCCCTCCCTTCCTTCCTCCCTCCCTCCCTCCCTTCTCTTCCTTCTCTTTCTTCCTTTCCTTTCTTTCTTCCAGTTCCTTCCTTCCTTCCTTCCTTCTTTCCTTCCTTCCTTCCCTCCCTCCCTCCCTCCCTCCCTTCATTATAGTATAGTTTCTACAATACCAGGGATCATTTTCTGTTTATCTCTAACAGGCATACTACCAGTACCTATGTTTGAATAAAGTTAAGACTAAATTTGGCAATATTCATATTTTAGGTTATTTCTAATTCTTTGGGGAGTTTTAATCTTTGTTGACCTAAGTTGTATTGAATAGATCATACTTAATGATACTTAAAGATAAGCCCAGTACTGGTTTTTCATCCCCCCATGCCTACCAATATTCAGATAAGTGAAACTGTATATTGGAAGGAAAATAATTTAAAAACCCAAAATTTTAAATACAGTCCTATTTGGTGATTCCAACTATACAAAATGCATGCGATGGTTGAAGAAGAGTTAACCATAAGATAAAATGAAGAACTGCTATTTTTCTGCCAGATTGAGGAATATAGTGACTTACTTATATTACATATTACATCATAGTCCAAATTATTGACATTTTAAGGAATAGCATAATTAGAAATTGAATTTCTAAGGAGATAATAGCTCAGAATGAAATTGATCTTTACCTCTCAGACAAGATTCTCTCTTTAGCCAAACTCTATTCAGAATCCTCTGTGCTCTTTTTTGACTAGGACCCATCCTTCAACATGTCTTTAAGGAACCAGTTTTAGCAAGAATCCTGCTGAGACAAGTTTGCTAGAATACCCCACCATCAATGTCTGATCGCCCTTGACATCTGACCAAATTTCTCATCCCTGACCATCCTTGAAGTGTGGATGAAAAAATGTTGCCTGCCATATCAGCAAACAAAGGGTGCTGCACCCATCAGGCCATCGGCCACTACAGCTGCCCCGATGGTGATGGTGCGCCTTGAGGGAACTCGGATGGAGACAAACAGGCTGCCCACTGCCAAGCCCTCAAACATTGCAGCCACCCCAAACTGTACACCGTTAAGGGATACAGGATGGTAAAGAACAGGATACTGGCCCCAGACAGCTAAGGTGCATATCAAAGGAATGATTTCAATGAACCCAGACTCTTGAATCATCCCATACATAGAAAAGTGCTAAATTCATTAACTAGAGACCTCTGGTTTTCTTTTTTTTTTTTGGCAGTGCCCTGCAGCCTGTGGGATCTTAGTTCCCTGACCAGGGATTGAACCTGCTCCCTCAGCAACGAGATCGTGGAGTCCTAACCACTGGACCACCAGGGAATTCGCTAACAGTAATCTTTTGATGTTCTGACTACCTGGTTTCTGTTGCAAAAATCCTTACGTATCGTGGCTCCTCCCTAATCTCTTTGAAGCAGTCCCTCAGAGCTGTCTGAGAGGCTGTCTTCTAGGCTGAAGTCCTCAGTTTTGTCTGCCAAATAAAACATAATTCTCAACTTTTAGAGGCTGTACATTTTTTTTTCAGTCCACAGTTTGACAAACAAGGAAGGGGCCCAGAGCAGACTCCTATCCTTCACCTGAACTCTACAAGGAACTGGAGCATTGGTACTGGCAGAGGCCTTTCCTCCTCAGAAGTCCAGATGAATTTGGGTGAGTCTCTCCTGGTTCTCAGATCTCCTGATCATTGGTTGATTATCCTGAGGTTTTTAAAAATTTTATTGGGGTATACTTGATTTAAAATGTTGTGTTAGTTTTCGGTGTACAGCAAAGTGATTCAGTTATACATATACATGTATCTATTCTTTTTCAAGTTCTTTCCCCATTTAGGTTATTACAGAATACTGAGTAGCGTTCCCGGTGCTAAACAATAGGTACTTGTTGGTTATCTATTTTAAATATAGTAATATGTATATGTCAATCCCAAACTTCCAATTTATCCCTCCCCTATACCCTTCCCCACTGGTAACCGTAGGTTCATTCGCTAAGTCTGTGAGTCTGTTTCTGTTTTGTAAATAAATTTATCTGTATCATTTTTTTTTAGATTCCACATATAAGCTATATCACATATTTGTCATTCTCTGACTCACTTCACTTAGTATGATGATCTCCAGGTCCATCCATGTTGCTGCAAATGGGATTATTTCATTCTTTTTATGGCTGAGTAATATTCCGTGGTATATATGTACCACATCTTCTTTGTCCATTCATCTGTCGATGGACATTTAGGTTGCTTCCATGTCTTGACTACTGTAAATAGTGCTACAATGAACACTGGGGTGTATGTATCCTTTCCAACCATAGTTTTCTCTGGATATACAGCCAGGAGTGGGATTGCTGGATCATATGGTAGCTCTATTTTTAGTTTTTTAGGGAACCTCCATACTGTTCTCCACAGTGGCTGTATCAATTTACATTCCCACCAACAGTGCAGGAGGGTTCCCTTTTCTCCACACCCTCAGCATTTATTGTTTGTAGATTTTTGATGATGGCCATTCTGACTGGTGTGAGGTGATACCTCATTGTAGTTTTGATTTGCATTTCTCTAATAATTAGCGATGTTGAGCATCTTTTCATGTGCCTGTTAGCCATCTGTATGTCTTCTTTGGAGAAATGTCTATTTAGGTCTTCTGCCCATTTTTTGATTGGGTTGTTTTGTTTTTGTTTTTACAAAGTTCTATTTATTTTCAATAATGAAATCAACACAAAAAAGAGGAATTAAACCTCTAATTTTTAAATCTAACACTGTTCTTAGCACAAAACTATCCTGAATAAATAAAAGCACATTACTAGTAACCAAGTAAGACTTTTTCTCAAGGCTCTCGAGAGTTTTGTGTTTTAAACAAAACTGGATGGTAGGTAAAGAAACACATGCTAGAGACTTAACTGACACAGAGTCGAAGAAAAGAATAGCCAACAAACAGGCTCCCCAAATATAAGCTGGCAAAAGGAATACGGGGTTTTCAAAGCAGCCCAGAAATCAGAGTTCACTGTGGGATGCAAGGGTTTGGGACAGTCATGTTCAAGGCCTTGTAATTAAATCTTTCCACATTCCTAGATTCTTGATTTGGAATCTATCATGATCTAGAGGAGCTTCTGCCACAGGATAGGAGGCTCTTTATTTATGCTTTCTGAAAAGACCCATCTAATTTTCTGCTTTGACTTTGTCACTAGCTCCTCTCACTGATACAGCAGGGATTCCATTCCAGAAGGCGATTATTACTATGTAAAACAACCTCTCTGTTTTTGATTTTTCTTTTACAAGCACACTGATACTGCCAGGAATTGGTTTTTTGATATTGAGCTGCATGACCTGTTTATGTATTTTGGAGATTAATCCTTGTCATTCTCATCATTTGCAAAAATTTTCTTACATTCCGTGGGTTGTCTTTTCATTTTGTTTATGGTTTCCTTTGCTGTACAAAACCTTTTGAGTTCAATTAGGTCCCATTTGTTTATTTTTGTTTATATTTCCATTACTCTAGGAGATGAATCAAAAAAGACATTCCTGTGATCAAAGAGTGTTCTGTCTATGCTTTCCTATAAGAGTTTTATAGTATCAGGACTTATATTTAGGTCTTTAATCCATTTTGAGTTTATTTTGTGTGTGTGGTGTTAGAGAATGTTCTAATTTCATTCTTTTACATGTAGCTGTCCAGTTTTCCCAGCAGCACGTATTGAAGAGACTGTCTTTTCTCCATTGTATACTCTTTCCTCCTTTGTGGTAGATAAATTGACCAAAATTGACCATAGGCGCCTGGGTTTATCGCTGGACTATTCTTTTTTTTAACATCTTTACTGGAGTATAATTGCTTTACAATGGTGTGTTAGTTTCTGCTTTATAACAAAGTGAATCAGCTATACATATGCATATATCCCCATATCTCTTCCCTCTGTGTCTCCCTCCCTCCTACCTGCCCTATCCCACCCCTCTAGGTGTTCACAAAGAACCGGGCTGATCTCCCTGTGTTATGCGGCTGCTTCCCACTAGCTATCTATTTCACATTTGGTACTGTATGTATATCCATGCCACTCTCTCACTTTATCCTAGATTACCCTTCCCCCTCCACGTATCCTCAAGTCCATCCTCTAGTAGGTCTGTGTCTTTATTCCCGTCTTGCCCCTAGGTTCTTCATGACCATTTTGTTTTTGTTTTAGTTTTTTAGATTCCATATATATGTGTTAGCATACAGTATTTGTTTTTCTTCTGACTTACTTCACTCTGTATGACAGACTCCAGGTCCATCCACCTCACTACAAATAACTCAATTTCGTTTCTTTTTAGGGCTAGTAATATTCCATTGTATATATGTGCCACATCTTCTTTATCCATTCATCTGTTGATGGACACTTAGGTTGCTTCCATGTCCTGGCTATTGTAAATAGAGCTGCAGTGAACATTGTGGTACATGACTCTTTTTGAATTATGGTTTTCTCAGGGTATATGCCCAGTAGTGGGATTGCTGGGTCATATGGTAGCTCTATTTTTAGTTTTTAAGGAACCTCCATACTGTTCTCCATAGTGGCTGTATCAATTTACATTCCCACCAGCAGTGCAAGAGAGTTCCTTTTTCTTGACACCCTCTCCAGCACTTACTGTTTGTACATTTTTTTGATAATGGCCATTCTGATTGGTGTGAGATGATATCTCATTGTAGTTTTGATTTGCATTTCCCTAATGATTAATGATCTTGAGCAGTCTTTCATGTGTTTGTTGGTCATCTGTATATCTTCTTTGGATAAATGTCTATTTAGGTCTTCTGCCCATTTTTGGATTGGGTTGTTTGGTTTTTTGATATTGAGCTGAATGAGCTGCTTGTAAATTTTGGGGATTAATCCTTTGTCAGTTGCTTCATTTGCAAATATTTTCTCCCACTCTGAGGGTTGTCTTTTTGTCCTGTTTATCATTTCCTTTGCTGTGCAAAAGCTTTTTCCATTAGGTCCCATTTGTTTATTTTTGTTTTTATTTCCATTTCTCTATGAGGTGAGTCAAAAAGTATCTTGTTATGATTTATGTCATAGAGTGTTCTGCCTGTCTTTTCCTCTAAGAGTTTGATAGTGTCTGGCCTTACATTTAGGTCTTTAATCCATTTTGAGTTTATTTTTGTGTATGGTGTTAGGCAGTGTTCTAATTTCATTCTTTTACATGAAGGTGTCCAGTTTTCCCAGCACCACTAATTGAAGAGGCTGTCTTTTCTCCACTGTATATTCTTGCCTCCTTTATCAAAGATAAGGTGACCATATGTGCGTGGGTTTATCTCTGGGCTTCCTATTCTGTTCCATTGATCTATATTTCTGTTTCTGTGCCAGTACCATACTGTCTTGATTACTGTAGCTTTGTAGTATAAAGTCAGGGAGCCTGACTCCTCCAGTTCCATTTTTCTTTCTCAAGATTGCTTAGGCTATTCGGGTTTTTTTGTGTTTCCATACATATTGTGAAAATTTTTTGTTCTAGTTCTGTGAAAAATGCCCTTGGTAGTTTGATAGGGATTGCATTGAATCTGTAGATTGCTTTGGGTAGTAGAGTCATTTTCACAATGTTGAATCTTCCAGTCCAAGAACATGGTATATCTCTCCATCTCTTTGTATCATCTTTAATTTCTTTCATCAGTGTATTATAGTTTTCTGCATACAGGGCTTTTGTCTCCTTAAGTAGGTTTATTCCTAGGTATTTTATCCTTTTTGTTGCAATGCTAAATGGAGTGTCTCCTTAATTTCTCTTTCAGATTTTTCATCATTAGTGTATAGGAATGCAAGGGATTTCTGTGCATAAATTTTGTATCCTGCTACTTTACCAAATTCATTGATTAGCTCTAGTAGTTTTCTGGTAGCATCTTTAGGATTCTCTATGTATAGTATCATGTCATCTGCAGATGGTGACAGCTTTACTTCTTCTTTTGATTTGTATTCCTTTTATTTCTTTTTCTTCTCTGATTTCTGTGGCTAAAACTTCCAAAACTATGCTGAATAACAGTGATGAGAGTGGGCAACCTTGTCTTGTTCCTGACCTTAGTGGAAATGGTTTCAGTTTTTCACCATTGAGGATGATGTTTGCTGTGGGCTTGTCATATATGGCCTTTGCTATGTTGAGGAAAGTTCCCTCTATGCCTACTTTCTGCAGGGTTTTTATCATAAATGAGTGTTGAATTTTGTTGAAAGCTTTCTATGCATCTATTGAAATGATCATATGTTTTTTTTCCTTCAGTTTTTTAATATGGTGTATCACATTGATTGATTTACGTATATTGAAGAATCCTTGCATTCCTGGGATAAACCCCACTTGTTCATGGTGTATGATCCTTTTAATGTGCTGTTGGATTCTGTTTGCTAGTATTTTGTTGAGGATTTTTGCATCTATGTTCATCAGTGATATTGGCCTGTACTTTTCTTTTTTGTGACATCTTTTTCTGGTTTTGATATCAGGATGATGGTGGCCTTGTAGAATGATTTTGGGAGTGTTCCTCCCTCTGCTATATTTTGGAAGAGTTTGAGAAGGATAGGTGTTAGCTCTTCTCTAAATGTTTGATAGAATTCGCCTGTGAAGCCATCTGGTCCTGGGATTTTGTTTGTTGGAAGATTTTTAATCAGAGTTTCAATTTCAGTGCTTGTGATTGGTCTGTTCATATTTTCTATTTCTTCCTGGTTCAGTTTCGGAAGGTTGTGCATTTCTAGGAATTTGTCCATTTCTTCCAGGTATTCCATTTTATTGGCATATATTTGCTTGTAGTAATCTCTCATGATCTTTAGTATTTCTGCAGTGTCAGTTTTTACTTCTCCTTTTTCATTCTAATTCTATTGATTTGAGTCTTCTCCATTTTTTTCTTGATGAGTCTGGCTAATGGTTTATCAATTTTGTTTATCGTCTCAAAGAACCAGCTTTTAGTTTTATTGATCTTTGCTATCATTTCTTCCATTTCTCTTTCATTTATTTCTCATCTGATATTTATGATTTGTTTCCTTCTGCTAACTGGGGTTTCTTGTTCTTCTTTCTCTAACTGCTTTATGTGTAAGGTTAGGTTGTTTATTTGAGATGTTTCTTGTTTCTTAAGGTAGGACTGTATTGCTATAAACTTCCCCCTTAGAACTACTTTTGCTGCATCTCAGGTTTTGGGTTGTCGTGTTTTCATTGTCATTTGCTTCTAGGTATTTTTTGATTTCGTCTTTGATTTCTTCAGTGATCTCTTGGTTATTAAGTAGTGTATTGTTTAGCCTCCATGTGTTTGTATTTCTTACAGATTTTTTCCTGTAATTGATATCCAGGCTCATAGCGTTGTGGTCAGAAAAGATATTTGATACGATTTCAATTTTCTGAAATTTACCAAGGCTTGATTTGTGATGCAAGATATGATCTATCCTAGAGAATGTTCCATGAGCACTTGAGAAGAATGTGTATTCTGTTGTTTTTGGATGGAATGTCCTATAAATATCAATTAAGTCCATCTTGTTTAATGCATCATTTAAAGCTTGTGTTTCCGTATTTTCATTTTGGATGATCTGTCCATTGGTGAAAGTGGTTAAAGTCCCCTCCTATGATTGTGTTACTGTTGATTTCCCCTTTTATGGCTGTTAGTATTTGCCTTATGTATTGAGGTGCTCCTATGTTGGGTGCATATATATTTACAATTGTTATATCTTCTTCTTCCAAAGGTCTCTGGAACTGTCCTTCATTCTTTTCATTCTTTTTTCTTTATTCTGCTCTGTGGTAGTTATTTCCACTATTTTATCTTCCAGGTCACTTATCTGTCTTCTCCCTCAGTTATTCTGCTATTGATTCCTTCTAGAGAATTTTAATTTCGTTTATTGTGGTGTTCATCATTGTTTGTTTACTCTTTAGTTCTTCTAGGTCCTTGTTAAACATTTCTTGTATTTTCTCCATTCTATTTCCAAGATTTTGGATCATCTTTACTATCATTACTCTGAATTCCTTTTCAGGTAGACTGCCTATTTCCTCCTCATTTGTTAGGTCTGGTGGGTTTTCACCTTGCTCCTTCATCTGCTGGGTGGTTTCTGTCTTCTCATTTTGCTTAACTTACTGTGTTTGTGGTCTCCTTTTCACAGGTTACAGATTCGTAGTTCCCATTGTTTTTGGTGTTTGCCCCCAGTGGCTAAGGCTGGTTCAGTGGGTGGTTTAGGTTTCCTAGTGGAGGGGACTAGTGCCTGTGTTCTGGTGGATGAGGCTGGATCTTGTCTTTCTTTTGGGCAGGTCCATGTCTGGTGGTGTGTTTTGGGGTGTCTGTAACCTTATTATGAGTTTAGGCAGTCCCTCTGCTAATGGGTGGGGTTGTGCTCCTGTCTTGCTAGTTGTTTGTCATAGGGTGTTCAGCACTGTAGCTTGCTGGTAGTTGAGTGGAGCTGGGTCTTGGCGTTTGTGGAGATCTCTGGGAGATTTTCACCATTTGATATTACATGGAGCCGGGAGGCCTCTGGTGGACAAGTGTCCTGACCTTGGCTCTTCCTCCTCAGAGGCACAGCCCTGACATCTGGCCAGAGTACCAGGAGCCTGTCATCCACATGGCTCACAATAAAAGGGGGGAAAAAAGAAAGAAGGAAAAGGATAAAATGAAATAAAATAAAGTTATTGAAATTAAAAAATAATTATTAAGAATAAATTTTAAGTAATAAAACAAAAAGAAAGAAAGCAACCAAACCAGAAAAGAAATCCACTAATGATAAGAAGCACTAAAGAGTATACTAAAAAAAAAAAAAATGGACATACAGAACCCTAGGACAAATGGTAAAAGCAAAACTATACAGACAAAATCACACACAGAATCATACACATACACACTCAAAAAGAGAAAAAGGGGAAAAAAAAATATATCATTGCTCCCAAAGTCCACCTCCTCAATTTAGGATGATTCGTTGTCTATTCATGTATTCCACAGATGCAGGGTACATCTAGTTGATTGTGGAGATTTAATCTGCTGCTCCTAAGCCTGCTGGGAGAGATTTCCCTTTCTCTTCTTTGTTCCCTTCAGCTTTGGATTTGGCTCCACCTTTGTGTGTAGGTCGCTTGGGGGCATCTGTTCTTCACTCAGACAGGATGGGGTTAAAGGAGCAGCTGATTCAGGGGCTCTGGCTCACACAGGCCAGGCGCAGGGAAGAGTATGGGATGTGGAGCAAGCCTGCCATGGCAGAGGCTGGTGTGATGTTGCACCACCCTGAGGGTGCTGTGTGTTCTCCCGGGGAAGTTGTCCC
>NW_021703774.1:6251046-6320796 GCF_005190385.1 Monodon monoceros | reverse complement strand
TTGCACCACCCTGAGGGTGCTGTGTGTTCTCCCGGGGAAGTTGTCCCTGGACCACGGGACCCTGGCAGTGGTGGGCTGCACAGGTTCCCAGGAGGAGAGATGTGGATAGTGACCTGTGCTTTTACAGAGGCTTCTTGGTGGCAGCAGCAGCAACCTTAGCATCTCATGCCAGTCTCTGGGGTCCGCGCTGATAGCCAGACCTCTCTGGAGCTCCTTTAAGCAGTGCTCTTAATCCTCTCTCCTCGCGCACCAGGAAAAAAGGAGGGAAGAAAAAGTCTCTTGCTTTTTCCCAGACTCCCTCCCAGCTAGCTGTGGCACACTCGCCCCCTTCAGGCTGTGTTCACGCAGGTAACCCCAGTCCTCTCCCTGGTATCTGGCCTCTGAAGCCTGAGTCTCAGCTCCCAGCCCCCTCCCACCCTGGTGGGTGAGCAGACAAGCCTCTCAGGCTGGTGAATGGCCGAGCGGGAATCTCTCTGCTTTGCCCTCTGCACCCCTGTTGCTGCACTCCCTTCTGTGCCTCTGAAGCTTCCCACCTCCGCCACCCGCAATCTCTGCCTGCGAAGGGGCTTCCTAGTGTGTGGAAGCCTTTCCTCCTTCATAGCTCCCTCCCAGAGGTGCAGGTCCTGTCCCTGTTCTTTTGTCTCTTTCCTTTTTCTTTTGCCCTACCCAGGTATGTGGGGAGTTTCTTGCCTTTTGGGAGGTCTGAGGTCTTCTGCCAGCATTCAGTAGGTGTTCTGTAGGAGTTGCTCCACATGTAGATGTATTTCTGATGTATTTGTGGGGAGGAAGGTTATCTCCACGTCTTACTCTTCCGCCATCTTGAAGCTCCTCCCTGTACTTTTCTATCCTGTTCCATTGATCTATATTTCTTTTTTTGTGCCAGTACCATACTGTTTTGATTACTGTAGCTTTGTAGTATAGTCTGAAGTTAGGGACCCTGATTCCTCTAGCTCTGTTCTTCTTTCTCAAATTGCTTTGGCTATTCATGGTCTTTTGTGTTTGCATAAAAATTGTAAAATTTTGGTTTAGTTCTGCAAAAAATGCCATTGGTAATTTGATAGGGATTGCATTCAATCTATAGATTGCTTTGGATGGTATAGTCATTTTCACAATATTGATTTTTCTAATCCAAGAACATTGTATATCTTTCCATCTGTTTGTATCATCTTCACGTTCTTTGCTCAGTGTCTTATAGTTTTCAGAATGCAGGTGTTTTGTCTCCTTAGGTAGGTTTATTCCTAGGTATTTTATTCTTTTTGATGTGATAGTAAATGAGATTATTTCTTTAATTTCTCTTTCTTATGTTTCATTATTACTTGTATAGGAAAACAACAGATTCTGTACATCAATTTTGTATCCTGCAGCTTTACTGAATTCATTGATGAGCTCTAGTAGTTTTCTGGTAGCATCTTTAGCATTTTCTACATATAGTATCATGTCATCTGCAAACAGGGACAGTTTTACTTCTACTTTTCCATTTTGGATTCCTTTTATTTATTTATACAGGGACAGTTTTATTTCTACTTTTCCATTTTGGATTCCTTTTATTTATTTATTTTTCTTCTCTGATTGCTGAGAGTAGGACTTCCAAAATGACATTGAATCAAAGTGGTGACAGTGGATATCCTTGTCTTGTTCCTGATCTTAGAGGAAATGCATTCAGCTTTTCACCATTGAGTATGATGTTAGCTGAAGGTTTGTCATATATGGCCTTTATTGTGTTGATGTATGTTCCCTCTATGCCCATTTTCTGGAGAGTTTTTATCATAAATGGGTGTTGAATTTTGTCAAAAGCTTTTTCTGCATCTATTGCAATGCTCATATGGTTTTTATTCTTCAATTTGTTAATGTGATGTATCACACTGATGGATTTGCAGATATTGAAAAATTCTTGCATCCGTGGGATAAATCCGAGTTATTCATGGTGTATAACCTATTTAACATGCTGTTGGATTTAACTTGCTAGTATTTTGTTTAGGATTTTTACATCTATTTTCATCAGTGATATTGGCCTATAATTTTCTCTCTTTTTTGTGGCATCTTTATCTGGTTTTGGTATCAAGGTGATGGTGGCCTCATAGAATGAGCTTGGGCGTGTTCCTTCCTTTGCAATTTTTGGTAATAGTTTCAGAAGGATAGGTGTTAACTCTTCTCTAAATGTTTCACAGAATTTGCCTGTGAGGTCATCTGTTTCTGGACTTTTGTTTTTTGGGAGTTTTTAAATCACTGTTTCAATTTCAGTACTTGTGTTTGGTCTGTTATTATTTTCTATTTCTTCCTGGTTCAGTCTTGGGAACTCGTACTTTTCTAAGAACTTGTCCATTTCTTCTGGGTTGTCCATTTTATTGCTTGTAGTAGTCTCTTATGATCCTTTGTATTTCTGTGGTGTCCATTGTAACTTCTCCTTTTTCATTTCTAATTTTATTGATCTGAGCCCTCTCCCTTTCTTTCTTGATGAGTCTGGCTAAGGTTTATCAGTTTTGTTTATCTTTTCAAAGGACAAACTTTTAGTTTCATTGATCTTTTCTATTGTTTTCTTGTCTCTATTTCATGTATTTCTGCTCTGAAATTTATGATTTCTTTCCTTCTACTAACTGGGTTTTGTTTGTTCTTCTTTCTCCAGTTGTGTTAGGTGTAAGGTTAGATTATTTTTTTTCCTTAATTTTTTTTTCCTTGTATTTCTATAAACTTCACCCTTAAGACTGCTTTTGCTGTGTCCCATACATTTTGGATCACCATGTTTTCATTTTCATTTGTCTCTAGGTATTTTTAAATTTCCTCTTTGATTTCTTCAGTGATCCATTGATTGTTTAGTAGCATATTGTTTATCCTCCACATGTTTTTGGCTTTTACAATTTTTTCTTGTAGTTGATTTCTACTTTTATCAAGCATCTTTTCTCACCACAATGCTATATGATTTCAATTTTCTTAAATTTACCAAGGCTCACTTTGTGGTCCAGCATGTGATCAATCCTGGAGAATATACCATGTGCACTTGAGCAGAATGTGTATTCTGTTGCTTTTGAATGGAACGCTCAATAAATATCAATTAAGTACATCCGGTCTAATATGTCTTTTAAGGCCTGTGTTTCCTTATTGATTTTTTTGTCTGGAAAGTCTGCCACTAATATTGTGTTACTGTCAGTTTCTCCTTTTATGGCTGTTAGTTTTTGTCTTATATATTGAGGTACTCCTATGTTGGGTTCATATATATTTACAGTTGTTACATCTTCTTCTTGGATTGATCTCTTAATCATAACGTAGTGTCCTTCCTTGTCTCTTGTAACAGTCTTTAAAGTTTATTTTGTCTGATATGATACTGCTACTCCAGCTTTCTTTTGATTTCCATTTGCATGGAATACCTTTTTCCATCTCTTCACTTTCAGTCTGTATGTGTCTCTAGATCTGAAGTGGGTCTTTTGTAGACAGCATATATATGGATATGGGTCTTGTTTTTGTATTCATTCATCCAGTCCATGTCTTTTGGTTGGAGCATTTAAACCATTTATGTTTAATCTAATGATTGATAGGTACGTTCTTATTGCCATTTTGTTAATTGTTCTGTTTTATTTTTGCGGTATGCAGGCCTCTCACTGTTGTGGCCTCTCTCGTTGTGGAGCACAGGCTCTGGATGTGCAGGCTCAGTGGCCATGGCTCATGGGCCCAGCTGCTCCACGGCATGTGGGATCTTCCCAGACCGGGACACGAACCCGTGTCCCTTGCATCGGCAGATGGACTCTCAACCACTGCACCACCAGGGAAGCCCTGGATTTGTTTTTGTACGTCTTTTTAATTCTCCCCTTTCTTCTTCTCTTAACCTGTGATTTAATGATTAATGTTGTATTTGGATTCCTTTTGTGTGTGTGTGTGTGTGTGTGTGTATATCTATTGTAGATTTTTGATTTGTGGTGACCATGAGGTTTTGATATAAGTCTATATATAAACAAGATTGTTTTAAGTTGCTTGTCTTTTCATTTCAAATGCATTTCCAATATCCTGCATTTTTCCGATATCCTGCATTTGTACTCGCCTCATGATTGCTGATTTTGATATCATAGTGTGTGGAAATTTGCTACCTTTAGTGTAGGTTTGCCTTTACCAGTGAGCTTTTCATTCATAATTTTCTTGTTTCTAGTTATAATTTTCTTGTTTCTAGTTGTGGCCTTTTCTGCATAGAGAAGTTCCTTTAGCATGTTAGAAAAAGCTGGTCTGGTGGTGAATTCTCTTACCTTTTGCTTGTCTGTAAAGTTTTTGATTTCTCTGTTAAATCTAAATGAGAGTTTGCTGGGTCGAGTATTCTTGGTTGTAGGTCCTTCCTTTTCATCACTTTATGGGAATATATTGTGCCACTCCCTTCTGGCATGCAGAATTTCTGCTGAGAAACCAGCTGATAATTGTATGGGAATTCCCTTTTATGTTTTTTATTGCTTTTCCCTTGTTGCTTTTAATATTTTCTCTATCTTTAACCTTTGTAAGTTTGATTACTATGTGTCTCATTGTGTTCCTCCTCATGTTTATCCTGCTTGGGACTCTGGGATTCCTGGACTTGGGTGACTGTTTCCTTTCCCATGTTGGGGAAGTTTTCAGCTATCATCTCTTCAAATATTTTCTCTCTCTGTTCTCCTTCTGGAACCCCTATAATGCAAATGTTGTGTTTAATATTGTTCCAGATGTCTAAATGTTGTGTTTAATATTGTTCCAGATGTCTCTTAGACTGTCCTCATTTCTTTTTCTGTTCTGCCCCAGTGATTTCCACCATTCTGTCTTCCAGCTCACTTACCCATTTTTCTGCCTCACTTATTAATTGGTGAGGTGAGGGTATCCCAACTAGTAATATCACTAGTGGCCTGAAGAGAATTACAATTTCTTCTAGAATAATTTCCTAAGGGCCATCCAATTAGATAGCAGATAGAGCCTTGGAGTGGAGAAATCCACCAGGGTAACCCAGAAGTACTGGATATATACATAATTGACCATAATCCTAACAATTGGATTAATGTTAACTCTGCATAAGACTGTGAAGTACATTTGGTTCATGAGCAAAACTGTGAGCAGTTGTCAAAGTAATTGGTATACAGACCTGGTCTGGCATCTTGGATCAGCTGTCTACTTCACATGTTGTTTTCTTCTCATCCTGGTCTGATAGATTCTCCTTATTTGAACATTGTTTTAAGGTGATTTTGAGGTCAGCTCTCCTCTCTATAAGCCAGTCCAGTGCAGGGGCCCTTTCTAACTGGAAATATTAATCCATGCATCAATTCTCTTCAGTTTTGCATTGCATGAGCTAGTTAAGAGTACCTGATAAGGGTCCTTCCATATAGGTTGGAGATGGTTCTTTAAATTATGTCTTCTCCAGTATGCATAATCATGTGGTTGCAGGTCACGGGGCGTCTGATCTTAATCCAAAAATAAGTTACTGAGATAAACTTCAGAAACAAATTTAAAGCGTCATTTTAATAATTCAATTAAATTTACAATAACATAAAAGCAAGGAGCTGTCTGGGAGGTGAGTCTTAGACAGGGAATACCAACTTCAATAACAAAACTAGAATTTAATATTCACTGAAACAATCTTATTCTCTCTAAAATGACCCTCATTTCTACCAAATATAGACAAATTAAGACTAATCTGTTGGTTTTAATAAACTTGGCATGATGATATATAAGTGTAACTGATCATAGGCTCTTTTAAAATTTGCTTCACTGGGACTTTTATAAGCAATCTCAGATCGAAATTTTAAAGGCCTCTCAAGGCCAGGAAAGCCATGCCAAAGGCTTGTCACAGATTTCATCTTACAGATTTAGGTGAATTCCTCCCTTTTTCAAAGTCCGCAGAATACCTTCAGATTCCTACATCTGTTAGGAGGTGACCTTCCTAATTTATCTGGTAAAGCTGTTAGGAACCTAAGAGTTTCCAATCTCTGGAGGGATCAGGTAGAGAGAAAAGATAAATGTTTCAATTCTGCTTACAAAGGTGTAACTTACCAATTTGCTGTGAGTCATAATTAGCTTGAGGGGAAGAGTTTTCTTAAATCTGGAAAACACAGATTAAAAGCCAGTAATGTTTCAGAGAAAAACCATAAAGTATACCCATATTCACCAGTTCACTCAGTCCTGTGTCACTAATCCTTTTTTTTAAACAATTTTATGAAGCCATTAGGCTTCCCATAAGACTTCTTTTTTACCCAGTTCAGCAGTATGCTCTGAAATTAATCAGAAACCTGTACTTGGAAAAAGTCCTCAGAGTAAAACCATAACTGACCATGACTGGCAAAAGACCTAAGAAGGCATGATAAAAAAAACCTGATTAAAAACCTAATCATAATGAAACTGACAAAGAAGTTTGGTTATTTCCATGACATTCAATATTAAAAGATAATAACTAGAATTATGACTGATAACATTTTACCAGGACATACTAGATTTGAGGGAATGCCATATAATTACTAGAATGCCAATATTAACAACATTTACCCATACAACATAATCTAAGAAGATTTACTACTCATTTGACAATATTTCCCATGGAATTTAACACACCAAATGAACCTAATTAGCTTAATATCGCTCCTTGGGATGTTTCAGGGGTCCTTTGAAGCATCCCAAAGTTAGCTAGGGGTCAAAGGAACTTCATTACAATTTGATTTGGGAAGTTTGTCAAAAAAATATAAAGAAGGTTTAAAAGACTTGGTTAAATATCATATATCACTGTGAAACAATACTTATTCACTTAACCAAAGTGACAAAAGGTTTTAGAGGCAAATATGGAAAGTTATAGCAGATGACTGATTAAAGGTAAAGAAACTGTACAGTTATTAGAAGCAGATTAACAATCTAACAAGGCTTTGTCCTCTTAACAGAGTCAAACCCAATTCAAGTTTGCACCAGCTACCTTAAAAATTTATTTACTCCAGGAGAGCAGCCACAATGACAAAGCAGAAAGACCCTGAGGTCATCTCCTCTCACAAGCACATCTCACAAGCACACCAAAATCACAAGTATCTGCAGAACAACCATCAGGGAAAAAGACCATAACCTACTGGAAAAGATCTTGTACAACAAAAGACACAAAGAAGGAAACACAACAAGATGGGCAGGAGGGGGAGAATTGTGATATAATCAAATCCCATACTCCCCAGATGGGCAACCAACAAACTAGAGAATATATTGCAGAAGTTCTCCCATAGGAGAGTTCTGAGCCCCATTATCAGTCTCTCCAGCCCCAGTATCTGGCACTGGGAACAGAGCCCCCAGAGCATTTGGCTTTGAAGGCCAGTGGGGCTTAACAGCAGGAGTCCCAAAGGACTGGGAGAAATAGAGACTTCATTAATAAAGGGTGCACACAAAATCTCACATGTACCGGGACCCAAGGCAAAAGCAGTAATTTGACAGGAGCCTGGGCCAGACCTAATTGTTGCTGATCTTCGAGACTCTCCCGAAGAGGTGGGGGACAGCTGCAGCTCAACCTGGGGACAGAGACATTGGTGACAGATATATTGGAGAACATTCAGTCACGTGAACACTACTGCTGCTGGCAGCTGACAGACAATATTGGCTCATTAGAACCAAGACCTGGCACCACCCAACAGCCTACAGGCACCAGTGCTGGGACACCTCGGGCCAAACAATTAAGTGGGTGGGGATACAGCACCACCCATCAGCAGACAGGCTGCCTAAAGCCTAAAGAGCACACAGCTGCCTCTGAACGTGCCCTTAGACATTCAGCCCCCTAGAGAGCCAAGACCCAACTCTACACACCAGTGGACAGGCACCAGCCCCTCCTTCCAGGAAGCCTGAACAAGCCTCTAGACCAGCCTCAACCACCAGGGGGTAGATACCAGAAGCAAGAAGGCTGTGATCCAGGAATGCAGCCCAGACCCCACCCTAGGACCAGCTGGGCCCTGGCCCTGCCCACTAGCAGGCCAAAGCAACCTTGAGGACACCTCAGACCCCATACCCAGCAATGTCTGTGAACAATACCCCTGCCCCAACAACAATGTGAAATGAGTTCTGGGATCCCTGGGCTCTGTAGCCAGACTCCAGGAACCAACTCTGCCTTCCAGTAGTCTGGCACTAACCCCAGGATCTGGCTTCACCTGCTAGTTGGTGGGCAACAGCCCCAGTATTTTGGAACCCTGACTCACCCACAGTGAGCCAGCACTAGCTCTGAGGCCCCCTAGGATTTTGCAAACAGCCACATCATAACCAGGCCCCATTAAACAGCATCATCCACAGAGGATAGGAAATGGCAACCAACCAGACTAGAGGCCAAACAAGCCTAGCAGACTGCCCACATAGTCATCCTACCACCACAGAAAGACCCACGCAGCCCTCTTAGGAGAAACCACTAGTGCATTTAGCATGGGTAACAAAAGGGTAGTGCATGGCAGGGACTCATAAGATACTTCCTAGAGTGGGCCACTTCTCTAAGGTCAAGAAATGTAACTAACCTAACATACATAAAAATACTAAAAGCAAATTAGACAAAATGAGGCAGCAGAGGAATATATTCCAGACAAAGGCACAAGATAAAACCCCAGAAGAACTAAGTGAAGTGGAGATAGATAGGTAATCTACCCAAGAAAGAGTTCAGAGTAATGACTGTGAAGATGATCAAAGAACTCAGGAGGAGAATGGATGCACAGAATGAAAAGTTAGAAGTTTTTAACAAAGAGTTAGAAAATATAAAGAACAACCAAACATGGATGAAGAATACAATAACTGAAATGAAAAATATACTAGAGGAAATCAATAGTAGACTAAATGATTCAGAATAATGGATCAGTGAGCTGGAAGACAGTAGTGGAAATCATGGCTGATGAACAGAAAAAAAAAGAAAACAAACAGGACAGTTTAAGAGACCTCTGGTAAAAGGTCAAGCACACTAATATTCACATTGTAGGCGTTCCAGAAGGAAAAGGGAAAGAGAAAGAGCCTGAAAAAATACCTGAAGAGATAACCACTGAAAACTCCCCTAACCTGAGAGAGGAAACAGTCACCCAAGTCCAGGAAGTGCATAGAGTCCAATACAGGATTAAACCAAATAGGAAGACACCAAGACACATTGTAAACCAAATAAGAAAAAATAAAGAGAGAATACTAAAAGCAGTAAGGGAAAAACAACAAATAACATACAAGAGCATTCCCATAATGAGATCAGCTGATTTTAGAGCAGAAATTCTGCAGGCCAGAAGGGAGTGACATGACATGTTTAAAGTATTGAAAGGGAAAAACCTACAACCAAGAATACTCTACCTAGCAAGTCTCTAGATTTGATGGAGAGAGCAAATGCTTTATAGACAAGCGAAAGCTAAAAGAGTTCATCACCACTAAACAAGCTTTACAATAAATGTTAAAGGAACTTCTCTAGGTGAAAAAGAAAAGGCCACAACTAGAAACAAGAAAATTATGGAATGAAAAACTCACCTGAAACGGCAAATGTACAGTAAAGGTAGGGAATCATCCACATACAAAGCTAGTAGGGAGGTTAAAAGACAAAATTAGTAAAAACAACTGTAACCACCATAAGCAGTTAAGGGAAACAAAAATTTAGATGTAAAATATGATATCAAAAATAGTAATTGTGACAGGAGGAGAGTACAAATTCACAGTATTCCAAATGCATTTAGAATTAAGAGATCAGCAGCTTAGAACAATCATACACACACACACACGCATACAAAAACCTCATGGAAACTGCACACCAAAAATCTAACCAAAAATCTCTGATACACAAATAAAAAAGAAAAAGGAATCCAAACATAACACTATAGATAGTCATCAAATCACAAGAGAGTGAACAAAAGAAGAAACCGAAAAAAACCTATAAAAACAAATCCAAAACAATTAACAAAATAGTAATAAGGATATACATAGAGCTAATTACCTTAAATGTTAAGGGACTAAATGCTTCAACCAAAAAACACAAGCTAACTGAATGGATACAAAAACAGAGCCATATATATGCTGCCTACAAGAGACTCACTTCAGATCTAGGCAAACATACAGATTTAAGGGAGAGGAAAAAGGTATTCTATGCAATAAGAAATTAAGAGAAAGCTGGAGTAGCAATACACATATCAGACAAAATAAACTTTAAAAACTGTTAGAAGAGACAAAGAAGGACACTACCTAATGATCAAAGGGTCAATCCAAGAAGAAGATTTAACAAGTGTAAATATATATGCACCCAACATAGGAGCACCTCAATATATAAGGCAAATATTAACAGCAATAAAAAGAGAAATCAACAGTAACACAGTAATAGTAGGGGACTTTAACACCCCACTTACATCAATGGTCAGATCATCCAGACAGAAAATCAGTAAGGAAACACAGGTCTTTAATAACATAGTAGACCAAATGGACTTAATTGATATTTATAGAGCATTCCAACTGAAAGTAGTAGACACATTGTTTTCAAGTGCACATGGAACATTCTCCAGGATAGATCAAATGATTGGCCACAACACAAGCCTCAGTAGATTTAAGAAAATTGAAATAATATCAAGCATCTTTTGCAACCACAATGCTATGAAACTAGAAATCAACTACAAAAAACCCAAAACTGCAAAAAGCACAAACACATGGAGATGAGAAAATGTGCTACTAAACAACCAATGGATTTCCTCTCTGAGGAAAATCAAAGAGGAAATCAAAAATACCGAGAGACAAATGAATACGAGAACATGATGATTCAAAACATATGGGATGCAGCAAAAGCAGGTCTAAGAGGGAAGATTACAGCAAGAAAAGCTTAACTCAGGAATCAAGCAAAATCTCAAATAAACAACCTAAGCTTATGCCTAAAGCAACTAAGAAGAATAAACAAAGCCCAAAGTTATTTGAAGGAAAGAAACCAAAGTTCAGAGCAGAAACAAATGAAATATAGATGAAAAAAAAAGCAATAGAAAAGATCAATGAAACTAAAAGCTGGACCTTTGAAAAAATAAAATTCATAAAACCTTTAGCCAGACTTCATCAAGAAGAAAAAGAGAGAGGGCTCAAATGAATAAAATTAGAAATGAAAAAGAAGTTACAATGGACACCACAGATATACAAAGGATTATAAGAGACTACTATGAGCAAATATATGCCAATAAAATGGACAACCTAGAAGAAATGGACAAATTCTGAGAAAGGTACAATCTCCCAAGACAGAACCAGGAAGAAATAGAAAATATGAACAGACCAATCACAAGTACTGAAATTGAAACTGTGATTTAAAAATTTGCAACAAACAGAAGTCCAGGACCAGATGGCTTCACAGGCAAATTCTATCAAACATTTAGAGAAGAGTTAACACCTATCTTTCTGAAACTATTCCAAAACAATTGTAAAGGAAGGAACACTGCCAAACTCATTCTATGAGGTCACCATCATCCTGAGACCAAAACCAGAGATCCTCAAAAAATGAAAATTATAGACATATCACTGATGAACATTGATGCAAAACTCAACAAAATACTAGCAAACTGAATCCAACAATACTTTGAAAGGGTCACACGCTGTGGTCAAGTGTGATTTATCCCAGGGATGCAAGGATTTTTCAATACCCACAAATCAATCAGTGTGGCACACCACATTGAAAAATTGAAGAATAAAAACCATATGATCATTTTTGCATTTCTAATAGATGCAGAAATATCTTTTGACAAAATTCAACACCCATTTATGATGATAAAAACTCACCAGAAAGTGGGCATAGAGGGAACACACCTCAACATATTAAAGGTGATATATGACAAAAACACTGCTAACATCATACTCAGCAGTGAAAAGTTGAAAGCATTTTCTCTAAGACCAGGAACAAGACAAGGATGTCCACTCTTGCCACTTTGATTCAACATAGTTTTGGAAGTCCAAGCCACAGCAATCAGTGAAGAAAAGGAAATGAAAGGAATCCAATTGGAAAAGAAGAAGTAAAACTGCCACTGTTTGCAGATGACATGATACTATACATAGAAAATCCTAAAGATGCCACCAGAAAACTACTAGAGCTCATCACTGAATTCAGTAAAGTTGCAGGATACAATATTGATGTACAGAAATCTGTTGCATTTCTATACACTAACAATGAACTATCAGAAAGAGAAATTTAGGGAAAAATCCCATTTACCACTGTATGAAAAAGAATAAAATACCTAGGAATAAACCTACCTAAGGAGGCAAAAACCTGTACTACCAACACTATAAAACACTTAAAGAAATTGAAGATGACACAAATGTATGGAAAGATATATGGTGTTTTGGGATTAGAAGAATCCATATTGTTAACATGACCATACTACCCAAGGCAATCTACAGATTCAATGCAATTCCTATCAAATTAACCAATGGCATTTTTCACAGAACTGGATCAAAAATTTTTAAATTTGTATGGAAACACAAAAGATCCCGGATAGGCAAATTGATCTTGAGAAAGAAAAACAGAGCTGGAAGACTCAGGCTCCCTGACTTCAGACTATACTACAAAGCCACAGGAAGCAAAACAATATAGTACTGGCACAAAAACAGACACATAGGTTAATGGCCAGGATAGAAAACCCAGAATAAACCCACATACTTATAGGTCATTAATCTACAACAAAGGAGGGAAGAATATACAATGGAGAAAAGACAGTGTCTTCAATACGTGGTGCTGGGAAAACAGGACGGAAAGAAATTAGATCATTCTCTAACACCATACATAAAAGTAAACTCAAAATGGATTAAAAAAGTAAATATAAGACCAGATACTATAAAACTCCTTGAGGAAAACATAAGCAGAATACTCTTTGACATAAATCACAGCAATATCTTTTTGGATCCATCTCCTAGAGTAATGGAAATAAAAATAAACAACTGGGACCTGGTCAAACTTAAAAGATTTTGTACTGCAAAGGAAACCATGAACAAAACATAAAGAAAACCTACTGACACAGAGAAAATATTTGCAAATGATGCAACCAATAATGGCTTAATTTCCAAAATACACAAATACCTCATACAGGTCATTTAAAAACAAACAAAAACAATGGGCAGAAGAAATAGACATTTCTCCAAAGAGGATATGCAGATGGCAACATGCACATGAAAAGGTGCTCCATATTGCTAATTAGTAGAGAAATGCCAATCAAAACTACAGTTAAGTATTATCTCACACTGGTCAGTATGGCCATCATCAAAAAGTCTAAAAATAATAAATGCTGGAGAGGGTGTGGAGAAAAGGGGACCTTCCTTTAAAAACCTCTAAAAATAGTGTTCCAATATGATCTAGTAATCCCACTTCTGGGTATATATCCAGAAAAGACAAAAACTAATTTGAAAAGATACATGCACCTCAATGTTCATAGCAGCACTATTTACAATAGCCAAACATGGAGGCAACCTAAGAGTCTATTAACAGATGAATGAATAAAGAAGCTGTGGTGTGTATGTATGTATGTGCATATGTGTGTGTGTGTGTATATAACTCAGCCATAATAAGGAATGAAATAATGCCATTTGCAGCAACATGGTTGTACCTAGTGATTATTATAGCAAAGTGAAGTAAGTCAGACAGTAAAAGAGAAATATCATATGTATCACTTATATGTGGAATCTAAAAAAATGTTACAAATGAACTCATTTACAAAACAGATGCAAAGACGTAGAAAACAAATATGGTTACTAAAGGGGAAAGTGGGTGTGAGGTATACATTAGGAATTTTGGATTAACAGATACACCCTACTATATAGAAAATAGATAAACAGCAAGGACCTACTGTATAGCACAGGAAACTATATATATATTCAGTATCTTCTAATAACTGATAATGGGAAAGAATCTGAAAAAGAATATATATGTAAATGTATAAATATGTTTATATATGTATATGTGTATATATGTATATAAAGTCATTTACTCAATTAAACTTATTCTAAACATTGATATCCACAAACTCTTAAGTTCCTTTTCCACAAACCTTGCATCCCTTTCTGTATCTGTATAAGTTTGTCTCTTATTTTTTCCCATCCATAAACAATGAGCTCTAAGCCAAAATTATTTTCTTTTAAGAAAATGCAATTCCATTCATCATACCTTCTTTTACTGAAAACACACATCCTGCCTTCCTATTATACACTGAAATGTTTCCTTCATTATTTCTAGTAGCTTTATTTACATATTTAAATTAGAATCCTCAACTCTTAAAAATCTTAATTTCTAGTGAAAATTAAGAAGTAAGCAATTATAAACTTTTACATTAGCATTCTGTAGATTGGCAAACAAATACCAATTTCTAAAAACATGTGCTTTTTTATAGAAAATAGTCACAACAAAGGTATTTATCAATACTCTTAAATATCTTTTGTTTCTCTGTAAAAAGAAGCCTATATTCAGTAATTAATGTTTTACTATCTTGTTTTATTTGGGAATGACCCAGCTGTTCAATAAACTTCCATCTTTTAACTTAGTTTAGCACAGCTCTAAAATTTCAAGTAACCAAATATCTGGAGAGATTAATTTTTAAGTAGACTTTCCTAAAACAATTATTCCTAAAGAGCTCACCAAAAGCTCACCAAAAGCTCTCATCTCATTTGTATTTAATTTAATAATAAAAAAAATTCATACTGTTATTTTTCTTGCTGACCAGTTTGCAACAGATATAAGAAGATCTTATTTGACCTCTTTTACAAAGTTATTATACTTAATGTTGATGACTCTAAAGACATCTCTATATTAATTAAATCAACAAACTTCAAATTTAATACCAGATATTGATTTAATACTCAATATTTCCCAGTTCCTGTGAATCTGAAATTCATCCTGGCCAATTTCCTTTTGTTTCTGAGAAATTTATATAAGCATTTAATTTCCTTTAATCCAATCAAGTAGAGCCCATTTATATATTAATTTTGGTAATACTATTCTAAGGTAAAGAAAATACACAGACATATAGACAGATACTACCAGAGATCTCATAGCTTCATTTTAAATCATAGTCAATAATCGGGTGCTACAATATAAAACTCACTAGTTTATAAATAAGAGTTGGAATAAGTTGAATTTTAAAAGTTGTCTTTCCACTTTTTTTCTCAGTCTCAGGAATTAGAGATGGTCTAGATAAAATGTTCCTGAGAACCCTGGTCTCGAGGCACAGGGAGAGAAAAGCAAGTTCTCCTAGAAGGACTTGTTCCCTCAGGGTCAGGATTCTAAAAATATGTTGTTGTTTTTTTTTTCAAACCAGCTTTCCTTAACTGCATATGTAATAAAAGAGCCCATTTTGACCATAGGGCAAAATTTTCCTTTAATTCCCAAATAGGTAAGTACTTCTAAGTCTAAGTTTTGTATGTACATGAACCTGGCTGCAGTGTTAGTTGGAGGCTGGTTTTCTGAGGCCCCTCATTTCTGTTTGGAAGGCTCTATTTTCCATTTTAAAGTTGAATTAGTCAGGGATGAAATTTACTGATGAAATTATGTGTTGGGCCAGTGTGCTGTTGTGAGCTTAACTCCTCTAGACATCCCCCTAGAGTCATTTCAGCTTTCTTACATGGCTTAGTGTTCCCTTTGGTGGTCTAAGACCACTGTGGGTGTTTGGATCACTGAATGACCAATTCTTATACATGACCCCAGATGAGCAAGTCTTCTAATTAATGAGTGGGTTGCCCTATGGGACCACTGCACAGTATGAGGACTCCACCTCCACCACTCCTGTAACCTTCTCAGTGGCTGAGAAAGCTGTAACTGACCAGGAGGAGTCTTGTCCCTTTACTTTGTAGCAAAGTTCTCCTGTAATAACTTCACTTTTATCCCAACAAGTTCTATAAGGGAAGCCAAATTAAGGAAAAGTGTCAGACCAGTCTCTTACCTAACCACTCAGCCCAGACCACTTAGTCTCTTTCAACTGAACAAACCCCAGTATCTCTCCACTGGGGGGGGGGCAAGTACTTGTTATAGACCTCCAAATAAAACTCAGGATCATCAACCAATTTGGGAGATCCAAGAACCAGAAGAGACTCACCCAAATCTGTCTGAACTCTCTGAGGAGTTAGATGGGCTGAAGAGGCCTCTGCTGGTACCAAGGCTCCAGTTCTTGTAGAGTTAAGGCGAAGGAGAGAAGTCAGCTCTGGGTCGCTTTTGTTGGTTGCCAAAAGTGCCGACTGAAAAAAAAATGCACAATGTGAGAGTTGTGAGATAAGGTTTTTTGTTTTTTTTTGCAATACGTGGGCCTCTCACTGTCGTGGCCTCTCCCGTTGCGGAGCACAGGCTCCGGACGCGCAGGCTCAGCAGCCATGGCTCATGGGCTCAGCCGCTCCGCGGCATGTGGGATCTTCCAGGACCAGGCCATGGACCCATGTCCCCTGCATCGGCAGGCGGACTCTCAACCGCTGTGCCACCAGGGAAGCCAGTGAGATAAGTTTTATTTGGAGCAAAATCAGGACTATAGCCCAGGAGCAGTTCCTCAGAGCCATCTGAGATGCTCTCTCCTGGGCTATAGTCCTCATTCTGCCTGAAATAAAACTTGACTCACAACTCTCACACTGTGATTTTTTTCTTTCTAGTCAACATAATGGAAACAAAAAGATATATAACTGAGATGAGAGTTTATAAAAATTGGTATATTTAAATGAGCTTTATATAAGATGGTTACAAAGAGCTTAACTATATTGTGGGATAGACATGTTTCACCAGGGAACACCTCCCCTGCTTGGTATTATAAGACAGAGCATAGGAATCTACCCCTCAGGAAACATTAAATAAACTTTCTAAAGGAAACCAATATGGTTACCTGAGCCTGTACAATATAAAGTAAAACTGGGAACTAATATTCAGGGGCTAATAAAAATAGTAACAGAGCTTTTGCTCTGGGTCTAATCTGTGCATTCAGAGGGGCTTTGTTGACTGCTTATGGAAGCTTTTGAAGGCATGATAAATTAAGCCCTGCAATTCTGGAACACAGAACTCATAAATTTCAGTTTAGCTAGAAATCTTCTCACTCATTCAGAAAATCAAATTAAAGAAAATATAGTTGGGCAAATCAATTCTTAATGTCATTTAGGTGACAGACCAGTTCTTTGGGGAATTGAAAGCTACTGTCTTTGTCTTGCAAATCTCTTCAAATCAGAAATGTCAATTCAGCTCACAAGGAACTGAGACTGAGCCTAATCAGCTCAATCAGGTAGAACCTGAAAAGTTTAAAAGAATTTAAAAGTGGCCTTTTTAAATTCAAACCACTGGAAAGGCTCCCTCAGCCAAATTCTAATTCATAGCTTCCTTAAGGATTTATCAAGAACAAATACAAGTCTTAAAAGTCTTTTCTACAAATAATGAAGCCTTAGGGGGACCTTCAAGATGGCAGAGGAGTAAGACATGGAGATCACCTTCCTCCCCACAAATACATCAAAAATACATCTACATGTGGAACCACTTCTACAGAACACCTACTGAACACTGGCAGAAGACCTCAGACCTCCCAAAAGGCAAGAAAATCAACACATACCTGGGTAGGGCAAAAGAAAAAAGAATAAACAGAGACAAAAGGATAGGGACGGGACCTGCACCTCTGGGAGGGAGCCGTGAAGGAGGAAAGGTTTCCACACACTAGGAGGCCCCTTCACTGGTGGAGACTGCAGGTGGCAGAGCGGGGAAGCTTCAGAGCTGCAGAGGAGAGCACAGCAACAGGGGCGCGGAGGGCAAAGCAGAGAGATTCCCCCACAGAGGATTGGTGCTGACTAGCACTCACCAGCCTGAGATGCTCACCTGCTGGGGTGGGTGGGGCTGGGAGGTGAGGCTTGGGCTTCGGAGGTCAGATCCCAAGGAGAGGACTGCAGTTGGCTGCGTGAACACAGCCTAAAGGGGGATAGTGTGCCACAGCTAGCTGGGAGGGAGTTGGGGTAAAACTCTGGACCTGCCAAAAAGACAAGAGACCATTGTTTCAGGGTGCACGAGGAGAGGGGATTCCTTCCCTGTGTGCCCACAGAAGACAGAGCACCACCTAAAGGAGCTCCAGAGACGGGCGCGAGCCACCGCTATCAGTGCAGACCACAGAGACAGGCATGAAACGCTAAGACTTTTGCTGCAGCCACCAAGAATCCTGTGTGCAAGCACAGGTCACTATCCATACCTCCCTGGGAGCCTGTGCAGCCCGCCACTGCCAGGGTCCCATGATCCAGGGACAACTTCCCCGGGAGAACGCACGGCGCGCCTCAGGCTGGTGCAACGTCACACCGGCCTCCGCCTTTGCGGGCTCACCCTGTATTCCAATTATGACTACCATACCCCTCCCTCCCCACAGCCTGAGTGAGCAAGGTTACCCCTAATCAGCCACTGCTTTAACCCCGTCCTGTCTGGACAGGGAACAAACACCCTCAGGCAACCTACAAGCCAACATGGGGCCAAAACCAAAGCAGAACCCCGGGAGCTGTGAGAACAAAGAAGAGAAAGGGAAATCTCTTTCAGCAGCCTCAGGAGCAGTGGATTAAATCCCCACAATCAACTTGATGTACCCTGCATCTCTGGAATACCCGAATAGACAACAAATCATCCCAAAATTGAGGCAGTGAACTTTGGAAGCAACTGTAGACTTGGGGTTTGCTGTCTGTGACTGATTTGATTCTGATATTTATGTTTATCTTAGTTTATTTTTAGTGCTTGTAACCATTGGGGGATTTGTTTATTGGTTTGGTTGCTCTCTTTTTTTTAATTTTTTATTTTAATTTTTTAAAGTTATTATTTATTTATTTAGTAAATTTATCTTTCTTTTTTTTCCCCTTTTTCTTCAAGCTGTTTGGCTGACAGGGTCTTGATGCTCTGGCCTGGTGTCAGGCCTGTGACTCCAAGGTGGCAGAGCCGAGTTCAGGACATTGGACCACCAGAGACCTCCTGGCCCCACATAATATCAATTGGTGAGAGCTCTCGCAGAGATCTCCATCTCAATGCAAAGACCCAGCAAGCTCCAGTGCTGGACAACCCATGCCAAACAACTAGCAAGACAGGAACACAACCCCACCCATTAGCAGAGAGGCTGCCTAAAATCATAATAAGTCCACAGACACCCCAAAACACACCACCAGAGATGGACCTGCACACCAGAAAGACAAGATCCAGCCTCATCCATCAGAACACAGGCACCAGTCCCCTCCACCAGGAAGGCTAAACAACCCACTGAACCAACCTTAGCCACTGGGAGCAGACACCAAAAACGACAAGAAGTATGAACCTGCAGCCTGTGAAAAGGAAACCCCAAACACAGTAAGTTAACCAAAATGAGAAGACAGAGAAATACACAGCAAATGAAAGAGCAAGGTAAAAACCCACCAGACCAAACAAATGAAGAGGAAATAGGCAGTCTACCTGAAAAGGAATTCAGAGTAATGATAGTAAAGATGATCCAAAATCTTGGAAATAGAATGGAGAAAATACAAGAAATGTTTAACAAGGACCTAGAAGAACTAAAGAGTAAACAAACAATGATGAACACCACAATAAACGAAATTAAAATTCTCTAGAAGGAATCAATAGCAGAATAACTGAGGGAGAAGACAGATAAGTGACCTGGAAGATAAAATAGTGGAAATAACTACCACAGAGCAGAATAAAGAAAAAAGAATGAAAAGAATGAAGGACAGTTCCAGAGACCTTTGGAACAACATTCAAAGCACCAACATTCGTATTATAGGGGTCCCAGAAGAAGAAGAGGAAAAGAAAGCGTCTGAGAAAATATTTGAAGAGATTATAGTTGAAAACTTCTGTTACATGGGAAAGGAAATAATCAAGTCCAGGAAGTGCAGAGAGGCCCATACAGGATAAATCCAAGGAGAAACACACCAAGACACATTATAATCAAACTATCAAAAATTAACAAAGAAAAATATTAAAAGCAGCAAGGGAAAAGCAACAAATAATATACAAGGGAATCCCCATAAGGTTAACAGCTGATCTTTCAGCAGAAACTCTGCAAGCCAGAAGGGAGTGGCAGGACATATTTAAAGTGATGAAAGGGAAAAACCTACAACCAAGATTACTCTACCCAGCAAGGACCTCACTGAGATTCGACAGAGAAATTAAAACCTTTATAGACAAGCAAAAGTTAAGAGGATTCAGCACCACCAAACCAGCTTTACAAAAAATGCCAAAGGAACTTCTCTCAGCAGGAAACACAAGAGAAGGAAAAGACTTACAAAAACAAACCCAAAATAATTAAGAAAATGGTAATACAAAATTAATGCACAGAAATCTCTTGCATTCCTATACACTAATGACGAAAAATCTGAAAGAGAAATTAAGGAAATACTCCCATTTACCACTGCAACAAAAAGAATAAAATATCTAGGAATAAAACTACCTAAGGAGACAAAAGACCTCTATGCAGAAAGCTATAAGACACTGATGAAAGAAATTAGAGATGATACAAACAGATGGAGAGATATACAATGTTCTTGGATTGGAAGAATCAACATTGTGAAAGTGACTATACTACCAGAAGCAATCTACACATTCACTGAAATCCCTATCAAACGACCAATGGCATTTTTCACACAACTAGAACAAAAAAATTCACAGTTTGTATGGAAACACAAAAGAACCTGAATAGTCAAAGCAATCTTGAGAAAGAAAAACAGAGCTGGAGGAATCAGGTTCCCTGACTTCAGACTATACTACAAAGCTATAGTTATCAAGACAGTATGGTACTGGCACAAAAACAGAAATATAGATCAATGGAACAGGATAGAAAGCACAGGGATAAACCCACACACATATGGTCACCTTATCTTTGATAAAGGAGGCAAGAATATACAATAGAGAAAAGACAGCCTCTTCAATAAGCGGTGCTGGGAGAACTGGACAGCTACATGTAAAAGAATGAAATTACAACACTCCCTTACACAATACACAAAAATAAACTCAAAGTGAATTGAAGAGCTAAATGTAAGACCAGACACTATAAAATTCTTAGAGGAAAACATAGAGCACTCTGTGACATACAACACAGCAAGATCTTTTTGACCCACGTCCTAGAGAAATGGAAATAAAAACAAAATAAACAAATGGGACCTAATGAAACTTAAAAGCTTTTGCACAGCAAAGGAAACCATAAACAGGATGGAAAAGTCAACCCTCAGAATGGGAGAAAATATCCGCAAATGAAGCAACTGACAAAGGCTTAATCTCCAAAATATACAAGCAGCTCATGCAACTCAATATCAAGAAAACAAACATCCCAATCCAAAAATGGGCAGAAGACCTAAATAGACATTTCTCCAAAGAAGATATACAGATTGCCAGCAAACACATGAAAGGATGCTCAACATCACTAATCATTAGAGAAATGCAAATCAAAACTACAGTGAGATATCACCTCACACCAGTCAGAATGGCCATCATCAAAAAATCTACAAACAGTAAATGCTGGAGAGGGTGTGAAGAAAAGGGAACCCTCTTACACTGTTGGTGGGAATGTAAATTGATACAGCCACTATGGAGAACAGTATGGAGGTTCCTTAAAGAACTAAAAATAGCACTACCATATGACCCAGCAATCCCACTAGTGGGCATATACCCTGAGAAGACCATAATTCAAAAAGATGCATGCACCCCAATGTTCATTGCAGCACTATTTACAATAGCCAGGACATAGAAGCAACCGAAGCGTCCTTTGACAGATGAATAGATAAAGAAGATTTGGCACATATATAGAATGGAATATTACTCAGCCATAAAAAGAAACTAAATTGATTTATTTATAGCGAAGTGATGGACCTAGAGTCAGTCATACAGAGTGAAGTCAGAAAGACAAATACCGTATGCTAACAAATATATATGGAATCTAAAAAAAAAAAGGTTCTCATGAACCTAGGGGCAGGACAGGAATAAAGACACAGACGTAGGGAATGGACTTGAGGACACAGGGAGGGGGAAGGGTAAGCTGGGACGAAGTGTGGGAGTAGCATTGACATATATAGACTACCAAATGTAAAATAGATAGCTAGTGGGAAGCAGCTGCATAGCACAGGGAGATCATCTCAGTGCTTTGTGACCATGTAGAGGGGTGGGATAGGGAGGGTGGGAGGGAGACACAAGAGGGAAGGGATATGGGGATATATGTATATGTATAGCTGATTCACTTTGTTATACAGCAGAAACTAACACAACATTGTAAAGTAGTTATACTCCAATAAAGATGTTAAAAAAAAATAAATGAAAACAGTCATCTGTGCAAATAGATTTAACTTATTCCTATTGTTATAAGTAACTAGTAAGATTATATTGTAATAGCTGATTCATAACTAAGTTTTTTAATTGAAGCTATGAGATCTCTAATTTTTTTCAGTTTTTATGTCTGTGTGCCCATTATATGAGATGTCTCTTCCTCTGGAAAATATTATCAAAATTAAATTTATAAAAGAGCTTTATTAAAAAAAAAAACCAGAGCTTTATTTACTTGACTTAAAAGAGCTTACAAACTAAGTATTTCTAAATATAAAAGAAACTGGCCAGAAAGCATTTCAGGTTTCACGTGATCTAGGAAATATTCAATATTAAATTAACATCCTGTTTTAAAGCTAGCTTAAACTTACCGATTTAATCAATTTAGACATGCCTTACTTTTTTTGAACCTAGGTTTACTAAAGGTCGATTCATGTTATTTCAGTTAGAGTTTTTCAACAACAACAAAATTAACTTGGTATTATAATATTTTCATAAGTTGCAAAATAAAGGTAAATGAGATAAGAGTTTTCAGGTGAACTCTTTGGAAATAATTATGTCTTGGGTATGTCTATCTAAAATAGTTTCTCCAGATTTTTGGTAACTTGTTTTTTGCTAAGTTAAATGATGCGAATTAATTGAATATCCAGGTCATTTCAAGTAAGATAAAATGCTGGAACATTAATTGCTAAATTGGTCTAAATTTACCTCCTTTTGTCTTGTTACAAGAGGGAAACTAAAGATGTTTGGGTTTACAGACAATCACTGTTTTACTCTGATGCTTTTATAAAATGAAAATCTTCAAGAAAATTCACAAAAGCACTTCTTGACAAATATAATTTTCTGATAACTTCTATATCATACCACTGAACTGGGTAAGAAATTACAAAACTCCAATGGAAAACCTGGTAACTTCATGCAGATCAGCAGGGATTAATACATGGGACTGAATGAACTAATAAATATGATTTATAATTTTATGACTTTTTTTTCTGAAATATACTGGCATTTAATCTTTGTTTTCCAGAAAAAGCTTTCCTCTTACACCCTGACCTACACGTTGATAAAGTATCTTTACTGTAAACAAAGGTGAAACATTTATCTCTTTCTACCTGATCCTTCCAGAATTTGGCTTTTCCAGCTGGCTCCCCTGTAGATTTGATTGTTTATTGCAACCAGATTACAACTAGTTATACTAATCATTGATTTGTTTTGTCTCCAAATTTTTTATGTTTTGTGTCTCTCTCTCCTGTACTATGACCTTATTAATGTTATTACATATATTACTTACCCTGTCTAGTTTATAAGATTTTCTCTTGCATTACCCAATGTGTAACCAAGTCTCCAACAAAATTAATGATGGCTAAAAGTCTTGAGACAGTTTATCATATATACTCAACTCTACATAGAATAATTGTAATAGTGCAACTCTAGATGTGGGAAAAAGCAACAAGGGAAAACATTTCCTGATCATAATAGACTAGTAAGACAGGTGATCCACAGAATTTTAAATTAACAGGGACAGATCCAAAAATTAGAACCATGAGTGACATATCAACAGAATCCTTGCCTGATCTAGCAATGAGACTTCCTAGTGCAATGGGATAAAATTGGTCATGAAATGCTTCCCAAACATTCGTCGAAGTTATGACCAAGGGGAGACACTGTGGATGAAAAAAATGTTGCCTGCCATATCAGCAAACAAAGGATGCTATGGCCATCAGGCCATCAGCCACTACAGCCACCCCGATGGTGCGCCCTGAGGGAACTCAGGATGGAGACAAACAGGCTGCCCACTGCCAACCCCTCAAACACTGTAGCCACCCACAACTGTGCACCCTGAGGGGACTCAGGATGGGAAAGAATGGGATACTGGCCCTAGACAGCTAAGGTGCATATCAAAGCAAAGATTTCCATGAGCCCAGACTCTTGCATTTTCCCATACATAGAAAAGTGTTAAATTCATTAACTTGAGACGTCTGGTTTTCTTTAACAGTAATCTTTTGATGTTCCAACTACCTGGTTTTTGTCCCAGAAGCCCCTATATATCCCGGCTCCTCCCTTACCTCTTTGGAGCTATCCCTCAGAGCTATCTGAGAGGCTGTCTTCCGGGCTTAAGTCCTCAGTTTTATCCACCAAATAAAACATAACTCTCGGGCTTCCCTGGTGGCGCAGTGGTTGAGAGTCCACCTGCCGATGCAGGGGATATGGGTTCGTGCCCCGATCCAGGAAGATCCCACATGCTGCGGAGCGGCTGGGCCTGTGAGCCATGGCCGCTGAACCTGCGCACCCGGAGCATGTGCTCCTCAACGGGAGAGGCCATAACAGTGAGAGGCCCGCGTACCACAAAAAAACCCCTAAAAACCAAAAAATATAACTCTCAAACTTTAGGTCGTCCGTTTTGTTTTTTGGTTTTTTTCAGTCAACACAGGTGATGTCTGATCACTCTGGCCTGCCCTCCTAAAGAATCATGTTAGGTCAGTTTAGACAGGATTCCTCCTTACCCCTGATGTTTCCTCTCAGTGATTTTCCATCTGTCGACCATCTAGCAATCCCCCACTCCCACCTTCAGTCTCCTGCTCCATGGATATACATTTCTAGTTTTCCCTCTTGAGGAAGGAAATCTAAGTTGAGCCCAATCTTCTCCCCTACTGCAACCCCCCCTTAGGCATCACAATAATTTCCCTGAATAAAGGCAGACTTATTGTTTTAACAAAGGTCATAATAGTATTTTAGCATCTCCCAAATTAGAAAAACACTAGTGAACATCCAGATGCCTCGCTGTAAGCCAGATATATCCCCGTTCTAACTTAATGCCAGGCATACTCAGAACTGCCTGTGAAACTGTAGATGCTAAGCTAACACAGCATGGACTTGGCAGCTGGTAGAGGTGAGACCAGGGAGGGAAGAGCTGTGATTAGTACTGTAACATTTATCAGTAGATACTTACATGTCTTTTCCTAATTCTGAAAATGTTTGAGTGTGAATAGTCATGTCTGAACTAATTTATAAATCACCTTCAATGCTTAAATAAAATTCTGATTGATCAGAATAATTAAAATTTTAACCTTGTCTTTTGTTCATAATAGACAGTGACACATGTTTTCAAAGGAGTGAAAATGTTTCTGAAATAAAATGCTTCTCATTTTACGGAGTTCTCATTTTTTGGTGTTTAACATACATTTAGAGCCATATGTCTCTTCTGATTTAAAGGTCAGATGGAATGAGTTGAATTTAAAAAGGTTTTGGCATTTAGATGGTTACCTGAATAATAAATTAATGAGTTAATTACACTTTCCTGAATCACACAAAAGGATTTGCACAGGTGAGTCAATATTAACTTTGGAGAGTGGACACATTATTGCTGAGTATTAGAATCTCACCTGAGTGTGTCTGTGAGAACTATTTGTGGATATGGAGATGCAAATCATAAAAATCTTCAAAATGTCATATCAAAGAATAAACAGACTGATCGAAGAGAATACAGAGCTCAGAGACAAATCCAAGAAATTTATAAAATCTGTCTTGCAAATGCATTATATTCATAAAGCAAAATTATCTATTATAAATATTATATTTTACTCAGGAAGGTTATCAAATTTAAAAATTAGTTTCAGGTCAGCTCCCCTACCTTATCACTGGCACAAGAGTTATGTTCCCCTATTATGTAAATAATATCATCATTTATACTCAAGATAATGTTTGTTGCTTTTAATTGTTTGTCCATCCCCTAAGAGGTTCACCTTACTGTGTAAATTCCCAGTAACAAGACATTTTATATGGTTAAAATTTTAACTGTACTTTAATGGGGAGAACTTCAACACTATCTAATCCCCCACCTTGGCAGGAACAAAACCCTAATTTAGGCTCTTTGTGTATCCCATTCTCTTATTAGAGGAAGAACCAGAAGAAATCCAGGGATGAGATTTTCTAGCTTAAGGTGAAGGACTGGCTTTCCAACAAGACACTATTGTCTTTTTTAACATTAAATTACAAATAATGAGAGTAGAAACAGCATGTTTATCATGATCACATATTGTACTATATAAATAATTTAAATAATATCAAAATACTTTTATTTTTATCATAATTGAAAGAATTACAACTTGTTAAAAACCAGTAGGTATCTGGGCGAAAAAATTGCTGTCCTTTTCAAAAGCCCATGACAGGAGGTAATGCACATCAAAAATTTCATTTAGAACCTTTTGTTTTTTAAGTAATAGATTAGAGATATTCATGATTTATCATGATGCTGCTTTTACTCTTTATTTATATTGTATATTAGTATATACCATTAAATTAGGCATTGTAATTTGTTGGGGGTTGTTAATAAAAAGGAACAATCTACCTATATGTTATATTTAAATTATTGTCCTCTATTTTTGATTCTAACACATTCTTCTCGCTAGTTTTCTTATCATTCAATAACAGGTCAGGTTGAATTTGGCAATATAATACCTGTTATATAGAGTTAATGACTACTTTCCTAGAGGAATATTTTCATATATACTTATTTAATTTATTTATATATTTGTTTTTAATTTATTTTTAACTACTATTTTTAAAACATATGAATACTTCTTCAATTTAGATAAACATTGAGATCTTCAAGCATTATACCAAAATGTTCTTCTTAGAATCTAAATTTAGGCTCCCCTTTAAAATACAACTTCATAAATTCCTCTTACTTGATATATCCTCAAAAGCTGTTTTAAAAGTATAGAGTGTTCAAGTTCATTTTTTTACTCATTACTTCTTAAGACCTCTTCTCCTCCTTATATCATATAAATCAAAGATTAATCTGGCACATTTCACCAGTAGCTTCAATAACACTATGCAGTGTTTAAAACTTATTAACATTATGTACCATCTGCTCCCAATTTAAATATCACACACTGAAATTTCTAAATTTGTACATCTTAAGATATTCTTGTTTTTAAAATGTTTCTAGAATTTTCTTCATGTTCTTAAAATCGCCTAAACACAACAATTTTATTTTTCAGATCTGAGCTGTAATCTGAGTGAAATTATATTACAAATATGGGGCAATGTGAATGAGGTGTTGAGTAAAAAGGGCAAAGATAGAGTCAGGCAGAATTCAAACTTGAATCTTGACTCTCTCATTTATTTCCATGGCAGTGTGTATAAATTCTTTTAATATCAGGTAGAGGTATTTCCTCCACTGCACAATATTTACAAAGGAGAAAATAAATACCAAACTGGCAAACTTGTAGTGAAAATTAATACTAATAAAATAATAAGTAACAGTATTGTTATCACTATCAATCTAATGTTTTATATTTTTTAACTTTCCTCATAACAAGTCAGTGAGGTGGAAAACAATTGGCATTTCCATTTTACAGATGATAAAACTAAAGTGAAGAGAGGTAACTGCCTGATGTGATATACTAAGTGATAAAGGGCATTCCAATTCAGATAGCCTGGCCCAACTATCTCATTGTCACTAAGATTAAAGAAGATAACATATGCCAATGCATTCTGATCAGTGCTTTGCACACTTTTCATTGTTTCGTAGTTAATATTTATATTACTTCTCATGAATTATAAAAAATATATTAATTTCAACATTATGAAAATGTGGGTTCTGTAATAATAAGATTTTTGCATTTACATTCTAAAAAGGGCTTTACATGTATTACCGTTTTGGTTCACTTTTCTGCCATCACATAATTCTCATGTTTCCAAGTTAATGGCAAAAAAAAAATATGTATTTTGGACTTAAGAGTCTAAGTTTAAATGAAAAATATTAAGTGGAAAACTATTCTGTAAAAGCAAAAATATAAAAGATAAAAGGAAGAAATTTTGGAAATGCAAACCAAAGGGTCATCTTAGGCAGAAATTCTGGCACAGAATCCTTCCTTTCCCTTGTTTCCATTTTCACTAAACATTTTGCCGGGTTTTAACTTTCTGGAGAAACTATAACAAATGAAAAATTAATTCTATGTAACAACAACAACAAAATCAAAGAACTTCACAATTCTTCCATGTGTGTTTATCTGTATCTGTATGTATGACATTAAATAGGTTTGTCTTGAAACTACGTCCATCACCCAAATTTTGTTGATTGATTCAAAAGAATTCAGCAATTGTTATAGAAGTATGTACACTAGAATGCCGTTGGCTTACATATTAATCATTTAAGATACATATTAAAATGGTAAATTCTCATTTTTCACCTCCAGAAAAATGTATAATTTGTAATATTAATTATACCATACTTCTGTAATATAATTATATGCAAAGCATATAATCAACAACCTGTTACTTGAACATTTTTTATTCCAGATCTCAAAACATTTTTTTCCCATCTTTGGTGGTTTCAATATTTACTCTTTATGTACTCTTATCCAATAATTATGTTTTCTGTCCGACTTAGCCAACACTCTGTTGTCATACATGAAGTCTTGTTATTATCCATAAATGTACCATCTCCATAATATTGATTTGTAGTATCTCTCCTTTTGACCACTATCATCTGTCCTTCCAGGTCATCCCTCTCTTCCTCTTACTTGAAAAATTACTTGAGTGTATGAGGACAACCAGTCTATTGATTCAATCATCTTTGACCTTTTTTCTCTACCTCCACTTGAATCCTTTCTCTCTTATTTACCTACTTTATCTCCTCTGGTCCATCATTATAATTGAGAGCTACTCTCCCTATTTAGTTACACTTGTTAAATTACTGTCTCCAATATATTCTTCCCCTGAAATGTACCTTAAATTTACCCCCTCGTGTTCACCAATATAATCTTTTAAAGGTTACCTGTTATCATAATATTACTAAATTCAGTGGTCAATCATCAGGAGACTTCTTATTGGACTTAACCAGAATCATTTATCACAGCTGATCACTCCTGCCATCTTAAAATATCTTCTTCATTAGTTTCCACCTTGTTTTGATATTTTTTTTATTTTAATGCCACTTCTTATATTATTTTTATTGGTTTCTTTTCACCTCTCTGAAGTTGGAATTCAGATCTGACTTCTGTAGCTACACTTCTACCATAGATGTTATTACACATTTGGACAGCTTAAAACACCATCTTATGCCCATGGGTCTCAAATATTTGTCTTCAGGCCATACTTCTCCTGCAAACTACCAATCAACATATGAAAATACCCATGGATGTCTCCACTCAGATCTAAGTGAGGCGTCTCATTCAACATCTCTAAATTATTAGATAAATGCAACTCAAAACTATAATGAGGTACCACCTCACTCCAGTCAGAATGACCATCATTAAAAACTCTACAAATAATCAGTGCTGGAGAGGATGGGGAGAAAAAGAAACCCTCCTACACTGTTGGTGGGAATGTAAATTGAAATGGTGCAACTGCTATGGAAAACAGTATGGAGATTCCTTAAAGAATTAAAACAGAGTTGCCATGTGAGCCATAGATCCCATTACTGGGCATATATTGGGAGAATACTCTAATTTGAAAAGATATATACACCCCAATGTTCATAGCAGCACTATTTACTATAGCCAACAAATGAAAGCAACTTTAGTGTCCACTGACAGAGGAATAGACAAAGAAGATGTGGTATATATACACATGGGATTTTACTCAACTATAAAAAAGAATGAAATAATACCATTTGCAGCAACATGGGTGGACCTATATATGATCATATTAAGTGAAGTAAGTCAGACAAAGACAAATGTCATATGATATCATTATATGTGTAATCTAAAGATACAAATTAACTTATTTACAAAACAGAAATAGATTCACAGACAAACTTATAGTTACTAAAGGAGGAAAGGGATAAATTAGGAGTTTGTGATTAAAGTATACACACTACTATATATAAAATAGATAACCAACAAGGACCTACTGCATAGCACAGGGAATTCTTCTCAATATATTGTAATAACCTATAAAGGAAGATAATCTGAAAAAAAACTAGGTATATATGTATGTATAACTGAATCACTTTGCTGTACACCTGAAACTAAAAGCTCATCAACCAGCAATTGTGAGAAAAGGAGAGTACAAATGCAGAATATTGGAAATGCATTTGAAATTAAAAGACCAGCAACTTAAAACAATCTTGTTTATGTACAGACTGCTATATCAAAACCTCACAGTAACTGCAAACCAAAAATCTACAATAGATACACACACAAAAAAGAAAAAGCAATCCAAACACAACACTAAAGTTAGTCATCAAATCACAAGATAATGAAAAAGAGAAGAAAGGGGAGAAAAAAGACCTACAAAAACAAATGTAAAACGATTAACAAAATGGCAATGAGAACATACATATAATTACCTTAAATGTAAACAGATTAAATGCTCCAACCAAAACACATAGACTGGCTGAATGGATACAAAACCAAGACCCATATATATGCTGTCTACAAAAGACCCACTTCAGATATAGGGACACATACAGACTGAAAGTGAGGGGATCGAAAAAGCTATTCCATGCAAATGGAAATCAAAAAAAAAAAAGCTTGAGTGGGAATACTCATATCAGACAAAATAGACTTTCAAATAAAGACTGTTACAAGTGACAAAGAAGGACACTACAAAATGATTAAGGGATCAATCGAAGGAAAAGCTATAACAATTGTAAATATATATGCACCCAACATAAGACCACCTCAATATATAAAGCAAATGCTAACAGCCATAAAAGAAGAAATTGACAGTAGCACAATAATAGTGGAGGACTTTTAACACCCCACTCTCATCAGTAGATAGACAATCAAAGGCCCTAAATGACACATTAGACCAGATGGACTTGACTGATATTTATAAAGAATTCCATCCAAAAGCAGAATACACATTCTTTTCAAATGCACATGGCATATTCTCCAGGACTGATCACATGCTAGGCCACAAAGCAAGCCACAGTAAATTTAAGAAAACTGAAATCATATCAAGTATCTTTTCTTACTACAATGTGAGATTACAAATCAACTACAAGGAAAAAAACCCCACACTTGGAGGTAAACAGTATGCTACTAAACAATCAATGGATCACTGAAGAAATCAAAAAGGAAATTTAAAAATACCTAGAGACAAATGAAAATGAAAGCACGATAATCCAAAACCTATGGGATGCAGTAAAAGCAGTCTAAGAGGGAAATTTTTAACAATACACTCTTATCTCAGAAAACAAGAAAAATTTCAAATAACTTAACCTTTCACTTAAAGCAACTAGAGAAACAAGAGCAAACAAAACCCAAAGTTGGTAGAAGGAAAGAAATCATAAAGATCAGAGTGGAAATAAATGAAATAGATATGAACAAAACAATAGAAAAGATCAATGAAACTAAAAGGTGGTTCTTTGAAAGGATAAACAAAACTGGTAAACCTTTAGCCAGACTCATCAAGAAAGAAAGGAAGAGGGCTCAAATCAATAAAATTAGAAATGAAAAAGGAGAAGTTACAACAGACAGCACAGAAATACAAATGACCATAACAGACTACTGCAAGCAACTGTATGCCAATAAAATGGACAATCTAGGAGAAATGAACAAAATTATAGAAAGCTACAATCTCCCAAGACTGAACCAGGAAGAAACTGAAAATATGAACAGACCAATCACAAGTACTGAACTGAAACAGTGATTAGAAAACTCCCAACAGGCAAAAGTCCAGGACCAGATTGCTTCACAGGCAAATTCTATCAGACATTTAGAGTAGAGTTAACACCTATCCTTCTGAAACTGTTCCAAAAATCGCAGAGGAAGGAACACTCCCAAACTCAGTCTATGAGGCCACCATCACCCTGATATCAAAACCAGACAATGACAGCACTAAAAAAGAAAACTACAAGCCAATATCACTGATGAACATAGATGTAAAAATCCTCAACAAAATACTAGCAAACCAATTCAAGTAATATATTACAAGGATCATACACCATGATCAAGTGGGATTTATTCCAGGGATGCAAGAATTTTTCAATATCCACAAATCAATCAATGTGACAGACAACATTAACACCTGAAGCATAAAAACCATATGATCATTTCAATAGATGCAGAAAAAGCTTTTGACAAAATTCAAAACCAATTTATAATAAAAAAAAATCTCTAGAAAGTGGGCATAGAGGGAACCTACCTCAACATAATACAGACCATGTATGAAAAACCTACAGCTAACATCATACTTAAAGGTGAAAAGCTGAAAGCATTTCCTCTCAGATCAGGAACAAGACAAGGATGTCCACTCTTGCCACTATTATTCAACATAATTTTGGAAGTCCTAGCCATGGCAATCAGAGAAGAAATAAAAGGAATCCAAATTGAAAAAGAAGTAAAACTGTCACTGTTTGCAGAAGACATGATACTACACATGCCACCAGAAAAGTACTAGAACTCACAATGAATTCAGTAAATTTGCACGATACAAAGTTAATACACAGAAATCTGTTACAGTTCTATACACTAACAACAAAAGATCAGAAAGAGAAATTAAAGAAGCAATTCCATTTACTATTGCATCATAAAGAATAAAATACCTAGGAATAAACCTACCTAAGGAGGCAAAAACCTGTACTACAAAAACTATAAGATGCTGATGAAAGAAATCAAAGATGACAAAAACAGTTGGAAAGATATACTGTGTTCCTGGATTGGAAGAATCAATATTGTTAAAATCACCATACTACCCAAGTCAATCTATATTCAATGCAATCCCTATCAAATTACCAGTGACATTTTTTACAGAACTAGAAGAAAAAATTTTAAGATTTACATGGAAACATAAAAGAACCCAAATAGCCAAAGTAATCTTGAGAAAGAAGAACAGACTTGGAGTAATCAGGCTCTCTGACTTCAGATTATACTATGAAGCTGCAGTCATCAAAAGAGTATGGTACTGGCACAAAAACAGAACTATAGCTCAATGGAACAGTATAGAAATTTCAGAAATAAACCCATGCACCTATGGTCAATTAATCTATGACAAAGGAGGCAAGACTGTACAATGGAGAAAAGACATTCTCTTCAATAAATGGTGCTCAGAAAACTGGACAGTTACATGTAATAGAATGAAATTAGAACATTCTTTAACATCATACACAAAAATAAACTCAAAATGAATTAAAGACCTAAAAGTAAGACTGGATACTATAAAACTCTTAAAGGAAAACATAGGCAGAACACACTTTGACATAAATTGCAGCAATATCTTTTTTTATCCATCTCCTATAGTAATAGAAATTCAAAAAAAATAAACAAATGGGACCTAATTAAACTCAAATGCTTTTGCACAGCAAAAGAAACCATAAGCAAAATGAAAAGACAACCCACAGGATAGGAGAAAATATTTGCAAACAATGCAACTGACAAGGGATTAATGTCCAAAATTTACAAACAGCCCGTGCAGCTCAATATAAAAGAAAAATAAAAAATTAACAAAATGAGAAGACCTATATAGACATTTCTTCAAAGAATTATTAGAGAAATGCAAATCAAAACTAACATGAGATATCACCTCACACCGGTCATAATGGCCATCATGAAAAAGTCTACGAACAATAAATGCTAGAGAGGGTGTGGAGAAAAGGGAACCCTCCTACACTGTTAGTGGGGATATAAATAGGTACAACCAGTATGAAGAACAGTATTGAGGGACTTTAAAAAATTAAAAATAAAGCTACCATATGATCCAGCAATCCCACTCCTGGGCATATATCCAGAGAAAACTATGGATCAAAAGGATACATGCACCCCAATGTTCATTGCAGCACTATTTACAATAGCCAGGACATAGAAGCAACCTAAATGTACATCAACAGAGGAATGGATAAAGAAGATGTGGTACAATGGAATATTACTCAGCCATTAGAAAGAATGAAATAATGTCATTTGCAGCAACATGGATAGACCTGGAAATTATCATACTGAGTAAGTCAGACAGAGAACAACAAATATCAATATGATATAGCTTATATGTGGAATCTAAAAAAAATGGTACAGATGAACTTATTTACAAAACAGAAACAGACTCACAGACTTAGGGAATGAACTTATGGTTACCGGGGGGAAGGGTGTCAGGGATGGATAACCTGGAAGTTTGGGATTGACATGTACACACTACTATATTTAAAACAGATAACCAACAAGTACCTATTGTTTAGCACAGGGAATGCTACTGAATATTCTGTAATAACCTAAATGGGAAAAGAACCTGAAAAAGGATATGTGTATATGTATAACTGAATCACTTTGCTGTACACCTAAAACTAACACAACATTGTAAATCAAGTGTATTCCAAAATAAAATTAAAAAAATACAAAATACATAGTGAATCAACTGTATTTCAATAAAAATTTAAAGATATGGGCTTCCCTGGTGGCGCAGTGGTTGAGAATCTGCCTGCCAATGCAGGAGACACGGGTTCGAGCCCTGGTCTGGGAAGATCCCACATGCTGCAGAGCAACTGGGCCCGTGAGCCACGACTACTGAGCCTGTGCCCTGCAACAAGAGAGCCCGCGACAGTGAAAGGCCCGCACACCACGATGAAGAGTGGCCCCCGCTTGCCGCAACTAGAGAAAGCCCTTGCACAGAAACGAAGACCCAACACAACCAAAAATAAATAAATAAAAAGCAGTTTCTTAAAAAAAAAAAATTTAAAGATATAATTAAAAAAAAATAAAACGGGCATCTCAAAGATGAAGTCCAAAAGGGAACATCTTATTTTAATCCAAAGCATGGTCTTCCTTCAGTCTTTCCCACTTTAGAAATGACTTTATTCTTTCATTTACTAAGTCCCAAACCTGAAGTCCTCTTTAACACTTATATTCTTTTATACAACACTGTAACCCTGTCTCTTTAAACTTGTGTGTATGTGTTTATATATGTGTGTGTGGCGTGTGTGTGTGGCATACTGACCACTGCCCACCACATCTACCATTAATGTTCTAGACAAATTAACCAGTAAGTTTCATTGGATTACTACCACAGATTTACTACCAATGTCCTTTCTTCTACTCTTAACTTTTATTCTCTGTGTTCAACAAATCAACCAGAGTTACACTTACCAATAGATATCAGATCGTATTCTCAGTTCAAAATGGTTTCATTGCTTTCCATTTCAGGGAGAGGAAAAGGCAGTCCTTATTTCGCCATATTTCTGCCCCTGCTAATTCACTGACATGTTTTACTGCATACCCCCTCCCTTTGCCTGCACCAGACAAGCTGGCATCTTGTTACTTTGCAATACGTAGGGCATGTGGTAGAGTCAGGGTTTTTGCACTTATTTCGTATCTCTAGATGCTATTTTGCTAGATATTTGGATGACCTACTCCCTTACTTCCTTCAAGGTCTCGGCCTTATCGAAGAATCCTTCCCTCACTCTTTTCTATGTGCCAGTTATCACTTAGTACCTATAAACGCCAAACCATCATTTATTGCTTGGTCTATGAAAATGAATCTGGGCCCCTTAAATATTTGTCTTTGACTGGTCAGTAGTCTGCTAAGCTTTGTTAATAAAGAGCCCTGGAGATACAGGAGGAACGGAGCTCTGCTTTCTAGTTCTGTGGTGCTCCTAGCTGCTTCCTGATGCTGGTGTGCTGCAGTCTGTGGCTCCCAGTGTGTTCAGCATCTTCACTACACCAGCTTGGTGGCCAGCAACCCTCAGCAGCCAGCACCTTCTCCCAGATCATCCCTAGGGTGATTCTTCACCTCTGGTGAAGTTTTTCCCAGCACTCTAGAGGACAGATTTCCAGGAAATTCCACTGGTGAGACACCAAGGTGACTGGTTTGCCATCCAATGATCCATCACCATACCCTCTCCAACAGAGGCTGGATCACAGTCCTGTCCAAGGTGAGAGAAGCCTCTTTTGTGCTCCATCTCAGCCCTAGGGGAAGTGGATGCTACATCTACAATCGCTGTATTCTTTAGAATTTTCTTTACTTCCTAGTAGCCGATTCCTTGTTACTCTAATCCCCTTTCATAATGACTAATTCTTAAAGTTGAACCTTTGCTATTCAGATTACTGAGTGGTTTCTGTCTCCTAATCAGAAAGATTTTTCTTGACCACATTATATAAAATATCAATCTTGACCCGTATGATTATTATCAATCTAATTTCCTCTGCTTTATTTGTCTCTAAGACAATTACCATCATTTTTCTATATATTTGTATATTGTCTGCCTCCTCTCCCATGTAATAGAAAGTCCATTAAATATAGGCACTTTATTTTTATTGCTGTACCCATTGAACCTAGAACAGCGTCCGATAATTAATAGGTATTCAAGATATATTTGAGAGAATAAATTAATATTGTCCAAGGATAATACTTGGAAAAATATGTAAATCAGTCAGATATCATAATCCCGTTCTGATGGATGTTAGTGATAACACATGCAAAAATTTGTATAATACTTTAAAAAATCTATTGGTAATAAAATATTGTATTTTATAAAAAATTAAGGTTTTTCTAAGCATGTAACAAGAGGATTATTGCAAAGTGGGAATTGTTTTTTGATAGCTATTCCATGTAATAACAGACATTGATAGAGAATGTGAAAAATTAATAACTTCTTGATAGAAATAAATTTAACCCATAGCATGATTTAAGATGTCAACTTTGATTCTTCAAATTATAAATTTCTAAAAGGCTTACTTTTTCAAGGATGTGTTCTGATTTTTATTACTAGAAAGAGTTAACTGAGAGAGATGTTGTGGTCACTGTGATTTTACATCAGCTTAATATACAAAACATTTCTTAGAAAATTTGGTTTATGATTAGATATACTAGTGTCATGACAAAGTTCCTTGGGAGTTCCCAACTCTTAGTGGTTGGTACTGGTCAAAAAAGTTTCCTGATTTTCAATGTGAGTTTAGCCACAAGTGTCATGGGCCTGGGAAGAGGCCCCTTTCTTTATCCTCTACATTTATTAGACTTCCTTTCACACAATTACATAGAAGAGATCGCATATATCAGCAGTTTAATATAGACAAAGTGCAGTCATATATATATATATATAATATAAATTTTAAAATAACGCATTTGTCTTTTCAATAGCATACTTAAAAAAGACATTTCTTATTAAGTTATTGTTTATAACGTCAAAGCAACTGAGTTTTGGAAATCCCTAGATTACTAAAAAGTATAGGTTCTTTTCTTTTTTCTGTTTAATACTATGTAAAATAAATTGAGAAGTCAGTCATTTTTGAGGATTCATCCTAGATGTTTATGCATAGCATTGATGCGTTGAATCATCTCACCAGAATATACAAGTGTGTATTTATTTCTGACACTTCTGGTTCATGGACTTAAAGCCTGAAATTTTAAAACAAATTAACTTTCAAAGCTTCAAAGGCAGAATGACATTCATTCTCACTCCACTGCAGCTACAGCAGTAGGAATTGAAGAAGAAAACGGTAAAGTAGATGTCAAGGCCCCTGAGCAATACAGATTCAGCAGGCTACTTAGTGGAAAAAGACTTTTGGGTCATAACTTTAGTAACTTGCACATATCTGGTTTTAATTAGTCCTTGGCAGATTGGATGACCTCTTTAAAGCAGTTAAGGAATATTTCCATACTGTCAGCCGATCGAATAGTACCCATGAGTGACATACACTGCCTCTTTTCCTGGAAAAACACGACTTATTCCAGGATGTACAAGGAACAGTACAATTAATCTCTGGCCTTGGTATTTGCAGGCTTTTACAAACTTGCTAAAGTTCAGTTTCTTCCGAACAAATCCTCTATGTATTCATTACCTCAATTTATATTTCAGTTTCTAAATAGCCTTACCAATACATGTCGATCTGGTAATCTTCTCTTTAGATTTTCTGTCACTATAGAAATGAAAACAATTATTTCTCTCATTCATCATATCATATTGTTATCTTTATCATATAAATTTTGAAGGTTAATATTATTGAATTTATATAAAATATAGCTGGGTCTAAGTATGTGTAGAATTGATTTTCCATGATATTTTCTGTCATAACTTGGCAACAGTGATACCATTTTCATGCCTTTTTACAACGGTGATTTTCATCGCTGCCCTTGCCAAGTCCATATTCAGTTTCATACTTACCTCTTTACCATTCCTCAAAACAAAAATAATGCATACTAAAAGTAAACAAAACAAACAAAAATAACCAACACAACAGACAAGCACTGTAGAAAAGATATCTTAAAATGTCTTGCTGCAAATATTTCTTTCACTAAACCTTTCCTTAATGGACTTTTCAATATTCTCTCCAGTCCCTATCCTCTAAGGAAAATTTCTGAAGTTACTCTAAATTTTATAGAAAAAAATTAAAACCTCCCCAAAGTTCTTTAAAATAAGTGTGTGCTTCTAAAACAGCTCTATATTTCCTGAATAGATATTTTAATTAGATGACTGTTAAGTCTCTGCAGTTTTATCTCCACTAGCAGCTTGGGTCTTAAGCAGGACTGCCTGCTGCTTTTTTCTTTAGAGTATACTCTGCTCACTTTAATTTGTTTCCGCAGATGAAGTGCAAAAAGGAGAACATTTTATAAGGAAAGAGGTATTTCTGTGAATATCTGAGAAAGAGCAAAGGAAGAAAGAACACAAATGTTCAGCAAGAAATGATGGCCGGGCACGTTCTTATTAATGTTGAGGGTTCACATAACATTATCTAGTTTCTGATGCTTCTTATTTTATTTGCTCTGTAATGACATTAATATCATACCTCTCTGCCTGTCTCTTATAATAATGCCTTTGTCTCTGAGTTGAAAAATTAACACTGTCACTTTAATATAGAAAACTCCACACATCAAACATCATTTAACATGTATGACTATATATTATAGGCACATTTCTACTGACAGTACATGCCACATGACCACTGAGTAAAATTAAATATATATAATTTAATTTTCTATGAAAAATTTTACACCAAAGGGTGTTTGAGAGAGATTTTGTTTTGATTTGTTTTTAATATTATATAGATAAATCTGTAAATAATAAATAAAAAGATTCACAAAACAACTGTGAAATAAAGCCAGAATAACAGTTATAAAACTCCTTGATATCTAGAAAATACATTTCCAACCCTTATATTTGACATGCAAACAACGTATGAAAGTCTGTGAAAGACAAAACTGACTTGGTTAGAAATATCAAGCCTATAACTAAAGATTGCACAAAGGATGTTTCACATGCATATATATCATTTTCTTTATGAGCTCATATCATTGTGAATTGAATTACATATTAAATAATAATTCAGCACCAATTATAAAGCCCAGAAGAGTATTTGATATTTTGGAAGTATACAACCCTTAACTTCCTAAGGCTAGTTGGGGATATGGTCCTACATTTTATAGAACAGATCAGTAAAAATAGAAGATAGTTCATAACAAACACATGAATGATTTGTGTGACTTTGTTTAAAATGATAGGGATTTAGTGGCAACGAGGATTTTAATTTAGCTAAATGTTCAGCATTGATTCTTTGGAGAAACAAAGATAAGGACGGGAATGGAGCTTGAGAGAGATCTGAAAGAAGGAAAGACATCCTGGGAGAGATGGACAAGAATGTGGCTGCCATTCCTCTTGGGAGATACCTCTGACGTATCCACTTATAAAAGCACCCCTTCCCCAACCAAGGGCCTACATTTTTACTTAGGAAATTCTAGTATTAATTTCAGATAAAGGGGTTACATCTATGTCTCTAAATAGAGAAGTAATGAAGGAATATGTTTTTAGGCCTTTCCTTAAACACTGATAACTTTCTGTCCTGTGATTCTTCTTCTTTTAAAATTCATGACCAAGTATAAACACTTTTTGGGTTTTTTTTGTTTTTGTTTTTGTTTTTTTACGGTACGCAGGCCTCTCACTGTTGTGGCCTCTCCCATTGCGGAGCACAGGCTCCGGACGCGCAGGCTCAGCGGCCATGGCTCACGGGCCCAGCCGCTCCACGGCATGTGGGATCTTCCCAGACCGGGGCATGAACCCACGTCCCCTGCATCGGCAGGCGGACTCTCAACTACTGTGCCACCAGGGAAGCCAAACACTTTGTTTTTGATGGTTCCTGATACATACAGCTGAATAAATGAGGTCCCCAACTATCCTGAGGTGTCCATCATACGAATGATAATATTGACAATAATAATAATAATGAGGAGGAGGTGGTGGGATATGAAGGAAAAAGATGTGAAAGAAGAGGTAGAAGAAAGTGAGAAGGACCACAATTCCCATATATAGCACATCCTACTATGGATCTACATAAATGATGATTCAATTCTCCCAAAATCCTGTGAAGAAGGTGCTACAATTATCCTTTTTATCATGAATAAATCAAGATAGCATCTTAAGGACATTTGGGTGAGTTAAAAATCAGGAAACGGAATGTCTAATTCTACAAGCCTTACCCCTGACAGACATATTTTCCTTCAAAAAGGTAAATTTCTCCAACGTTCTTTATTTTGTTGACTACTGTATCTGTATGACCTACAAGAGCTTGTATATACATAATACGTTCTGAATAAAAATTTCTTGGGCAAAATATAATAAAATAATGGCCATATTGTGGGGAGAAAGTCAGCTTTCACCATGGAATGAAATTATCTGCTTCATAGCCATCATCTGTAGGAAGCAAACATTAGTCCTGTTTGCTTTTGAAAAACCTCAACCAGATCCATTCTTGCCCAAAAGGAAGGGTAGACCTTTCTTTAAATGTTGTTAGTGGTTTCCTACATGGCCTCTAGACACTTAAAGTTCAATTGAGCTTTTTCCTTATTGTCCACAAAGGATTTGTATAAAACCAACAAACAGGAAACATAAGGGTGGTGTAGACAGGAATGTGTCAGAGATAGAAGCAGCAGCAGCAAAAGAGATGATTGTTTAATGCAAAGGACATTACATCAGAGAAGTGACCTTAGAGAGAAAGACTGCTGTGAGGGTCATGGTCTGAGTGCTCAGAAGCGATGCTGAGTCACACTCCTCTATGCCTGAAACCAGTCTCTGTAGGTGGGGAATTTCATAATGTCAGTATTCATGGTCTATAGATACCCGACAAAAATACCATCTTCATAAAGGTGGGGATTGTACTTTACTCAGCATCTACCACCCTCACCAGCACATCGACCAGTGGGGCAACCCCACCCAGGACTTCCTTGTGGCATTTTCTGCTGTTTCTGACTCTTACATCCGTATCTGAGATCTATGTTGTATACCCAAAGTTGGAGGAGAATGGATTCTAACGTCACAAAATAATTTCCCAAATCTATCTGGCTATCATAAGATGATATTTTGGGGTTCCATAAAAATTCTCAAAGCTATTCATTCTCTTGATAGTTTTCAAATTATTGAGAATGCAGATAGTTTCTAATTATATATTTATATTCATAAAAATAATCTGTGTGGTAAATTTGAGAGTGTAGAAAAATGGTGCCACAAATTTTAAGGGAAAAAAGAACAACTGGAAATTTAGTAAAAATATTTGTATTTGCAAAAGAGATGTCATCCAGGAAGTTGAAGTTTAAAATACACATCATCCTCTGTGTACCTAGAATAAAAAAGAAAGTGTCTTGTTGCTATCCCTATTTTGTGAACACTGTGATACCCAAATGCTTCTTGACTCCATCAAGTATTGAATCAAGAATGAGTTTAATTCCCATTATTTTCTAAATCTATATTCATGTACATCAAGTTCAAAGTTCCAGTTGAACTTGGCCTTTCAGTATACAGAATTTTCAAATTAAGATTGGTTCACGGGCTTCCCTGGTGGCGCAGTGGTTGAGAGTCCGCCTGCCGATGCAAGAGACACGGGTTCGTGCCCCGGTCTGGGAAGATCCCACATGCTGCGGAGCGGCTGGGCCCGTGAGCCATGGCCGCTGAGCCTGCGGGTCCGGAGCCTGTGCTCCACAACGGGAGAGGACACAACAGTGAGAGGCCCGCGTACCGCAAAAAAAAAAAAAAAAAAAAAGATTGGTTCACTTTACACACAAATTCTAAGATTTAGAGCTTTAGTCTGTTTCTGGCTTGTAGGTTTAACTTAAATTTACTCTATATTTCACAATCTATTTATAAAAACAACCCAAGCAAAAAACAGGCAGAGGACCTAAAAAGACATTTTTCCAAAAAAGAAATACAGATGGCCAACAGACACATGAAAAGACGCTCAATAACACTAATTATCAGGGAAATGCAAATAAAAACCAGAATGAGATATCATCTCACATCCACTCAGAATGGCAATTATCAAAAAGACAACAGAAAACAAGTGTTGGTAAGTATGTGGAGAAAAGGGAACCCTCTTGCACTGTTGGTGGGAATGTAAATTGGTGCAGCCACTATAGAAAACAGTATGGAGGTGCCTCAAAAAATTAAGATAGAACTACCATATGATCCAGCAATTCCACTTCTGGGTATTTTTCCAAAGAAAACAAAAGCACTAATTTGAAAAGATATATATTCACCCCTATGTTCATGGCAGCATTATTCACAATAGCCAAGATATGGAAGCAACCTAAGTGCTCACTGATAGATGAATGGATAAAGAAGGTGTGATAGATATAGATATATATATATAGATAGATATAGATACAGATATATAGATATATTGTTATATATGATGTATATAATGGAATATTACTCAACCATAAAAAAGAATGGAATCTTGCATTTGTGAAAATATGGATGGACCTAGAATACATTATACTAAGTGAAATAAGATAAAGACAAATACTATATGATTTCGCTTATATGTGGAATCTAAAAAACAAATGAACAAACAAAACAGAAACAATCATAGGTACAGAGAACAAGCAGGTGGTTGCCAAAGGGGAAACAAGTGGGGAAATGAGTGAAATAGGTGAGGGAGGTTAAGAGGTACAAACTTCCAATTACAAAATAAATGTCACTGGGATGAAATGTATGCTGTGGGGGATATAGTCACTGACAATGTAATATCTTTGTATGGAGACAAAGGTAGTCAAAAGGTAGATATTTCCAATTATAAATAAGTAACACGGATGTAATGTACAACAAAATTAATATAATTAACACTGCTGTATGTTACAAATGAAAGTTGTTAAGAGAATAAATCCCAAGAGTTCTCATCACAAGGAAAATTATTTTATTTTTAAAATTTTGTATCTATGTAAGTGATGCATGGACTAAACTTGTGGTAATTGTTTCATGATGGAAGTCAAATCATGATGCTGTACACCTTAAACTAATATAGTGCTGTATGTCAATAAAGTCTCAATAAAACTGGAAGAGAAAAAAAATTTTCTTTCTCTAAAATTTTACTGACTGCTGCATTTTAAAAGTATCTCCTTCCTATATTTTCTTCCACAGCCCCAGTCTTCCCTGGATTATTTCCAATTTTAAGACTGGTTATTCTCAGGATGTCTTGTGGTTTTCTCTTTCTTCTCTCAGCCCCTAAATGTTGGCTTTCCTTGGTAGACCATATTCTATTTTCTAAACACTTTCCCTGGAAAATTTCATCTGTGTAAATGAGTTTAATTCCCAACTATTTTCTAAATCTATATTCATCTATATCAAAAAAAATCTAATTTCAACCCCTGGGCATGTATACAAATGCAACTATTCCTGGATATTTTTAGTGGTATGACCTACTAGCCTCACAAAGTCAGCTGTTCTGAAAATAAATTACTTTTTTTTTTGTATACCCAAACTTAGTGAATGAACCCACTAACTATTCTTGACTTTAGTCAGGAGCTGGTGACATATTGAAGATGTTCTCTCTCTCATTCCCCAGACCAATCACTATTTTTTGTTATTTGTGCCTTATTTCGTTGGTGCTCTTAATCAAGACCACTGTTGATATTGTCTAAGCACTTTTCTTTCTGTCTACATCAATCATCTCCATATCATTTCACGCTCCTTATTCAAAGCCTGTTATCCTAAAATACAACCTCAGGTTGCTGCTGAAGATATGTATTTGGAATACAAATCTGAACATGCTGATCTTGTGATTTCAAGTATCTGATAGCTTTCTAGATATTTATAGGATGGTTTCTAAATTCATTATCATCGTACATGAAACACTTTGTTATCCTTACTTGCCTACCATTTCAGCCTGAGATTTTATTTTCTCTTCCTTCCACATCTTACACATTTGCCCACACACACACACATTTTGGGTAAATAGCCCTGAGCTAATTCAGTTACTTCATACCATTACAAATGCTTTTCCTTCTGCTTTGTCAACCTGGCCATCCACCGTGAAGAGCTGTATCTGTGAAAAACTCCTCTGATCTTGCCCACAGATTTAGGAACAGCTTTACCTATGCAGTCACTGGATATATGTAATTTCCTGTGCATATATCAATTAAAGCCTTTTACAGTGCAGTGCTTTTTTTTTCTTATATGTCTGTCTTATGATGACACTATTACATCTTGAATGTAAGAACCATATTTTTCTTCTCTTTTCTACATCCTAGTAAAGTATCTGGAAGACATAGGAGCCTCAGTAATAAGTTTTTGAACAAAGAACTGAATAGATCTTAGATAAAATAAAATTATTATAAAAAAATTTGTATTATAAAATTATAAAATTATTTTATTAAAATAAAATTATTATAGTTTACATTTAATTTCATGAAAATACTTTTATACATTTATAAAATATTTTGTACTATTTTTATAATAAATGTTAACTTTTTAATGTATATAGCTTTCTGTTGTTGTTTGGTTAAATCTGACCATGCAGTGTTTCCTGGGATACATACATTATATACTAAGTTTATTCATTCTCATAGAGTTCTCTAGCAAGGACACATTTTTTTTTCTTCTGTTCAGATAAGTGTTCTCAATGCACAGGAATAGTAGTTTAATAATTAGCATATATTCTGACACATTGTAAATTCATGAGACGGCCACATGAATGCCACAACTTTTTTTAAAAATTACTTTCTTTGTAATCTGGTGTATTTACGATACCACTGAACTAATAACCTGAACTCTGCATTACTAAAAGGTGAGAACTCCGTTGAAGTATGTCCTTGGTTGAGATATTTTTGAGACTAATGGATAAGAAGAGCATAATATTTGGGGATTGTGAGCAACTTGTTCACTGGAAAAAAATAAGTGCATTTCAAGGTTGAATTTTATACCAAAGAGTTTTATTGTTTTTAAGATGCCGAAGAACTTATTTTTTTTCTTCTGTAAATTAATGATTAGATAGCTAGCAAAATGGGAGATAAAGAAATTTAGAAATGGATGTGTGTGTCTAGCAAATCTGTAAAATAATTAAAAACCAAATGATGAGTACAAGAAATATCTCATAAGGGTTCAACATCACATTGTAGAGAATCGCTAATTTTATAAACAAAATTAATATTATGTAATGAAAGGCAGTAAAAATGCCTTGTTAGTATGAATTCTGACAAATATTCCAAATTTGCCTGATGAGAATAATCGTTATATTATATACTTTAAATATATGAGATTTATATTAAGCCATTCATTTGTTAAAAGATGACTAGTCGAACACACTGAGATTAGGTAGGCAAAAATTAATACTTGTTTTCAAATAATTTCACCCATCTTACTATAATTTTTTTTTAAAATGCATTCACAGTGAGTTAGAATGATTCACATAATTACAGAAAAGCAATTTTAGATCACTCAGGTTTAGAGTTGGAGATTACCTAGTGTCCCCACTAGCATTATGGAGTGTGTTCTGTGAATTCTCTCCAGGTACAGAGAGCTGAATAGGTAGGCCCTCATTTACTCTTTAGGTAGACACAGAAAATGATGCTTTCATTTTAAAAAAATCTATTTTAGATATTTTTCTCCTATCCTCACATATGATTTCCTCCAAATAAAAAGTTGAGGACAAGGAAACAATGGAGCACCTTTAATTATTCAGCCAACTTTATAATATGATGAGGATATCAAATCAGAGGTGTTAGATCGCTTACCTCAAATCAGATAGCTCCCCAAAGCTTGGATTAAAGCAAAACTATGTAACTCCTAGTTCAGTACCTTGTTGGAATGTTTTATGAAAGATACACTTCAGTCTTTAAAACTACTCTTCTCTCAGTAAATGTATTCATACTATTCTTGACTTTTCTTGCAAGTTTCATGATGTCAAGAATAGTTTATACTATTCAGAAAGTGATGAAGAAACAGAGACATGGTTTACACCTTGGTCAGTTTGGGAGGTGTACGGGAATTTGAATTTTTAAGAGTCTAAAATGATGTAATGTAAGCAGTTGATTTTAATTACTTATATATCTTTTTTGTATTTTTTATAGCTTTTTATTTAACTCTTCTTCTCCTGTATCCTCTCTCATAAAATCCTATAGAGTGACTTGCCATTATTCCTCTTAATCTCCTTTAAAGCTATCTATCTCATTTATTTTCCTGATTTATACTTTCTATTTCTTTCCAGACCTAGCTTTCCCACTCAGTAAACTTGTGAAAGTCTTCAATGAGGGATAATAGAGCAAAGCAATATTTATATACTGATAAAACATATACATGGTTAGTACTCACCTAGACTATTGATTTTCCTTTTTGCTAACTCCTGTGTATTGGTGGTGAGGGAAGGTGTGGGAATGTATAAGCCGCTCAGCAAGACACTATCAATGAAAGAATAATTAGACTAAAATTGTTCAGAAGAGATTAAGAAGAAAAATAATGAAATTGTTTGAGACTGTTACACTAATATTAAAAAAAGGCTGAATGATTTGTTTTTGAATTCAGAGAAAGAAAGGGCTGACTGTTTTTTAATAGACACATGAAATAAAACAAAATACCTGGGGATGATTTAATTAAGCAGTAATATAGAATATGTTAATAGTTTTTATTGAAAAAGTAGGGAGAACTCCTCTGAGAGGAAAACTACCTTTAATAATTTTAAGGCATCTGTGTTAGAAATGTCCTCTATGTCTTTAACTATTTTTTTATTTGTATATTAACTCATTCAACATTTTTGTTGAGTCATTATGAGAGGCTGGGGAATGTAAGACAGCAAAATCTCAGTCCTCTTTCCTCAAATGTTCATTCTGCAGTGGACCGGGCAGACAGGCCCCAAGGTACTTACACAAAATGGAAAGGGGGAAGATGGAGACTGGTTTACAGATGAGTTACCTGTCAAGTATCCTAATGTGTTTCCTATAATTCCGAAATTAGAGGAGATACTGAATTTAAGAGACAACAAATGATTTACTGTGTAATCGGACATATTAGATTTAGGTCCCTTACTTGCAACATAGAAACCAATGTTCTAAGTTTCCTTTTTCTTCAAATTGCCATCCACTCTGCTTTGTAGTGAAAACTTCTCAAACTCTTTGCTAATTCATCTGCAACAGCTTCATCTTGCCTTCCCTTCTACACTGTTAGCTCACTTCTAATCAAAATGTAAGCTCTCTGCTGCTACTTGTCATTGTTTTTTGTTAATGAGTAAATAAATTTCATGTTTCAATCTACTACTGATCTGTGCTAAATGAGGAACAACTGAAAGAATGAACAATGTTTAGGCTGGCAGGGGAGAATGTTTAGTGTATGGAAAAGAGATCAGGCATATTCCATATGATTCTGAGAAATAGAGCCTAAAAAATGTTAAAATATCAGGATTATAGGATTTAATAGTTTGGCAAATACTGAATGCTAGTCATTGTGCTACATGCTTTTGAAAATAAGTTATTTATTAAAGATAGCTATTATTATCCACGTATCACAAATGCAAAAATACTGCGTTGGGCTTCCCTGGTGGCGCAGTTGTTGGGAGTCTGCCTGCCATTGCGGGGGACACGGGTTGAAGCCCTGGTCCGGGAGGATCCCGTGTGCCGTGAAGCAACTAGGCCCGTGCACCACAACTACTGAGCCTGCACTCTAGAACCCACGAGCTGCAACTACTGTGCCTGTGTGCTGCAACTACTGAAGTCCACGCGCCTAGAGCCCGTGCTCTGCAACAAGAGAAGCCACCGCGATGCGAAGCCCGCGCACCGCAACGAAGAGTAGCTCACGCTCGCTGCCACTAGAAAAGTCCACGCACAGCAACGAAGACCCAGTGCAGCCAAAAAAAAAAAAAAAAAAAATTGCTGCATTGACTGCTTTTTAAAATTAATCAGTCAACAAAGCTAAACAGCTTAAAGATATTAGTAAGAGAATTAGTCTTCTTTCCAGTTGAAGCAAAGGTGATTAAGAAGATAAATTTATAAAGAAAATATATGTTGCTTATTGAAGAAAGTATATAAAAGAAAGTTATATTTTTTACAATACTAAAATATGCTAGCCTTATTGACTGAAAATACAATGGTCACTTTCAAAAAAGAGTAATGTTTCTGTCTGAATGCTTTAAAATGGGTTTATGCAAAATATATCAAGGATTAGTTGATATTTAAAATATGTTCTTATTTCCATGTGTATTATTACCTAAACATTTCCTTGTTTCAGAAACACACATTTATTAATAATAAAATCTTACAAGGTAACCAATACTGATTCATTGATATAATATCATTGTTTATGAGGATTTTGAGGTTTTGTTTTAATTTTAAAAAGAAAATGAAAAATAATTTTTAAGCCTCAATCTTTCAGAGAAATAGTATTCTCCTACTTTATTTCTCTTATAAGACTTTTTTATCTGAATAATTTTCATCACTTCTCAGTTGATACAATCAACCTTTGCTTACCATCTTCTTCCTAAGTATCTCATCTTCTTCCAAGTTTCCCTAGCTTAATTTAGGAATTTCTCAATTTTCACTGCAAACAAAGCACTCTCATAACCCCAATACTCATACGAATTACACTTTGCAATAGATCTTGACTCCACTTTTCTTTCATGTCCAACATCTTTCTGAACTACACAGGGTATCAAACTGCTATTTCCTTTCCATGTTCATTGTAGCATCTTAATATGTATATTAAAGGCAGCTGTTTTCTAAGTAATTTAGCCTCTTCCTCAACAAATCCATTCTAATATGTTCATTGTATCCTGTCATTTACCTGCTTAAACAATATCAATGTCTCTCTGTTACAAAGAAGACCAACGTTAAAATACTTACATCAATTAATGCTCTCCAAATCAAATCCATTCTTTTTAACCAGTCTCTCACTAGTTCCTAAAATAAAGCCACATTTCCAACTCAATTTACCCTATAAAAATGGCATATCTGAATCTAAGCCTTTTCTGAATGTCTTGAATATCTGTCTTGAGTATCTATCTGTGGTCCTTTGCTTAATCAAGTACAACCTTCAAGTGCTTATTTGAGTATTACTTTAATTACCCCCAATTTTTAGAATATAAAACTATACTATTCTACCTTTGACCTCAGATTACATTTATCATGTGTACCAAGTATTTTGCCATTAATTATGTATTACTTTGTAATATTAAATGGCTAACTGAAGCCTTACCTACCCTATCAGATTAAATGAATGGATTGCATTCCATTTATTTTATTTTCACTGTTACAGAATATAATTTATTTGGTATCTAACCAACAAATAACTTGCTGAATTATTGTTTAATGATGCCAATAAAATTAATCTTATTAACTGCATGCTTTTTTTTTTCCTTTAGAATATTTTGTGATATATTGCCACACAAAAAGCTGTACGTCATTAACATCAACTAGATGAGTTTAGAGATAAGTATACATCTGGGAAACCATCACTATCGTCATGCCATAAACATATCCATCACCTCCAAAAGTTTCTGCCCATTGACCCAGGCCAGACAGCCAGCCTGTGGTCCCCAGCAACCAGCCGTCTCAGAATCTCTGGCAAGGCTGACTGGTGAAGGGCTTACTGTTATTTATGTACATATTTTCCCTCAAAAAATTTTATATGGAAGGGGATGTAAGGTTATTTTTGAGATAAATTTTATACCATAATCAAACTGATAAACATATACAGTTGACCCTTGAACAACGTGGGTCTGAGCTGTGTGGGTCCACTTATATGAGGATTTTTTCAATAGTAAATACTACAGTGCTACACCATCTGTGGTGTGTTGAATTTTTGGATATGGATGTGTCTGTGCCCCAAACCCCTGCCTTGTTCAAGGGTTAACCGTATATCATATTAAAATGCTATAAAGTCATATTTTATCAATCTGTTTTCCTACTCTTGCTTATTTTTGTTAACATTGCTTTCTAAGTCACTTATGCTTTTGAAATCATTCTTGTCTCTGTAGCCCTCACTCACAACCAGTGAATTGCCAAGATCCATAGTTTCTATCGTTACAATACTGTTACTTGCTGTCCCTATCTGGAGCCCCAGACAAAAATTCATCAGTTTGAATATCAATACTATGCATTTACTCTAAGCTCAATTCAAATGCCCCTAGTCCTTGTCCTTTAGATATTTTATTTACATTAATATATGCCACTGCTCATTTCACTTCATATTCTAATCCATGCATGCATCAAATTTCTACCTATTATTTGGACTCTATTTGAAATTCTATTCCTATTGTAAAGCCATTCCCAGTGGTGCGACCAGATGGGAAGAATCCAATATTTAAGTTCACATTTGTGGTAAATCCTAATAATAATCCTTAATCCTAATAATGGTAAATCCTAATAATAAAAGTGGTAAACCCTTATCTTCGCCTGTCCTTTCTGTTCCCCCTCTATCATTTTATTGCCTAAATAATGTTGTGAAGCAAACAATCACAAAACCTCAGTTGCATATAATAATAAGTATTGATTTTGCTCACAAATGTGTTCTGATCTGGGCTTGGCTTTGTTAACCTCTTGCTCATGTGTCAACAGGCAGGTACAGATCTGGATGGGTTCACCCACATATCTGGTGGTTGGCTAGTCTTCCTGACACTGGCCTGCCTCAAATGGAGCAACTGAAGTGACTCACCTCTCCTCCATGTGTTCCATTCTCCGGTGTGCTAGTCTGTAGTCATATTGTAAGTGGTAATGAATTTTAGTCATTAATGTAATTAATCTACCACATCATAGGACCTAAAAGGCCAAAAGCTTTGTTGCTAAGACAGTATAGTAATCTGGTTCTGTGTCCTGGATACAGTTTAGGTTATCTGAATGAGATCATCTTTTCTGGTTCACATGCAGACAAGCAGGCTCCCACTGATGTGTTCTACTGTCTCATCACCAGTGAGATTGAAGAAGTTCTTATAAACTTAGGAAAAGACTGATTGTTCTGTATCCATGGTAACGTGTAGCCCCCATGTAGTTCAATGAATAATGACAACTTGCCTCAGTGAATATACTTTGCAATGTCAGTCCCTCACTTCTGAATGTCAGTCAGTAAGCAATAGAGTCACACCAGAGAACGTCTCCAAGTGCCAACCGGTGAACAAAAACAGTCTCACCAGAGTAACCACACATCTATAGATGAGGCCAACTCACCCCTCTAAAAGTCAACCAACCTCTGAACTCCATATGTGCCATAATTCCTATGTAAAAATGTTACCTGCTCTGCTTAGAGCAGCATTGCTCTTCCTAAGCAGAGGAAGCAGTGCATTCAGCATTGTCTTTTTATTTTAGATGTTGAGTTGGGGTCTTGGCAACATGAGTGAGAAGCAGCTGTGTAGTCCCGCTATGCCTCTGGCTGTAGCAACATCAGTCTCCTGCTACATCTGGATAGCAACGAACTGTATGGATCTGAAGACATAATCTTCAAATCTTTTAAATAATATTTGTTAAATATAGACAATATGGATAATCAGTGATTTAATGATAGTAAATTAAAAAGCTCAATATTATATCCATTAAAATAAATTTCACATATTTTATCCAAAATTGTTTCGTGTATACTTAACTTTACATTCAAGTAAAAAGAGTATTCTTTGTGAATTTATTATTTTTTCCCATTTCATCACAGGTAACCAAACTCTCTGTAGGGGTCCAGCACACCATATCTATGAAAAATAAAGCAAATACTTTATTTGGCTTCAGTTATACTTTATCTTATCTACCACTAAGAACTTTATCTAAAATGCCAGCATGAACTTTAAAATGCTTTATCCTGAACTGGAAGTGCAGTGTATCCTGATTTGAGTTGGTGAAATTTCTGAAAGGCAATCTGCAGTGGTCATTGTCTCTTTCATACTTTCACTGGAAAATTAGATAATGTTGGCTGTTCTAAGCTGTTTCTTGATTGTTATTTCCTTTTAAAAAATTATTATTCATATAGACTTGATTGATGGGTCAAATGTTATCTTTACTTTTTTTTTTATTGTATGGCTGCTATTTATCTTTGCTCCTTTTCCTTTTCTATTTTTTAATCTATCTTTCAATCAGTTCTCCTAGCCAGTCTTCTCTTAAACTCTAATGCCTTCTTGCTGAATGCCCTAGTTTCCAGCCCCACACAAGTTAAATCCTGTTATTTAAGACATCCATGAACAGAATTAAGAAGAAAGTTGTAGATACTCTCCCTCAATAATAAAAATAAGTGAATGAGATTCTCTGTATAATTCTAGTCCATTTTATGTACATAAATAAAAATGTATAATAAAAGAAATGTATAGCAATAATGGAAAATAAAATTATGTCAACTGCACAACTCAATTCTAATTCTCATGAAGTATGAAAGAGAAACTCCATGATTAATATTTGTCCTAATGTAAATTAATGCCTAGCATGTCTTTTTGTTGCATTACTGTTCATTTTATTTGATTTTCTAGCTAGTTTTACTACATGGGTATTTTGCAGAGATATACTAGAAGGGCCTAAATTAACCATGACATAAAATAAAGGCATACATTTTGTATCTCTCAAAGATACTATAAACATGAACTTACTGTTATTTGATCTTAAATGAGATCTCTTATTCTGCTAACTATGACCATAAGAAATAGTTTCCTTTAAATTTTTTAAAACAAAATTTAAGGTATCAATATTACCTCTCATATTTACTTATAGACATAATATAAATACATACATAAATATTCATAAATGTATAAATATAGGATTGTAGTAAATTGTCCAGTGTGAATTCCTGCTTTAAATTCAAATAAAATGTGATACCTAAACATATTTTATTTTTTATGATTTTGAGAAAATGATATATTTGGAAGGTCATTGGGCATAAAATATAAACGATTGGCAACACTGTTGTATGTTGCATTGGGGTCAGGAAAATGCAATTGAAAAAGGCAACTGTCTTTGTCCAAGTCGCTCTGAAGGAGTGATCAATGGCAAAGTATGAGGCTAAGTCTATCTCTTTTTACAAAGCAGGAGAAAATATTGTCTCCTGCCCTAGAGGCGACAGGAGCAGCAATGGTAAGTAAAGAAGTCCGTAACAGACAGTGAGATCAACTCAGCTGGTGAGATCCTAAAAGGCCAGAAACTGGCAAAAGCAGTTTGTTTGGCTTGAGAGAAAACTTGCCCCTCTTAGGCAGAGCTTGCTTTAGTTTTCTGGTTGCGAAAGCTGAACTATTTTCTGAGAACAGATAAATCCAGTAAATAGGACAATGTTTGACTCTGGGAATGAGAATACAAAACTAATCTAAGGTTTCAGAGAGTGAAATACAGGTGAACTCCTAAGTAGCAACACCATCGCCATGGACTTCTGTATCATAGAGTGGACGATTACTAAAAGGAATCACGGCAATTGTTTGATATTTGATTAGACTGCTTCCATGGTAACAGTGTGTGTTTGCATTATTTACATTCTGTAAAGAGGGTATTACCTTCAGTTTTCTGTTAAATCTTAAGAGAAGCTGATGAGTCTTAATTTTAATCAAAGTGTCTCTTATGAAAATAAGTAAAAAGATTGAAGGCTACTGAGAGAACAAAGAATGGACAATGAAAGCCCCAGGCAAACAATTTACTATTGACAGAGGCATTCAGCCTTTTATGATCTCCGGGTAGCAATTCATTAAAAGAAGATAGGTTAGAACTAGAGCACATGGGTTATTTTTATCTAAGTCAGCTTTAATGTTTTGAATCAAAATTTGAATCCAGTATAATATAACCTTGTTTAAAGTTGATGCTTTGAGGCCAAATACTGTGCTATGCATTTTCTAGCCGTTATTTTGTCACGGGGCATCCGTGTGCTGTAACAAAATAGCTTCAACCGAGGTCAAAGGAAGGACCCGGGGCTTCCCTGGTGGTGCAGTGGTTGAGGGTCCGCCTGCCGCTACAGGGGACACGGGTTCGTGCCCGGGTCTGGGAAGATCCCACATGCCGCGGAGCGGCTGGGCCCGTGAGCCATGGCCGCTGAGCCTGCACGTCCGGAGCCTGTGCTCCGCAACAGGAGAGGCCATAACAGTGAGAGGCCTGCGTACCACAAAAAACAACAACAAAAAACAAACAAAAAGTAGCATTGTTGTTAAATGACAGAGTCAGAATTTAACCTATGCAGTTCCCAGTGTCTTTTGAAGAATATTCTATTATTGCTCAAAATATTCACTGATCCCCTGCCCTTTTGAATTTAGGAGGGGTCTTATAACTTGCCTTGGTTAAAGAATTTGAGTAAAAATGTCATGTGACACTTGCAATCAAAAGCTTTAAGAGCTAGCCCAGGGACAGCCGTGCATCTTTCCCCTTTACATAAGACCAGTGAAATTACAGATCAAGGTCATTCAGTCAGCCTGGATCCCAACATGAAGACAGTGGAAAGCAGAATTTGTGCCAGTCTGAGATGAACCCACAGGATGAAAACACTCATGGCTATAAGCCTCTAAGAATTTTTACTGTTGATTACTGCAACATAACCTAGTTATCTCAACTGATGCAGCTCAAAACCATTAACTATTTGGCTTTTCAATAAACAGAATGCACACACAGAGAACAACCCACTGTGCCCAGAGAGCGGGGTCCACATAAAAACACTACAGCCCTCACAGCAGTCCTGTAAATAGTGATGAAGTTCCAATTCCCAGGTGAGGGGAAGACAAATCCTTAAGCAAGTAATCCACCATTCTGTAAATCCATGAAAGAATAATTTTGCAATGTTTATCAGTAATTTAGAAGTCTTCTCATTATGGTAACAAATGATCATTTATAGAAGTCTCTTGTCATTAACTGGAACTCAATGATTTCATTTTCTGAATAGGCAATTATGAATAGTCTTCTACTAAATTGTAATTCTCTACTTCCCTCTTATTAAAAAAAAACTGTAATTATGCGTTGTAATTTTTGTAGTTAGCAGTATCTTTCCAGTTTCTACTTGCAACTAGAGACAATCTTGTGACACACTTCTGGCCAAACTACGGAAGTATAGCAAGGAGGAGTTTTGGAGAAAACATCTTAAGGAGTATATATCTTTCTGACTTTAGAAAACAATGTAAAGTCAAGTCCAGTTATTACATCTAGAGATGATTATAGAAGTCAGTTTTTCTCAGAGTTCATATTCTCCAGATGACATTTATTTCTCCTTTAGTGTCATCGTAATCCCAATTTAGACTTTCTACGGCCTTTAGACTAAGTGTTATGTTTAATAAACTCCAAAACAGACAGCACAAAAAGAAGGATTACTGAATAATCATAATAAACATTCTCATTTAAGAAAAGGACAAGCTTTTCACAAAGATGTGGCTGAAAGGAAAGAAGGAAACTCCTGACCCTCCCAAAGCTGAAGCCAAAGCAAAGGTTTTGAAGGCCAAGAAGGCAGCACTAAAAGGTGTCCACAGCCACACAAAAATCGAAGACCCATAGGTCACCCCCCTTCTAAAGACCCAAGACACAGCAGCTCTGAAGGCGGCCCAAATATCCTTGGAAGACCGCCCCCACTATGCCATTATCAAGTTCCCCCTGACTACTAAGTCAGTCATGTAGAAGGTAGAAGACAACAGTAAACCACAGACTTGCGTTCATCATGACATCAACCCCAAGAGCACCAAATCCAGCAGGCTGTGGGGAAGCTCTATGACATGGAAGTGGCCAAGGTCAATACCCTAATCAAGCCCGATGGAGAGAAGAAGGCATATGTTCCACTAGGTCCTGACTGATGCTTTGGATGTTGCCAACAAAATTAGGTTCTTCTAAACTTATTTACAAAACAGAAACAGACTCACAGACATAGAAAACAAACTTATGGTTCCCAAAGGGGAAAGGTGGGGCGAGGGATAAATTAGGAGTTTGGAATTCACGTATATACACTACTATATTTAAAACAGATAAACAACAAGAACCTGCTGTATAACACAGGGCATTCTATTCAATATTCTATAATAACTTATAAGGGAAAAGAATCTGAAAAATAATAGACATGTGTATCACTCTGCTGTCACCTGAAACTAATACAACATTGTAAATCAATTATACTCCAATATAAAATAAAAATTAAATTAAAAAAAGAAAAAAATAAACTGAATCCAGCTGGCTAATTCTAAATATAAATTTTTTCATCATAAAAAAGAAAAGGGCACACAGATACAAAAAGAGGAACAGAGAGTGGGCCCAACTCCATAGCATATACTACATTGTGCTAGAGTGAAATGCCAAGGTCTTTGAGCTGTGAAGTGAGCGCTTTCACCAGAAATCTATCCACTCTTGTAATTTTCTCTGAGTGAATATTTTTTGCTCTTCCATCCATGTTTATATGTAAAAGGAGTGTAGAGGAGGACTTCACTTTCCAGAGCTGGATGGTGTTAACAGTGAGGCTTTCTTTTTCACAGGTATAAGAACTGAGCTGGATTCAGAGGTTGAGAAATCATAGATTCTTATTTGTTAATCTTCTTGTCAATAATTTCTCAAGATTTCATTAGCTGTGTAAGTATCTTTTCAAATAATTCAGAACTAGTAACTGAAATGACAATAGTTATCCATTCATATTTTTAATATGGACCTCATTTTAAAAAAAAATTATCCCTGCTATTAACAGATGTGCTCCTTCTACAACGGTTAGAGAGTAAATTAGGTTTTTTTGCCCTTAGCCCAGTCTGAGAATAAAATTTATAATACTTAAAACTGAGGGCTATATTATAGTAGAATAAGCAGAGTAACAATTTAAAGTAAGAGAGTAACAAAATCTTCACTATCTTCTGCCCTATTTTAATTCAGTCTGTTCCAGACTTTATGGTTTGCCATTTACAATGACCTGCTCTGAGATCCAATTTCAATATTATGAAGGACTTGTGCATCAAATGTGATATAAAAATGATTTATTAATATCAAAAATGGAATGTATGTTTATGTAACAGAATGTTATGCTAATGCTTCATCAGGTATGCCTAGATTTAGGAGCTCAAGTAATTACATTAGAGTTTTTTTTTATTTTTTTGCGGTACGCGGGCCTCTCACTGTTGTGGCCTCTCCCGTTGCGGAGCACAGGCTCCAGACGCGCAGGCTCAGCGGCCATGGCTCACGGGCCCAGACGCTCCGCGGCATGTGGGATCTTCCCGAACCGGGGCACGAACCCGCGTCCCCTGCATCGGCAGGCGGATTCTCAACCACTGTGCCACCAGGGAAGCCCTACATTAGAGTTTTATGTCTCTATTTTGTGGGTGCCCTTTGCATTCCTTGCATTGAATTTGATGATAGCTTCTCTTTAAATAGAGTGAAAGACAGTTGTCATGAGCTTCACATTACTCTCTGTATAGAACTCCTAAAATCAAAATGACTTTTCACAAAGCCTACACATTAGTTCCAAGAAACATCATGATTACATGTTTACCCTTGTATAAGGGGTTAGGAGTGACATGATTTATGACCTGTTCAAACTACAGAAATTGTTGCCTCTTTATAGATGAGCCTCAGAAAAGGTTAGGGAACACCTGCTTTCTTTTTTGTTCAGCTTTATTGAAGTATAATTGACATATAAAATTGTGAGCTATTTAAAACGCACCTATGGTGACTTGATCTACATTATGAAAGGATTCCTCCCATCTAGTCAATTAATACATTCATTACCTCACATATTTATCTTTTCGTGTGTGAGACAACATTTTAGTAATAATAAATAAATCAAGCGATCACTGGTCCAAGGAAGAATATCAAGGCACCAGTCTGTAAACAGGGGGCCAAGGTCTGAATGTTAAAGGCAGTGGAAACAGCCTTCAACATGACTGGACCTTTAAAATCTAAGGTCTTGCTGTCTAACTCTGTTGTTAGGATGCTTTACCTAGCTCACTGAGTATGTCATCCTATTGTCTTCTGGCCTCTACTTTTCCTGATTTGAAGTCAGCTGTTTAGAGTATTGCTCCCAAATATGTAAGATGCTGTTTTCCTCTTACTATTTTACCTATTTTTTCCTTATTTTTGACTTTTGCCAGTCTTACTATGATGTGTGTATATATGCATATTAATTTTCTACTGATGCTGTATGTAACAAATTACCACAAATTTTATGGCTAAGAACAACACAAATTAATTATCTTATAGTTCCTGAGGTCATAAGCCTGAAATGAGTCTTACCAGGCTGAAATCAAGGTGCTGGTGGGGTTTTATTCCTTCTCGAGGCTCCAGGGGAGAATCTGTTTCCTTTTTTTCCAGTTTATGGAATCTATCCGCAGTCCTTAGCTTGCGATTCTTTCTTCCATCCACAAAGTAGGTCACTCCAGCTCTGCTTCTATTGCCATACATCTTTTTTCTTACTCTGTCCCTTCAACCTCCCTCTTATCAGAGCCCTTGTGATTGCATGGGGTCATCAGGGATAATGCAGGGTAATCTTTACATCTCAAAATTCTTAATTCAAGCACTTCTGCAATCACTTTTGCCATGTAAAGTAACATATTTATGGATTCCGGAGGTTAAGACATGAACATCTTTAGGGAGTATTATGTCTAGAGTACCACAGTGTGGTATGCTGCTTTTATTTTATTTTGAATTTCTTGAGTTTCATGCAGCTGTAAATCAATGTTTTAAACAAATCTGGGATTCTTTTTGGCCATTATTAATTTGAGCATTGTTTCTACTTCTTTTTCTCCTCTCTTTTGAAACTATAATTTCACAAACGTTGGAACAATTGATATGTTCTAACAGATTTATAAGACTTTGTTCCTTTTCTTTCAATCTTTATTTCTTTGTTCTCCAGAAGGGATAACTGGATAACTGTCTATAATCAAGTTCACCATTTCTCTCTTCCACAGACTCAAATTTGCTGTTGATTCTATCTTGTGAAATTTTCATTGCTATTATTATAAATTTTGTCTCTAGAATTTCCATGTGGTTCTTTCTTAAAGTTTCCATTTTTCTGTTAATTTTCTGTATTTGGTAACTAGATAATGGAATTTTTCTTCCCTTTTTTGGACACATTTATAATGTTTTCTTTGAAGACTTTTCTTTAATAAATTATTGTCTGGCCCCATTCAGAATCAGTTTCTGGTCACTGCTTTTCTTCCTGAGTTTCACATTTCAGTTTCTGTACATGTCTAATATTTTTATTTTTTAAATTTTTTTATTGAAATATAGCTGATTTACAATGTTGTGTTAGTTTCAGGTGTACAGCACAGTGATTCAGATATATATATATATATGAATATACATATTTTTTTTCAGATTCTTTTCCCTTATAGCTTATTACAAAGTATTGAGCATAGTTTCCTGTGCTATACAGTAAGTCTTTGTTGATTATCTATTTTATATATAGTAGTGTGTATATTTTAATCCCAAACTCCTAATTTATTCCCGCCCTTTCTACTATTTTTTTGGTTGGAAACTGGACACTGTAGATAAATTATTGTTTAACTCAGATTGTAATTTGTGCTATGAGAACTGTTGGTATTTATCTCAGTAGGCAATTATTTTATCTTCACTGCAGTGTGCAGCCACAGATATCTATTCTCATTATTTTCCTGGCTCCCTAGTTGTCTTCTCTATACCTGCACAGTTTAGAAGTCACCAATATTCGTAAAGGGGATTATTCACCTCAAGTCTCAAAAGGTTCCACCTTATGCTGCTCAATCTGTGTTCCTTGAAAAATGCATTCAAAGGTGCATTAAATTTGCAAACTCCCCAGATCTTCTATTTTCCCCAGCATCCTCTGGGGCCCCTTACCTACTTTTCCTGTTCAGCACTCACAGAAGAATATGAGAAGAGTTGCTGTTGCTGCTACTGCAGTCTTGCTGTTAATCTTTAACTTTCTATAGCTTTCTCACTTCCAGAATCTCTCCATTAATATGCTCTCTTCTATGCCACATACTCTGGATCAAGACATCCATTTCTAGGGGTGTGGAAATGGCCTGAGACAAGAAGCCCACGAATGCAATCACTGTTACTTGAGGCAGTGCTTCTCCTTCATGAGGAAACACTTCTCAAAATATCATCTATCTTTGGTCATTTTCTAGTGTCATGTAATAGTATTCTTGTCCAGTTTTATACTTATGGGAATAGTATGGGAATTCATGCCACCAACTGGTAGATGTATTTGTCTGAGTTGCAGGGTTTTGTTTTTTTTTTTCCTCCTTCTCTTCTTTAACTGTACTGATTTCAAATATGCATTTTAGCAAATATCAATTTTACCAAACTTAGTATTATAGTAAGTGAACCTAATTCTAGTTTAAATATATTGTCATTTGTATTTATGGAGGAAAGCTTAGTTAGTGTTGGAAAAAATCCTTAAACTTTATTAAACAAAATACAGGGTGATTATGATTTTATATATAATACCTCATATAATTTCTTATTTTTGAAGAGATAACTCTTTTTATCTTCCTGCTTATACTTATCAACCTGGAAGCTAGGATTCTGAAATACTGAGGTCCTTTAACATGAAGTGAAACAATCAAATATTAGTTGATCAAAATGTTTTCATCTGAAAGGGGGTTTTCCTTTAAGTCATCAGGGATAAAATGTTAACAGTTATAGAACCTGAAAATATCAGGACTATAGTTTGAAGGCACAAAAATAGGTAGGCAAAGTTGGGACTGGAGGATAATCATAGTAATTTGTATTATTTGTTTACAATCATTCATTCCCTCTTATTCTTCGTCATGCTTCTCTGTAGGTATAATAGACCTTCCCAAACCATTGAGTTGCAACTCTTGAACATTTGACATGCTTTGACTAATGAGGTATGAAAGATGTGACATTTGTTGTATCTGAGTGAAATGCCTTAATGTATTTTATAGTTTATGGAACTTCTGCCTTTCACCGTAAAAACAAAATGACCTAGATAGTCACTGTTCCTCCAAATTTTGTTCCAGGGTGAGAACTCACATAGAGCTGAGTCCAGCCAAGCCCAGAAAAACCAGGAGAGACCAGAAGAAGACTTGTAGTTGACCCATATCCTTTATGTAATGTGAGCAAAGAAAAAACTGCATTTGTAAGCCACTGAGCTATTGGTGATTTCTGTTACTAGAGCAAAAGATGACCTAAAATAGCAGTCTCCTATATTTCCTTGAATATTTAAAATAAAGAGAGTGCAATCTGCTTCCTACCTTACAAGGTAAATAATAAGAATATTATGAAATTAAATGTATAAATTAGAATTTGGAGTAATGGCATATTTGAGTGCAGATAAATCATCACTAAAATTGAGGTAAAATTATTAAAGATTAATACTACTATTGGCTTATAATCCCCTTACATAATTTAAGGAAATCATAACAGTATTATATAGATTTCTATTTCATTTTTACTGCAGCTAATGATATAGCATATTTATATAGTTTCACTGAGAATTTGTATAAGTGTAATAAAGCTCTGATAATTATCAGTCCCTTGCTTTAGGAGCAATAATTTATACTCAAGGTGTATCCGTGGCAGTGAAATAAAACAAATTAAACATAGGAAGCAGGAAAAAATTGCATATCTAAACTGAAATATTCACTTAGCCTACTTCAAACTAAACACTACTAGAACAGTATTAGCTCAGCTTTCTTTGTTGTAATTCCTTTGTTTATGATATTAAGAAGTGCTGTGACAACCACAGATAGATTCATTATTTAAGGACAGATGAAAAACTGCACAGTATGAAGGAATAGATTCTCAGAAAAAATTCAGGGGATATAATTTCTAATCGTGTCTCTGTCACTGACAAGTTCACAGTAAAATGTAAACAATCACTACAAGAAAATTGCATATACTGCTCAATTTGATTCTGTAATTGTTAATTATACAATTATATTTAAATTGCACAATTAAAATTCACAACAAAATCTGAATCATTGAAAAAAGTCATTACTACATATTATATAAAATATACAATTTTAAAATTATAAATATATAAAAATTTAAATTGTGATATTAAAATTCACAAGAAAATTTGAATCACTGGGAAGAAATGGTTACTACATATTATAAAAAGTATAAAAAGAGTATATATTTTTGGCATTTGTATAATTTTAAAAAATGAACCTCTCTCACTTGATACTCCATGGATGTTTTCTATACTAATAGAGAAAAGAAATCTTATGATCTATTTTTATGCAGTTCCACAGAAGATTTAATTTCAAATTCTCTAAGCAGTGAGTACTCAGGCATTTTGGAGAGAGTTTCGTTCTTTGAGGGACTGTGTCTGAGATCATTTTACTTGCACTGTATCATCTCTACAAATTAAAAGAAAGCAAGCACCAACAAGTATTGCACCTCTCTCCGTGGGGTGGCAAATACAATAGCAAGAAAATAAACTGCCTTCACTGTGCTGTCTTTTGATGTACTGCTTAACAGTAGGTGGCCCTCCTCTGATCACTGGTTAACTGCCTTTAGAAGCAGTTCAATGAAGTTCAGAAGGGGGACTTCTAGGAATTTTATAATTGGGGCAGAGTCCAAGGACTCTACTAAGTGTGATACCCTAAGGAAAACAGAAGACAATTAGAGTATCAGAAGCTATTTATTACAGGAAAAAGAAAAAATAACAAACAAAAAAAACCAGAGAATCAACCCAAAGTGATCATTTTCTAATATATTTTCCCCTCAGGTATATGATCATGGGTGCAAATAAACTTCAGTAGCAGTTTTTCATGATCAGGCTATTATGATCTTCTTTTTATAATTCATTTATTTTATATGGAAAGCTGCAAACAAGTTTACCCACAGTTTCTGCATACCCACAGGCACTGGTGAATAATGCTATATTCTTTCCTTACTTTTACCCCAGACCTTCTTTTTTCTCCATATCTCCTAACCAACCCTGTCGCTCACAATTTGAGAAAAATAATCAGAAAATGATAAAAAAAAATATATAAAGGATAAACATTTTTACTCTTAGGTAATGAAGTATTGATATCATATATTTTGCTAGGCCCCTGCTAGGAATTTTGAATACATTTTTCTCACTTTTTCTCATTTTCTAGTTTGAGAAAAACAGAACAGAAGCAAGGTTGACCAGTTACTAATTGCCAAATTCAGGTTTTAAATCTCAGTAAGTCTGACTATAGGATCCATATCATTTTTACGTTAAACAAATTACTTCCAGAATGAAATATTTTATCACGTATCGTGATATAATGATGGAATGACTGAACTTTTGGATCTATCTATATACAGATATACACACATATTTGTAAATTATATTGTACCTATAGTAAAAATAATAATTTTTCACTTTAAGAAAAAAGATTTATGAATTGCTGATCATATTAAAGTAAATATTAGTAAATATAGTAAATATTACAGACAGTAAATCCATATTGATGGTTTTGTTCCTTGTTTTGTAGGAGAGGAAGCTCAGACCCAAGATTATGACCCTATTCAGCTATTGAAAAGTGAATTGTGGCATGTTTCTCGTGCAGCCTTGTCTGGTGCAGGTTGCCTAAGTTTACCTTTAAAATTTTTCACACCCTGATTTCCTTCCAAATGTGGTATCAGTTTATTTTGTTTTATCTCATGTTAGAAAAAATACACAGGAGTATCTTTGGGACCTAGGGGAAGGCATAGATCCTTTTAATCCTATTAAACTTGATACCAAAAGTATAATTTATAAAAGTACTCATATATTGTACTTCCAAATTAAAAGCATTTTCTCTGTTAAAGGACAAATTAAGGGAATGAAAAGGAAAATTACACACTGGGAGAAAATACATACAAACTACATATCTAACAAGGGACAGTATCTAGATTATGTAAAGAGTTATCAAAACTCAAGAGTTAAAAACAATCCAGTTAGAAAATGGGTAAAGGATAAGAAGGGACATTTTCCCACAGATGATATACAGATGGCAAATGAGTACATGAAAACATGTTCAACTTCATTAGCCATTAGAGAAATACAAATTAAAACCACAATGGATATCACATCTACCAGAATGGCTTTAGAAAATAGTGACAATACCAAATGTTGGTCAGAATGGACAGAAACTGGATTACTCATACGTTACTGATAGGAATGTGAAACACGGACTTTCCGGAAAACAGTTTAGTAGCTTCTTAAAAGAACTCAGCATGCAACTACCACACAATCCAATAAATGCTCTCTTGGATATTACTCCTAGAGAAATAAAAACATACATCAACATAAAAACTTGAACATAAATGTTTACAGCAGTTTTATTCATAATAGTCAAAAACTGGAGACGACCCAGATGTCTCTCAGTGGATAAGCAGTTAAGCAAAGTGTCCTACAGGGAATGATGTCAGCATCACGGCAGTATGAGTAGTCCCTCCTATTTGTTCCCCCACTTAACAGCTAAAATTCAGCATCCATCCCTGAACAAATGTACCTCTGTGGGAGATGCTGAATCCAGCACCATATGCCAAGGGACCTGGGAGGAGTCTCACCCACCTCTGCATCACGTAATGGACAGACAGACCTCATATAGGCTGCAGAGCCAGTAGGAATCTGTGAACCAGCTCAAACTCTCTTGGCCACAGTCAGGGACAGCTAGAGAGTGCTGACTTGGCCAGATACCCACTGATAAGAGAACTTTTGTGGAAGTCCAGGATTACTGAGGACAGCTTCCAGTACTTCTTTAGAACAAAAAATTATACACGTTTGGACACATTGGAGAGGGTAAGAGGAGCTTTGCCAGCACTGCCCCTCCCCCTAAGGAGGCACAGTGTGAGACTGAACTAGGCAGTGGTGACTTTTCCCCTGGGGGAAAGGGAGAGCCTGAGTGAGCTCCTGGCTTCTCTAGTTTGCAGGACACTCCTAGAGAAACTCATTTCTCTCCTGCAGCACCAAGTATTGAGGTGGGACCCCCATGACGAGGAGGAGGAAAGGGATCCTGTAAGAGGAAGAGAAGAATACTATAGAGTATTAAATGCATGTGGTTCCTGTTGTGTTGTGAACTCTGGCAGGAAACCCATCCATAGTCACTGGGAAATCCTCACTCAAGGATACACTTACCAGGCCCTCATGGCAACCACGATGCACTAGTTGCCAAGCCCACACACCTCCCACTATGAGACTGACTCCTTGTGTGTGCTCCTGAGGGCTGCATTGACGAGTGGTAGAAAGGGAGTGCACACGGATAAAAGGCCAGGGTCTGTGGTCAAGGGAGAAACCACAAATGAACTGAGGTGCCACCTTCAGGAAAAACAAGAGACAGGCTTCCAGCAGCTGGTCTGGTGAGTAGTAAGATCCAGAGAAAATATACAAACTGAAGAATTCTGCCACAAAAGGGAACAAGAAGCATGGAGCAAGTGTATCCAAACAAGATAGGAGAAAGCCCCAGATATAAATTGGACAAATGGCAAGTATCTCCCACCTGAAGTCAACTAGTGAGGATTAGAAGAGGTGACAGAGAAGACTCGACTATAGATGTCTACAAGAGACATACTTCAGCTTTAAGGACAACAGAGAATCAAAGTGAGGGGATGGAAAAAGTTATTCTGTGCAAAAGTTCAACTCATCAAAAATATAACAGGTGTAAAAATATACACACCCAACATCAGAGCACCTATTTTTATTAAGTAACTACTAACAGAACTGAAAGGATAGGTAATGATACATTAATAGTAGGGGATTTCAGTACCTCCCTTTTAACAATGGATAGATCATCCAGACAGAAAATTAACAAGGAAATGTTGAACCAAATGTATTTTATATACACACACACACACACACACACACACACACACACACACACACACTCATCCAGTAGCAGCAGAATACACATTCTTCTCAAGTGCACATGGAACATTCTCCATGATAGATCATAAGATAGGCCAAAAAACAAGTTGTAGTAAATTTAGAAAGACTGAAATTATACCAAGTATCTTCTCCAACCACAGTGGAATAAAATGAAAAATCAAGAGTAAGAGGAAAGCTGGAAAATTTACAAACATGTTGAAACTAACAACATACTCCTGAATAACCAATAGATTAAAGAAGAAATCAAAAGGGAAATCAAAAAATATTAAGAAAGAGATGAAAGTGGACACATCACACACCAAAACCTATGGTGTGTGATGCAAAAGCAGTTCTTAGCAAGATGTTTATAGCAATAAATACATATATTAAGAAAACAGAAATAACTCAAATAAACAACCTAACCTTACTTCTTAAGGAACTAAAGAATGAAGAACAAATTAAGCCCAAAGTTAGCAGAAAGGAGGAAAGAAAAAAATATCAGAGCAGAAACAACTATAATATAGACCACAAAAAACATTTTAAAAGATCAATGAAACAAAGAGCTGATTTATTTTAAAAGATAAACAAAATTGACAAATCTTCAGCTAGACTAATAAAAAAGATAGAAGACTCAAATAAAATCAGAAATGTCAGAGGAGACGTTATGGCTGATACTGTACTATGACCATAGAAATACATAGAATTACAAAAGACTACTATAGGTAATTATATGCCAACAAATTGGATAGCCTACAAGAAATCAATAAATTTCTAGAAACATTCAACCTACCAAGATGAAAAGTATGATGAAATAGAAAATCTGAACAGACTTGTAATGAGTAAGGAACTGAATTAGTAACCAAAAACTCCCCAATGCTGGGGCTTCCCTGGTGGCGCAGTGGTTGAGAATCTGTCTGCTAATGCAGGGGACACGGGTTAGAGCCCTGGTCTGGGAGGATCCCACATGCCGTGGAGCCACTAGGCCCATGAGCCACAACTACTGAGCCTGCGCGTCTGGAGCCTGTGCTCCGCAACGAGAGAGGCCCTCGCACCGCGATGAAGAGTGGCCCCCGCTTGCCACAACTAGAGAAATCCCTTGCACAGAAACGAAGACGCAACACAGCAAAAATAAAATAATTAAAAAACAAAACAAAACAAAAAACTCCCCAATGCAGAAGAGCCCAGGACCAGATGGTTTTACTGCTGAATTCTACAAAACATTGAAAGAAGAATTATTACCAGTCCTTTTCAAATGCTTCCACAAAACTGAAGATGAGGAAACACTTCCAAACTCATTTTATGAAGCCAGCATCATCCTGATACCAAAGCCAGATAAAGACACTACAAGAAAAGAAAATTATAAGCCAATATCCTTAATATAGGATGCAAAAATTCTCAACCAAATGTTAGTAAACTGAATTCAACAACACATTAAAAGGATTATTTACCATGACTAAGTGGGGTTTATCCTGTGGATGCAAGGCTGGTTCAAAATACACAAATCAATAAATGTGCTACACCACATTAATAGAATGAAAGATAAACATCATATTCTCATCTTCACAGATGCAGAAAAAGCCTTTGACAAAATGTTATACCCTTTCATGATAAAAACACTTAACTGGGTAAGAAGGATCAGACCTCGATATAATAAAAGGAATTTATGACAAACCCACAGCTAGCAGCACACTCAATGGTGAAAGGTTGAAATCTTTTTCTTTAAGATCAATAATATGAAAAGTGTGCCCACTCTCACCACTCTTATTGGACATTTTACTGGAAATCCTAGTTAGATTAACTGGGCAAGATAAAAAAATAAAGAGCATCCAAATAGGAAAGAAAAGAGTAAAATTTGCAGATGATATGATCTTACATACAATCATTAAAACTCAACAAAAACCTGTTAGAACTAATTAACCAATTCCGTAAAATTGCAGGATATAAAATAACATACAGAAATCAGTTGTGGTTCTAAACACTAACAATGAAACTTCTGAAAAAGATACAAAGAAAACTATTCCATTCACAATAGCATCAAAATAATAAAATACTTAAGAATAAATTTAACTAAGTAAGTGAAAGATATGTACAATGAAAATAGCAAGACCGTGAATAAATAAATTGAAGATGACACAAGCAAATGGAAAGATATTCCATGTTCACGGATCATAAGAATACTGTTAAAATATCCATACTACCCAAATCCATCTATAGATTCAGTGCAATCCATATCAAAATTCCAATGGCATTTTTCACAAAAATAGGAAAAGCAATCCTCACATTTTTATGAATCTACAAAAGACCCCTATTATCAAAAGAAATCATAAGAAGAACAAAATCAGGGGTGTGACTTTTTCTGATTTAAAACTATACTAGGAAGCTATAGTATTAAAACAGTATGATACTTGCATAAAAAATAGACACATAGACCAAGGGAACAGAATACAAAGACCAGAAATAAACCCACACATATATGGTCAACTAATATTTTATTTGACAAGGGAGCCAAGAAGACTTAAAGGGAAAAGGATATTCTCTTCAACAAATCATTTGGGAAAACTGGAGAGCCACGTGCAAAATAATGTAGTTGGACCCCTATAATACACCACCACAAAAATTAACTTGAAATTTATTAAACACTTCAACATAAGACATGATATTGTAAAATTCCCAGAAGAAAACATAAGGAAGAAGTTTCTTGACATCGGTCTTGGCAATGATCTTTTTGGATATGACACCAAAAGCACAAGCAATGAAAGCAAAAATCAACAAGTGGGACTACCTCGAACTGAAAAGCTTCTGCACAGCAAAGGAAACCATGAACAAAATGAAAAGGCAACCTACAGAACAAGAGAAAAAATTCAACACCACTAATCATCAGGAAAATGGAAATCAAAACCATAATGTGATATCATCTGATACCTGTTAGAATGTCCATCATCAAGAAGACAAGAGGTAACAAGTATTGACAAAGGTGTGGAGAAGAGCAAACCCTCGTGCCCTATGGGTGGGAATGTAAATTGATGCAGCCTCTATTGAAAACAGTATGGTGCTTCCTCCAAAAATTAAAAATAGAACTATCATAAGATCCAGCAATCTCACTTCTGGGGATATATCCAAAGGAAATGAAAAGAATATATCAAAAAGATAGCTGCATTCCCATGTTTACTGTAGAATTATGCACAATAGCCAATAAATAGAAACAACCTAAGTGTCTGTCAATGAAAGAATGGATAAAGATGTTTTAGTGTACACACACAATGGAATATTATTCACCCACGAGAAAGAAGGAAATCCTACCATTTGCAAGAAGACAGAAGGAAATGAGTGCATTTTACTGAGATTACCCAGACAGAGAAGGATAAATATTGTATGATCTCAATAATATGTGGAAGGTAAAAAAAATTGAACTAGTAGAAACAGAACAGAATGTAGTTATCAGTGGTACGTCAGGGGAGAGGGGTGAATTGGGGAGATGTTGTTAACAGGTACAAGCTTGCAACTAGAAGATGAATAAGTTCTGGAGACCTAATGCACATCACAGTGATTACAGTCAACAATACTTTTATCATATGCATCAAAAGTTGCTAAGAGACTAGATCTTAAATGTTCTCAGCACAAAAAAGCAATGAATAATTATGTGACATGATAGAGGTGTTACCTAACATTACAGAGGTAATCATACTGCAATACATAAATGTATCAAATCAACACGTTGTATACCTTAAACTTACACAATGTTATGTATCAATTATATCTCCAAAAAAAGAGTACACTTAAAGCACAAAACAATCTAGTGTAGAGGGTA
>NW_021703774.1:6161967-6251036 GCF_005190385.1 Monodon monoceros | reverse complement strand
CTGAGACACTAAGAAGGTACTAATCAACTGTAATTCTTAAAGCTATAATATATCCATAAAAATTTAGTAATTAATTTTCTCCTAATGAATATCCATCTAAATTTATATTACATGCAAATGTGATATAATTTAACAATTGGCCTTATATACCAAATAAATGTGTTTCTCTGACAGGATAATATTTAATTTAGAAAAAATATAAATTTGAAAAGAATCTAATGAATCGATTTAAGACAAAATATAATTCTTAGCAGATCTAAGCACTGTGTTAAGTATTTGGAATCTAATATTATCTGTTTTCTGATATTATTACACAGGTAAATTAATAAAGGAAATAGACACATTGAAAAATAACAACTCTTATAAAAGTAGATGTATTATATAGTAGTATAATATAATAAGAAAATGCATCTGGTTATACTTCTGTGAGTATCATAAAATATAATATAGGACAGGATATTTCAAAGTGTTTATCAAAGATGTGTAGAATTTTATTAGCTGAAAACTAGAAGAAAATTATCTAGGCCATGGAACTGTTGAAACAGACATTAGTTGTGAAGGAGCATTGCATGTGTAAGAAATAATTGAAATTTTTCAGGTGACTAGAGAATACATTTCATTAATTTAGTGATAGAACTAAGACAGTTATGTACACTGTATTTCAGAGGTGTCCAAAATAGGCTGAATGCCCACAAAAGAGTATTCTAGATGATTCATAATGTTTGGGGGAAAAAGCTCATATTTTTATTCAAAAATAAAACAAGTATTATCTTGGGATATTTTGTCATAAACTAATTCTACAATACTTAGAGAAAGTCCAAAGACTAAACATAGCCAAAAGTGATAATTCCAAAGAACAAAGATGGGGAGAGAAACTTGCCTCATTAGATTTGAAACATGCAATGTAAATTATAGGTATTAAGTCAGTTCTGATTTTGTGTAGGATTTGACAAATTGATTAAAATAACAGACTATAGAGCAAAGAGTCAGATGTATACTTTTATGTAAATTCCTTTTATGATAAATATTTCTTTGCAGACAAATGTGGAAAGGATGAGCATTTCAATAAATTTGCTGGGGCAACTGATTTTCCATACAAAGAAAAAATGAACCCTGATCATACATAATCCAGCAAAAAATAATTTTAGGAAAGAATATGAGTTCAGGTAGGAAGATTTCATAAGTGACACATAAGACATGGACATAATAAAGGGAATATTTGACTTTTTAAAGTGCATTTTATATAATAGTTCATAATAAGCAAAGACATGATAAAGACAAGCAACAAATTTGGAGAAGTCATTTGGAGCAGTAACGATACATAAAGGGTTAAATATAAAGAATAGGTATATTGTCTGAATTAGTAAAAGAATATAAATAATCTACTAGAAAACAAAAGGAAGAGAACAGAAATTTTGAAAAGATGAAGCAAAAAAGCATCAATTTAGAAAAACATGGTATTAACCATTAAGGAAATGCAAAGAAAAACCATTATGACGTGTTAATTACTTCTTCAGAAAAAAATATCCAAGTCTGGTAACACTAAGTGGAGCAAAGAGAGCCCTCATTTTCTACTGGTTTTGATAATATAGACAAGTAGAACCTGTTTGGATACAGTCTGGAATTATTTAATAATTATAAAAACATTTATACCCATGAATATTAGTACGTTGGTCCACATTTGTACAGCTTAGTAAGTAGTTGATTGCTGGCCTACATTCTGATAGGGTGCTGCCAGTGACATTACAGTGGTTAAATATTCTGAATACCATTCCTGCCCAAACTTTATAACAGAAAGGCTGTTCCCAGGTGAATATCTGTAAAGTCTTGCCATTGTCTAAAGCAGTGTCATAGCCCATCTTGGATGCTATAACAAAAACACCATAGACTATGTAGCTTATGAACAACAGAATTTATTTCTCATAGTTCTGGAGGCTGGTGGTCCAATATCAGGGTGCCAGCATGGGCAGGTTCTGTTGAGAACCGGTTTCCTTGTTCATTGATAACACCTTCTAGCTGAAACCTCACATGGCGGAAGGGAGGAAGGAGCTCTTTCAGGACTCACCTACAAGGGCACAAATCCTATCCATGAGAACTCCCCCCTCATACCCTAATCAAATCCCAAAGACTTCACTTCCTATACCATCATCTTGAGGGTTAGGATATCAACATACGAATTTTGGGGAGACACAAACATTCAGACTATAGCACATAGACATGTCCAAAAATTTTTATAGTAGTATTTTTTAATAATAGCAAACTTTGGAAACAAAGAATTGTCTAGAAAAGAACAGAAAATTAAATTATTGTATATTTATCTATTGTCATACTATACAAAAGAAATGTCACAGAAAAATGTGAACAGTGTGATATTTATATACACTACCCTAACATGGAAAGCAGCCTGATACATTTAACATTCTATCATGGGTGATAGTGTCATCCATGATGTGATACTTTTTCCTAAATTAAGATCAACTTTTGATAAAGATCCAAATCAAAGTACAAACTTAATATAAATGCATTCCTGGAAAATTCAGTGTATGTTAAAACTGTGCAAAAAATATATCTATAGGTTAAATTAGGCTAGGATTTAGGATCAAATAATTATAAACCATTTTTCCCCTGCATAGAAACTGTGTACATATTTTCTATATGTAAATGACTCTCCTGAGCACTTCAGGAAAGCTAGAACTAGAACTCCTGGCCCTTGCCAACTGAATATCAATAAGGACCCCCAATCACTGTAACCAGAAAAGTACACCTTTTCCAACATGACCTCACATGATTACCAGCCCCATAGAGGATCACTGCACTAGTAACCAAGTAAAATCTAGGTGATTTAGGCTTTTTTAATGAATAGAATATGGCAAATAGTGATCCAGCTAGAGTGAAATGTCAGTACCCAAGAAAAGACCTATGGATAGGCTAAACGTTAGACTTCTTTCCTCAGACACTTTTTATTTTGGGGTTGCCGTGAGAATAAAACTGGAGAAGACATTTTACAGTTAACAAAAAATATGTGTAAGTTTGCCTCTCTGAGACTAATTTGTACTGGGCATTGCTTGACATCCAAGGTTTGGTAGCTTGGAATGTAGGCAATAATACATCCTGAAGTTGTTTGAGCTAAATCATGTCTCTCTATATTATCCTGAGACTTGGAGTTGCCAGGGTAATGGCAGGATGAGCACTCCTTCTGGCAACAGCTAGATTTTCCACCTCCTGGGATGCAGTAAGTCTGGTCTGATAGTTCTAGAAAATTGTATGTATTCCATAAAACAAGGTTAAAAACTGAAAAGAAAATACTATGACATTATTTTTCTTCTTTGACAATAAAAATTACTTAAGGAAAATAGAGGGATGAAAATGATCAAAATGAAGACTGAAACATGAAAAAAATTCACTTTTACACCATAGTAATATCAGAATACATGCAGGAAAATTATAAAAATGAAAACTGAAATATGAAAAAAATGACTGCTACTCCCTAGGGATGACAGAATGGCAAGCCATCAAGAACATAAGTCTCTGATGACTTATTCTCTACCAGGCCTGGACAGCTGACTTCTGAATCTTTAACCCGGAGACTTAAACCTTATCAGTTTAAGTTTCTGTTATTTGAACTTTTATTCTTTCACTCATCACCAAATTGAACCTTAATTAATATAGAATTCCATACCTGGACACAGCTTATTATAAATGACTATAGTCTACATTAAAAATGCTTCACTTAAACAAAAATCTGTGGTATTAACTTAGTAGGTAACATGGACTTAAGTTTGTAAGCTGACAAAGTGATAATCTTTATTGCTTTGTAGAAATATTTGTAGAAAAATATTTGATCCAAACTTCAGTCAGCAATACCATGGTGCTCTGGTCTGGATGTTGACTGCTTCTACTAGATTTTTGCAAACTCCTAGAAATAGTCAGTTCATAGACAGAGATGACAGGAATATGTCTGCTCAGGGTGATCTCTGTTCTACAATCTAAGTTTTGCTGTTTTAAAACCATCTGTATCCCAAAGAGAAATGATGATAGTCAGTTGCTCATAATGGTGTCCTTAACATCACGGTCCCCATACATTTTTTAAACGCCTACATAAATAGTCCCATACCAGGCATCAGGGCCAGTATAGTGGCAAAGATCTGATTAAGAGTGTCATTTGCTTCAGATGACCACAGAAGAGCTACCAGTCAGGCTGTGGTGATGGTGGCCATGATACTAAGCCCAGTAAGTAAAAGACCAGGGTCTTCAGGCTTTATGTCTGTATAGTATTTGCCTATGGTTGCCCATTTGCAGAACTGCCCTGAAGCAAAACAACTGAAGTCTGGAAATTTTGTGGAAATTTATTGCCACAGAGATAAAAAGTCTAACCTGAAATATTCCATAGTTATTTAATCCCTGAAGAAACTCTTGGGCTCTCAAATGTGAACATATGTGTATGTATAACTGATTCACTTTGTTATAAAGCAGAAACCAACACACCGTTGTAAAGCAATTATACTCCAATAAAGATGTAAAAAAAAAAAGGCATAAAAAAAGTCATCAATTTATATACTTAAAATTTGTGAATGATATGTAAATCATACTTCAATAAGCATAAAAAATATAGGCACTAAAAGAAAACAAAAAACACCAGCAGGATAGAGGCCATAAAGGCTTTGTAGCTACCAAGACAATCATGTGCTCAACGCCCACTTCTTATTCTTCTGTGTGGGTTACTGAGGATAAAGACCTTCCCAAAAAGCAGAGTCATGGTCCCTGGAGGACGCTGGTGAAAGGAATTTCTTCCCAGAAAAGAAGCAGGCAGTGCCAAATGGGCTAAATGAGAAACTTCGTCCCCTGCACAGAAAGGGATCTTTACAATTTCAGCTCAGTGGAATTTGAGGGGACTCTACCTAATGCACTGTGGTAACCTAAATGGGAGGGAAGTCCAAAAGGGAGGGGATATCAGTATATCCTGTATATCTGTGTATGGCTGATTCATTTTGTTGTGCAGTGGAAGCTAACCCAACACTGTCAAGCAACCATACTCCAATAAAAATGAATTTTTTAAAAAAGGGCTATGGATCAGTGACTGCTCTGTTTCCCACACTCCTTTCCGCCAAGTAAGTCTTGCCAGGTGCAGTTGTTGTTTTTTTTTATTTGTGTTAGGGACAGTAATATGTCCTTTATTATAGGTCACAAGACCATGAAGAGTTACAGCTTTTGACGAGAAGGCTAAATATAATCCTGAGATCATGAACTTTGAGCTGAAAGCAGTAACTGGATTGCACGTCTTTTTTAGGGAGGCGAGTATAGGCATTTACGGGTATCCAAATAGAGAGGCTATGACAGAGATTGATAGTTGTTCCACAATATCTGTTCTCTTTTATTCTATCAAAAAAACCTCAAATTTTTTTGTGGGCATGTGGCTGCCCAAAATAAGAGTCCATTTCTTAGTTTTCTTAGCAGCTGGATGTAGTCATGTGACAAAGTTCTGGCCAACTGTATGTGAGCTGAACTTCCATGAAGCATTCTTAAAACCAGGGCAATGCCCTCCTCTTCCCTTTCTGACTTCCTGATGGCTAAGGGTGGGTATGAAGCCTGGAGCTGCCACAGTCATTCTGAAGCATGAGCATAACTGTCAGAGCTTAGTTAGGACAGAACTGAAGGGTAGAAAGCTTTTGGTTTTTTGACAACCTTGTGAACTGCCATAATCAGCCACAGAAGAGTAATTTCTGGACAGGAGAGATTTTTTTAAAAAGTGGTTTTCTGCAATTTCCAACCAAAGAGTAAACAGTATTCCTTTTGGTTTCTCATGATTCAGATAGTTTCTGAAGAAATTCTTTTAGAAGTACCAGCAGGAAACAGCTACTTGAAACAATTTGACATGCGGTAGTTCTATTTTCAGTTTTTTAAGGAACCTCCATACTGTTCTCCATAGTGGCTGTATCAATTTACATTCCCACCAACAGTGCAAGAGGGTTCCCTTTTCTCCACACCCTCAGCATTTATTGTTTGTAGATTTTTTGATGATGGCCATTCTGACTGGTGTGAGATGATACCTCATTGTAGTTTTGATTTTCATTTCTCTAATGATTAGTGATGTTGAGCATCCTTTCATGTGTTTGTTGGCAACCTGTATATCTTCTCTGGAGAAATGAGGTGTGGGATAGGGAGGATGGGAGGGAGATGCAAGAGGGAGGGGATGTGGGGATGTATGTATACATATAGCTGATTCACTTTGTTAGACAGCAGAAACTAACACAACATTGTAAAGCAATTATACTCCAATAAAGATGTTAAAAATAAAAACAATTTGACATCAGTTCGTATTTATAAACTTCAGCTACCATTTGCTTGGAGCATTTATTCATGATATATAGATGAGGAGTGACAGAAATCCTGTGGCTATTACTAGTAAGCAGTTTTGAAAAGTTCTGATTTTCATTATATTGTGCTAAACCACAAAAAACTCTATCGCTGAGATACTGTGTCATCCAAAGTGGAAGAAAAGTATTGGGCTGAAGAGGATTTGTGTGTGCTTTTATATTTTCCTCATTTAGTAAAATGTACATTGTCCTGACTATTAATTTTGTATGATGAGTTCAAAAAACAGAATATAAATATGTAACAAAGTGATGGTATTTTTATTAAAATATTTATCTACTTTCCAGGGGTAAATAAATGCTTAAAGCATAGAACAATCCTTATACCCTCTCCACCATATTATTCTACTCGACCACATTTCTTCTTTTTGGCCTGCCTGTTTATTTTATTATTATTATTTTTTTTCTAGTCTCAGATTCTTACTCTAGCTTCAGAGTGATAATGACTCTTATGGCTCTACGAATAGTCAAAATGGAACTGACAATAGTAGGTATTATATTTAAAAACACAATATAGCACAATATAAAATTTCATAAAAAACTCAAATGCTTCTCCACTTATGACTTAGATGGCTCAACTTCAAATTGGATAGGGCAGAGCAGTTTAATAAGCAGCCTTGTGAACAAAATCACTATAAATATCACTGTTTTGCTTGCCCAGAAAATTCATACTGCTGGTTTTAAAAGTTCTTCTGGCTCTCAAATGAAATTGTTTTTGAAAGTTCAAGTAAGTCTTTTCACAACTCAGAGGCTTCAAAATAATAATTATATGATGAAGAATGGGAGAAGAAAAATATAGGTATACCATAGTCTGTTCTTATTTCATTTATATCTGTGTATACTGATTGGATGCATATACCTAGTTTATAAATAAGATTCTTCCCCTGGAATTTTTGGTAGCCAACAATGGATGTGATTTGTGATTTTTCTGAGATTCTATTTGATGTAGTTTATAAGTGTTATAGTTATGGCATATAGAAGTCAAAATTATGAAACCATACTTTTAAATTCAGATACACTTAATATTAAAATTGAAACCAAAAGTCAGACAATTTTCAGTAGCAGATTCCTTGAGAGAACTGGAATCAATGTTTTTAATACAAGTGCTTTGATGCTTATATGCATGTCCTTGTAGGAATTTGTATTTATTAATTTTTTAAATAAGAAATTTATTTTGAATTTACTCATTAGCCTTATAATTGTCAATCTAATAATTAAATCTCAGATCTCATACTAACAAAATCATCCAATAAAATACTGTTTATATTTTCTTGGTATTGGAAGAAATGCTTACTGCTCTACTATCAAGTGTCAGTTGTAGTGAAAATTTAAAAATTTTGACAATAGAAAATACATTTTTAAAAGACCATACAGACCTTCCATTTTTGCTTAATAAATGGAGACATGGGATTCCCTGGAACTGCAGGCTCTCCTTGAAGGAATATAGTAGAATTTCTTAAACTTTAGGTTAAGTTGAGGAGCATAAAAAATGAAGATTCTCTGGAAACAACCATACTGACTGACTGAAATTTTTATTCCATGGACCTGAAATCTGCATTTGCACAAGCTCTCAGCGTTATCATGAGGTCCACTGAAGTTAAAGAATAATCATATTAAAATGCAGGATCATCTTTTGTTGTTGTTTTTTCTCTTGTCATTTCATTCTCTTCGGACCAGCACCACTTAAGCACTGTAATATCTGCCAGGAGAAGACAGATTGGGTCACACACTTTGCTGCTCATGAGCTGTGTGTGCCCCTGTGTTAGTATTTCCTCTTCTTTATTCCCTCCCCTCTACCTGCTATTACGCATTTATTATGAAACACACTGAAAATAGGATGTAACTTGACTGTAGCTGGGGGAAACCTCTCTGATCCTAGGGGCATGACAAGCCTCACACAAAGAAGGCTTATTTGATGGTGGAAGTTACAAAAGTATATATAGTGTTTCATACCTTACCTCTCTATTCCTAGTATGTTACTTGTACATATACTCATCAAATTTCCTTTTAAAAATATCTTAAAGTATCACAAGTTGTCATAAACTCTTAAACTTATCACTCAACATAAATTTATCAGCGCAGATGCATTATATCTTACCTGAATGTTACATCCTTTAACTTTAGGTCTTTGAATTAATTTTGTTTTTTTTTGCGGTACGCGGGCCTCTCACTGTTGTGGCCTCTCCCATTGTGGAGCACAGGCTCCGGACCTGCAGGCTCAGCGGCCATGGCTCACGGGCCCAGCCGCTCTGCGGCATGTGGGATCTTCCCGGACCGGGGCACAAACCCGTGTCCCCTGCATCAGCAGGCGGACCCCCAACAACTGTGCCACCAGGGAAGCCCTCTTGAATTAATTTTAAATCTCATGTTTATATTCTTATTTTAAAAAATTAAACTTTAATTCCTATTAAATGATTAATGCAGAGAAATCTATAATTCAAAAAGAGCCATGCACCCCAATGTCCACTGCAACATTATTTACAATAGCCAAGACATGGAAGCAATCTAAACATCCAAAGACAGATGAATGGATAAAGAAGATGTGGTACATATATACAATGAAATATTACTCGGCCATAAAAATGAATGAAATAATGCCATTTGCAGCTACATGGATGGACCTAGAGATTATCATGCTAAGTGAGGTAAGCCAGACAGAGAAAGACAAATATCACATAGTATTGTTATATATAGAATCTAAAACAAACAAACAAAAAGAACAAATGAATTTATTTACAAAGCAGAAATAGACCCACAGACATAGAAAACAAACCTATGGTTAACTAAGGGGAAAGGGTGCGGGGAGGGATAAATTAGGAGTTTGGGATTAACATACACACACTACTATACATAAAATAGACAGCCAACAAGGACCCACCACATAGCACAGGGAATTATTCTCAATATATTGTAATAACCTATAAGGGAGAAGAATCTGTAAAAGAATATATATATATAACTGTACACTGTGCTATACACCTGAAACTAACACAACATTGTAAAACAAATATACTTCAATAAAAAAGACTAATGCTTTTATAATTTATGGCATTTTAGTCTTTAAAGATTTTTTTCATCCTATTTTTCTTTTTTCTATAATTTTTCAACGTTTTATTCTCCATTTATAATTTAAAAAATACTTTGCCATCTTTTATGTTTTCCTTTTATGTGTACACATTGATTTTTGTTTTTTGGTCCTTGTTTAGTATTTTGGTTTTTGTTTTTAATAAAGGGTAGCAAGAAAGAACACCACAGCAGTGGTGGCAAAGAAGACAGATGATACGGTGAATTAGAAAGTCTTTCTTCCCTCAGGTTTTCTCAGCACACAGCTCTTTGGTTTTTTCTTAGTGGTTTTGCAAGACAATAATATACTTTAAAAAGTCACTATGACTGTAGACACTCACTGTTCATCCCCACTGTATTTCTTCTTGCAATTGGAACATCTGTTTATTAATAAAGTGATTTTTCTCAGATATTTCAGCCTGTCTAATCATTACAAATACAGCATCATTGTCAAACTCCATTCTCTTCAATAAGCACAGTGAAGATTATAAAAGTTGGCAAAGTATCTCCAAAAAGGTCTTACATGCAAAATATTTTAAAATCATGTTCTATCAAACATTCAATCAAAGATATAACTGATGTTATTTAAATTATTAGACCTCTTGCGAGGGAGGAGAGACAAATCTAGCCAATTTCGCTGGTTTGTTTTTCTTTCCCTTTTTAGTAGTTTAGTGGAGAAATGGTTCAGCAGGTTTGAATTGAATCAAGAGGAAATTAGGCTGACTCCGGCCGCTGAGAGATTAAGGATTCAAGAGAATGCTTAATATTCATGAGGTTACTTCCTGGATCAGGGACTTACACTGTTACATGATTCCTAATGCTTCCTACCCCGATCGGTATACATAAATAGATGATTATGGAGCATAGTGTTTCTCAGTCAGGATACTGGTCGTGGTCCCTGCAGACCATCTGCGAGTAATGAAAATTTGGGAGTTTGTGTGTGCTCTACCGACTTATTACTAGTAACATTTTTTTGCAAATAAACCCATTCTGTATGTGCATTGTGCAGTGCTGCTGGTGCACACTCAGACCCATTTATACAGATGAAAGGAAAAGATGAACTTGTCTGATGCTGAACTGCTAAGCCGAGCCTTTCAGAGCACAGGTGAGACCAGTCAGGACCTGAAACCCGCAAGGTATGGAGACTTAGGCTCCACTGATTGACAACCATTTTGATAGAAGGTGGGGCGGTAAAGCAGGACGGGAGACTGAGATTCTCACAGGCCAAACAGTGGCAACTTCTGGGCCAGAACCCCAGTCCTTGATATATTAGAGAAGCAATCGAAGCTGCCTCCATCAAGTAGATTAAAAACCTGTCACCCAGAGGTAGAATGCTGGGTATTTCCCAGATGAAGGGGTGCTACCACTGCTCTTGTCCCTGTAAGATTCTCCCAATAAAAGCTACACCTGGATTATATGCTGACCGTCATCTGCTACTGTTTGCTTGACACAAATACCCCCAAATGTACATACCAACATGTTAATTCAATCAGTGCTTCTAGCTGCCAAAACCTGAAATGAATGTCTGACAATGAAAACCTAATGGTAAATAACCATGCATTCATTCATTAAAATGCTATAAAGTCATTAAAATAATGTTAGACACATACTTATTGGATTCTAAGTAGCATCAGATTCTACAAACTATTAGAAAACTAGTTTGTGTTTTATGAGTCCATTTATATAATTACAGAGTTATATACCCAGATATTAACACTTGTCTGTACACAGATTTCCATTTTCCCTGTGTTTTCTAATGTTTTACAATAAGCATGGAATACTAGTAGAAACTGATAGGATATTTTCCTAATGGTAATTTAACTAAAAAGTATTTTTAGAGCTTCACTTTCCTGGTTTGCCTAAGATTATTCCAATTTTAGCACTGAAAGTCCCAAGAAGCCTTATCATCTTCCAGCAAACCAGGTGGTTGGTTATCCTATATACACAGCTCCGTTAATAAACATTCCAGGTCCATAGAAGGCACTTAATAAACATTTGTTGAATAACTTACTACGAAGTTAATGAAATAATCATCTCTGGAAACTGAAGTAATATGATCAGAAGTCGATCCAACAAACCCTATTTAAGACCAGAGATTAGTGTAACATGTGTGACCCAGAATAACTGGCGTTCCCAAGACCTCTGTTCCTCATTCTTCTCCCAGACATATAGCTACATCGCTTTTGCCAGCCTGCCTTGCCAGGTAAGTTCTGACTGCGTAACTGAGTTTGGGGTAACACAGTGTGAACATTAGTGATGTGCTCTGTGCTGGGCCCTGGCCCATACAAACCTTTTGTAAATTCTGCCATGTTTTATTGCCCCAACTTTTGCCAGAGGCAGAGTATCTAGTACCTACATGCAGAGTATGTAGTTCTAGCAGAGGGCTCTGAAGTTCCAGGTAATGGCCAAGCCCAACCTCAAGGGAACATGGGTCCCTGAATGACTGCAAAATGCCACAAGCAAATCAAGAGAAAAAAATAGACTTTACATGAGAAAAGAAAAATGAATTTTTGTTAACTTTAGTTACTGACTTTTAGGGCCTAATTCAGAAACCACAGTTATTTATCAAATGCAGTAACCATGTTACATAGTATCTATGGTTTGTTGCGTATGTTCTTTTACACAAGTCCATTTTAACAAACTATATAATTGTCACAAAAATGTATATTCATCCATTCTTAATGAGCCATTCTTCTTACTATTTTAAAAATATTTCCCCGTTAATTAAGGGTAAATACTTTTTAAAAATAAAATCCTAGTTAAACTTAAAAGCTTTTGCACATAAGAGGAAACCATAAACAAACAAAAAGACAACCCTCAGAATGGGAGAAAATATTTGCAAATAAAGCAACTGACAAGGGATTAATCTCCAAAATATATAAACAGCTCATGCAGCTCAATATCAAAAAAACCAAACAACCTAATCAAAAATGGGCAGATCTAAATAGACATTTCTCCAAAGAAGACATACATTTGGCCAAAAATCACATGAAAAGATGCTCAACATCACTAAATGTTAGAGAACTACAATGAGGCATCACCTCACACCAGTCAGAATGGCCGTCATCAAAAAAATCTACAAACAATAAATACTGGAGAGGGTGTGGAGAAAAGGGAACCCTCCTACACTGTTGGTGGGAATGTAAACTGGTAAAGCCACTATGGAGAACAGTATGGAGGTTCCTTAAAAAACTCAAAATAGAGCTACCATATGATCCAGAAATCACACTCCTGGGCATATTTCCAGAGAAAACCGTAATTTGAAAAGATACATACACCTCAATGTTCATTGCAGCACTATCTACAATAGCCAGGACATGGAAGCAACCTAAATGTACATCAACAGAGGAATGGATAAAGAAGATGTGGTACATGTATACCATGGAGTATTACTCAGCCATAAAGAAAAACAAAATAATGCCATTTGCAGCAACATAGATGGACCTAGAGACTGTCATGCTGAGTGAAGTGAGTCAGAGGAAGACAAATACATGATATCGTTTATATGTGGAATCTAAAAACAGGGTACAAAGGAACTTATATATTGTACAAAACAGAAATAGAGTCAAAGATGTAGAAAACAAACTTATAGTTACAGTGGGGGAAAAGGAGGGGGAGGGATAAATTGGGAGATTAGGATTGATACATACACACTACAATATAGAAAATAGATAACTAAGAAGGACCTACTGAATGGCACAGGGAACTTTACTCAATACTCTGTAATAACCTATATGGGAAAAGAATCTAAAAATGAACAGATATATGTATAAATGAATCACTTTGCTATACAGCAGAAACTAACACAACAATATAAATCAACTATACCTCAATAAAAATTTTTTAAAAATCCCAGTGGAATTTCTGATGGTCCAAGTAAGTATATCAGGAAAGCATTACTTTTTACCTTTGTAATTGATGTTTCATCAGGACTATTAACAACTACGTATCACCCAGCTTACAAACACACACAAATATGTACATGCTTAGTCACAAACACAAATAAGTTTTTCATTTATATAGAAACCTAAAGAAGTTTCTAAGCTTTCACTGAATTTATACTTACAGGATTACTGGAACTTGCCATTGTCTTAAGAACAAACTGGCTTTCCTAATCAGAATAGATATTTACTTTCAATTGAAATATGTGATTATGTGATCTATGAGAACAGTTTACAAGTAATGAGAGTTAATATTTTCCTTTTCTGCTTTTATTTTTTCCAAAAAGTAAAAATAGTTGGCCCTGTATCCTTATTTCCATACACCTATGAAACTGACCTTGTAATTATATTTTAATTTAACAATGAGAAACTTAATTCAAGTTTATGTCTAAAGAGTATAAGTGGAACTGTTTTCACCTTATCTGCCCAATTAGATCAACATAGTTAGACAGGATAATTTGTGCAATTTTTATCTAATGATATGCAGAAATCCATGGATTCTCAGATCTTGAAATGTTTACAGCACTGCCCACTTAAAAAGAGCAACTACATCATTAAGGTCATGATAAATTAAATGAGACAATTTAAATGTATTAAATGAGCCATGTGGCTATCTATATATCTATCATAGGTGCTAAACTGAATGACTCCTCTTTTTGTGTGTCCCTTGAATTTGATGTTGAGATTTGATTTCCATAAAGGCTAGCTATTTTGCCCTTTGTCAAGTTCTCTAGTTAAAAGGTTGTCTCATTTCCATAAATAAAAAGAACGTGCTTTTAAAGTTTAACTAGATTATTTTAAGGGCAAAAAGTGAATGTAACTGTGGTTTTTCAAATAGCTAGATTGATTGATCAACAATTATAAGTGTTTTTATGTACCACTCCCCTTTTTGTTAATTTTTTATTGTTTTTAATGATTGAAATTAAGGAAAATATATAAGTAGTGATTTTCAAATCTGAGCTCTAATCAAATGATTTAATCAAGTAAAATTGAACACAATGCAATAATAATCAAGATGAGTAACTTTACAAGTACAGCTATGGTTATTTTTATTGTTATGTAAATATATTTTATATTTACCAGTAGGAACAACGGAGATGAGTTGTATTCTGTAATAATAAAATGAAATTTAGAGAAAAACTCAAAAATCCTTGGTCAGGACTTGCTCAATAGAGGGCAACTTCATTAAATTTATGAATTCTTAAGATTTGCTTCGTCACAAATAGATTTGTTCTTACACCATTAGCCTATTTGTAAGCACAAATTGTAAATATTTATTTTTAAATGATTAACAATGATATCATTTACATTGGCTTTCCTAGTATTTACAATACACTTAATTTATCATACCGTATTTCACATGGGACCTCAGTGAATTCAATGGTCTTTATATCTGCATACGGGCATGTCTATCAGGTTGTTAGGGTGATGGTCACTACAATGTGTTTATGTTGTGTTGTCACTATCGTTACCTTAGTGTAGCTCTTGTTTCAACGTCTTCTGATGGTCAGCTATTCTTGCCTTGTGTTCAGAGTAGGGGCTGGGGTCCTGAGGGTTTCTCTCCATTTGACTGCTGCCCCTCAGCTTTTATCTGACCACAGACAGGGTCTCTCTTCATGCTATTGGCCCTCCTCCGCAGGTAGATTCAGTGTTGTCTGCTACTTGATGCAGAGCCTGTGATGGGGACAGGGGTGTTCTCTGTTGTCATGGTACAACTGCACTCTTAGGTGGAGTCACAGTTCTCAGGACTGATGTAATTTTGAGCCTTCCCCTTCCTTCAGCCCAAGGCAGTGAAACCCAAATACTTCTGCTTGGTCTTGGGCATCAGATCCCTAACCCCCATACACAGAGAGAAGACCACTGCTTGGTTTAGGTACCGGATCCTTTGTCTAAGATCCTTTGCTGTCCCTTCTCCGGGAAAGGCATTTTTTTTTTCTTTCTTCCTCTGAACTTCAAAGGAAATTTGACTTTATCTTGGGAGCCAGAGGGTTGCCTATTTGTCCTACAGAAGTAGATCAGTTTTGTTTTTACTCATCTCTTAGAATCAATTATGGGTTTTTTTGTTTTTTTTCTCTCCTGGGTTTTGAAAGACAGAGAATTTGCAACTTCTCCCTCCACAGCTTAAGAATTTTACTTCTTAGAAGAAAAGGTCATAGGTATATGAGTGGGGCTTTGTGCTTATCCTCTAGGGACCACCCATCACCTACTGAACAGCTGTTCCACCCAGGGAAGCTCTCTATGGACTCCTGCACTGCCCAGTCTTTTGCATAAGCACTCAGTGGAAAACCACAGAAGAGAGCTTTGTGAGGGTTTGGAACCCTCATCTTGACGTGATACACCCCAATTTTTGCAAACTCATATGACAGCTCAACCTTGGCTTTAACGTGTTTTTTAGCTGATTTCTTCTAATTTGGTTTTAAGATAGCTACCTTTTAATAGCTAAGCTTTTAATTTAAGATAGCTAAGCTTTTAATTTGGTTTAAGATAGCTAAGATAGTTTTCTCCCTTTCTCACTTCGCTCTGGCAAAATTGAAATGTACCCTGACACTATTTCAATGACTTTTCCCTCTTAGGAAGTCAGGGTATTCTGCTGTCCTCTGAAGTCAACTCTCTGATGTGCTCAAGATAAGTTATAATCAGAAACAGGCACACAAAGAGGAAAGACCACATGAGGACACTGCAAGAATGTGGCTGTCTGCCAGACAAGGAGAGAGGCCTCAGAAGAAACCAACGCTGCTGACACCTTGATCTGGTTAGATTACTGGAAGCAACATCATTTAAAATGTTGTATGCCTTAAATCTCTGGTTGCTTTTAAGTTTTGTTCTTTTTCTCTGATTCTAGCAACTTGATTATGATGTGTCTTCACGTGCTTTTCTTCATGTTTCTTCTGCTTGGAGTTTGTTGAATTTATTGACTTATTGAATATGCAGGTTTGATAGTCAGAATAATGAGCCCCCAAAGATATCCAAGTCCAAATCCAAAGAAACTGTTAATATGTTCCGTTACGTGGAAAAGGGGGATTAAGGTGGCAGATGGAGTTAAGGCTGCTAATAATCTGACTTTAAGGTAGGGAGATTATCAAAGATCATCCAGAAGGGGCCACTGTAATGTTAATATTAAAAACAAAATGGAGAACAGATTTAAGAATTTCCTGAGCAGACACAACTATTTAAGCCACGTAAGCAAAAGTAAATCTAGTTTATTTCATGAACATAAATGAAACTTATGTTATTTCTTGTAAATGTCTCTGATAATCATAAAAGCAATTTTAGTCATCTCCCGAAAAATGGTATGAGATAGTCATGTTTAACCAATCCCCTGCCACCTGGAAACCCCCATGGGAATAGCCAATCATTGTACAGATTAAACAACTTCTTCATTTTCATTTTATAGTCATCCTGCAACTTCATGCCCCTGAACTCCAAAACAGTTTTTATTTTCGAAAGTTCCCAGTTTGTGAACTGTTCTTATATGCAAAATAAACCCTTACTAAATCCTATTTATTAATTTAATGGCTTTATTTTTTTACTATTTCTGGATTTGGGGCAGTAATTATAAGGGTCCTTAAAAGTGGAAGCTGGGGAAAGAAGAGTCATTATCAGAGTGATGCAATGTGAAAAACCTTCACTGGCCATTGGTGGCTTTGAAGATGGAAGAGGGGCACTTGCCAAGGAAGGCATGCAGCCTCTAGAAGCTGGAAAAGGCAAAAAATAACCTGATTGTAGAGCCTCTACCTGATTGTAGAAAAAGAAATGTGATACTGCTTACACCTTGATATCAGCCCAGTGAGGCCAATTTTGGAATTCAGATCACTACTAATTTAAGATAACAAATTGGTGTCATTTTAAGCCACCAAGTTGTGATAATTTATTACAGCAGCAGTGTGAAACTAATACACTGGGTTTATATTTCTTCAAAAATACATCTATTTTTCTTCAAATAACATATTCAAATATATTCAATTATTTTTCACTTTCCTTCCCCCACTCTCTCCTTTTCTTCTGGGATTCCGGTTGTAAGACGTTAGTCCAACTGATATTAACCCACAACTCACTGGTGCTCTTTTCACTGTTCCTTTTTCTTTGTTTTAGTCTGTCTTCTTGTCAGGCGTCTATTTGGATAGTTTCTTTTGTGATGTCCTTTAAGCACAGTAATTTTTCCTTCTAGAGTGTTCAGTGTGCTGTTACCCCGTTCAGTGTACTTTTCATTTAAGACATTATATTTTTCACCACTAGTAGTTTCATGTCTCTCCTCCTCACGTTCATGTTTCCGTCTACTTTCTTAAACATATGGAGTATACTCACAATAGGGGTATTAATATCCATGTCTCTCTGTTCTCTATCATCTGGGTTATTTCTAAATATGTCTGTTTTTGTTGATTTTTATCCTGGTTATGGGTCTATTTGTCTACTTCTGTAGATGACTGGTGGTTTTTTATTGGGTGCTGGCCACTTTAGATTTTACTCTGGTTGGCGCCAAATTTTCTTATACTTAAAATATAATGGACTTTATTCAGGTTTAGTTAATTTACTTCTAATATATTTAATTCTTTTTTACAAAGTTTTATTGGAGTATAGTTGATGTACAGTGTTGTGTTAGTTTCAGGTGTACAGCAAAGTGACTCAGTGATACATATACATATATCCACTCCTGTTTTTTTTTTTTAGATTCTTTTCCCATACAGGCCATTACAGAGTATTGAGTGGAGTTCCCTGTGCTATACAGCAGGTTCTTATTAGTTATCTATTTTATATATGGCAGTGTACATGTCAACCCCAATCTCCCAGTTTATCCTCCCCACCTTATCTCCTGGTAACCATATATCCGTGCCTCTACTTCTGTTTTATAAATAAGTTAATTTGTACATTTTGCTTTAGATTCCACATATAAGTGATATCATATGATAGTTACTTCTTTAGAGAGCTCCTGTTAAGTTTTGTTAGGGGAGGTCCAGAGCAGCCTTTACTCGAGTGCCGATTTTATACATCAAGTAAAACAAAAATATTCTGAACATTCTATGAGGTGCCACATGATTGAGGAGGTTTTTCTCTCTGGTTGATTGGAGCATGATCTAGTCACAATCTCATGAGAGCACCAGGGATTATCCTGCCAACTTGTTCTCTGTCCCTCCTTCCCTGGCCAAGGAAATTTCTTTCCATTCATGCATAGTTCAGAACTCTGCTCAGGACCCAATTGGACAGTTAAATGCAGATCTCCTGAGCTCCTCTCTTTGTGCAGTATCTTCATCTCCACTATGTTTCCCTCTAAATTCGACCCATCTAAGTTTCTCTGAACTCTGTCTCCTCAACTCATCAAGCCCCCCAAACTCTGTGTGAGTTCTCCCTCTCTGTTTTGTAACATGGAAATTCTCTCTAGGCAATAACCTGGACAAATGGAGGGTTTACCAACTTCATGTCCCTTTTCTCCTGAATCAATTTCCTGTGTTGCCTGTTTTCTAGCATTTGAAACTGTTTATCATACCTGTTTTTGATTTTCTATTTAAAGGAGAAGGGCAATTCCAGCCCCTACTATTACATGGTGGCCAGAAGCACAAATGCAGAATATTTTTCTTTCTCTGTCCTCTATTTATCCAGGAAATATAAACTAGTTTCAAATAGCCTAAACAGAATGAAATTAAAATAACAAATCTAAATGTTACCAAAAGTCTTAGTATATATCAAAACCAACAAAACAATTCTATTTTTTAATAAAAGTCTAGATTAGAAACTGGAAAAATGTACTACTCTAAAGTAGCACATATATGCTAATTTATATTACAGAATATATTTTATTAATAAGCCCCAAGAGTACATCTATTTTCCAAGAAGAGCATAAATGATATACAGTGATACATTAAAAAACATTGAATTATGAATGAACAAAGAGTTCACTTAAGAGTTCACTTAGTCTCCAAATAATTTAAACCATGTATATGTAAATAGAGAAACTCTATTAATATTGATTATTATCTAAAAGTAGACATCTAGTGGGGGCTATCAGCAAAATTATTTTATTTTGCAATTTTAATCACTATCGTGTAAGATAAATCTATTATAAAATAATAGCTATTTTGTACAATACATTATTGTAATAGCCGTAATGAATAAAATAAAAAACAATTGTAAATAAATTGCGTTTAAAAGTTTTTCATTTATAAGGCTATTTTTTTTCCTTAGGAAAATGGGGACAAATTAACTACTTAAGCAATATCATTGACAAATAAAGTTAATAATTATTAAAACAAAACTAAGCTTTAGTTTTTCTTAAATTGTATTAAATACAATTATTACATTACAGAGACACAGGTAATAATCTCACCAATAAGATAACCTTACAAAACTGACACATTAGTTTTGTAGTTACCTCCCTTCTATCTTATATGACTTGAATAATCAAAAGGTTATAAAAAATTCATAAACTCAGAAATTAGCAGTGCAGACAGAAAAGTATAATTGTATATGATATTTTCCTATGAATGTTAATATACAAATTGTTTATAGAGAAAAAACCTTAACTTGTTTGAACCTTTCTATATTCTTAATTTCATTATGACTATATATGAACCAAAATGAAGAGACAATCAAACTAACTCAGCGGGATTTTAAGGCATACTACTTTCTAGCCATTGGACCTACACTGTAGCCAGTTGACTGACTCTTTTGATATTAAAAAAGACAAAGAGCCATGGAATATAATGGTATACCACTATACCATGAATACTTTATCTGTAAAGATTTCCAGTGTTTTGGCAATATCTAAACCTTTGTCAAATATTGAGTAGTGCTATAAATCTCATCTGAGCAGGAAGAGGAAATAATTTATTCTTACCATATATCTTGTTGATGAGTAGGCTTTTTTTTTTCCTCTTTCTCTTTTCTGTTCATGAAAGTCTGTATTTTCTAGTGAATTCTGAATTTATTCACTAAAGGCAAATATTTGTGTTTTCAGACTGCTTGAAATGGAATTAGAACAATTATTTTGGAAATCCTGAGGGGGAAGGTGGGGAGGTGTGAGGAGAAATGAGCCCCCATAAAAAAAAAAACAAAGGATATTCTCAAGACTGAATATTCTTTACAGGGTCAGATTTGTCTTTTCCTTGACAATATATAATTGGTGTCAGATTCTTTTATAAATACTTTCCCTTCCAGAAAATGTTATCTTTGGCCAAAATACAATTTGCATTTCTATGGCATTATTTGAGGGAAGTTAGTAAAGCTTTCATGAATGAAAATATATCATCCTCAGAGTTACACAAGTTTTATTATTCATACATATGCTCATTCCTATTATCTCATTTACTTAAAAAACACTGCAACCTCCATCCTGGTGGTGTTTCCATCCTTTCTCTTAGATCACTATCTCTGGGGGGAGCAAGCTGCCATATTTCAGCAGCTCTATGAAGAGGGCTTCATGGTGAGAACCTGGAATCTCCAGCTGGCACCAGAGAGGATGGAAGCCTTGCCAAAAATCACAAGTGGATCTCTCTACCTCAGTTGAGTCTCAGGTGACTATAGCCACATACTAGATAGATTTTCACCTCATAAACGACCCTGAGCCAAAACCCCCAGCTAAGCTGCTCCTGTATTCCTGACCCTTAGAAACTTTGAGATTGTAGAGGTCTGTTGCTTTAAGCTCCTAAATTTGGGGATATCTTTTATGAGTCAGTAGATAACTAATATAACTCATAACTAATTTATAAAGAAACTGAGGGTGAGAAGAATTAATTGACTTCCTAACATTACTCAGGCAGCCAGTGACTATGTTAGACACTCATTCTTGCCTAAAAATATCAATTTCTCCCACCGTATCCCTTCCTAATATAAACCCAATAAAATTGTGCTTCAGAGAAAAATAAGCCTTTCACAAAACCCAGGCAATGATTCTTAATTAAGCTAATACCTCATGGTAATTCTATTACCTTTACGTTGACTGGTTGAAATTTTAGAGAAAAGGATGTGGCAAAATACTAGCAAACAAGAGGATGTCTGATGAAGAGCATCTGAGTCAGGATATTTTTCTGATTAAAAAGAGGTGCTAGGGTAGAAAAGCTTCTTTTACTTTTGCTTGACATTGTCATACCTGCATCCAATACCTGAAAGCACAGCAGATATCTTAGGGACATTGAGAAGTGGCAGACTTGTTACAGATTAAATGTTTGTGGTTCCCCAAAATTCATATATTGAAGCCCTAACTGGAGTATGATGGTACTTGGAGGTGGGGCCTTTGGGAGGTAATTAAGTTTAGATGAAGTCATGAGAGAGGGGCCCCCATGATGGGATTCGTGTCCTCATAAAAAGACAAGACGAGAACCTAGAGACATTTAGTTTTGTGTATCAACAAAGCTTGTGTCTCAATTTTAAATCATAAATGCAAATGTGGCTTCATCCTTAATTTTTTTTCAGTGTGGAAGATTAAGATAAAAGAAAAAAAGAAATCCCCATAGTCACGAGTACCATGAACATAAGCTGTGTTACCTACGTGAAGCTCACAGGGAGTGATAATAAAAAATAAACGAGGGGGCTTCCCGCGGAGCAACTAAGCCCGTGAGCCATGGCCGCTGAGCCTGCGCTCCGGAGCCTGTGCTCTGCAACGGGAGAGGCCACGACAGTGAGAGGCCCACGTACCGAAAAAAAAAAAAAAAATAGAGGAGGAACTATTTAGACTTCCAAATCCACTGACTAAATGATGTAGCATTTTGGGAAAATTATCTATCCCTAAAGAATTTATATTTTTGAGTGTAATTGATAGTGAGTATAAATTAACTCATTTAATAGGCCATTGTGTCCTTTAATTGTTTTTCTTAGCGATAAGTTTCATTAATATACAAGCAGTTATCTCTCATGCCTCTCCAAAGCTCTGCTCTATGCTGAGTTTCCTTGCAGTATCAAATTACCACAAACTTGAAAAAAACAAACAAGTAAAGCCCAAAATATGAATTGACATTAGAACTATAACATAATTCAAAATGGATAAAATATTGAATACAATCCACTATGTTAAATAAATACATGAATTAATTAACTCAACCTATGGATTGGTTTTCTGAGCTAGAGACCAGGACAAATATAACAGTGTTAATAATGAAAGATCTAATATTTAAATAAACCTGTAGTAAGCTGAATAAAGTCCTGTGTTTCTAGATCAAAAAAGCTCACTGAAGAGCAGGCAAAGTAAGTGAAATAATACAAACATTTACACATAATGGGCAAAACATTTAAATTTAAAACTGAAGAAAAAATATAGCCAGAGATTTGCCAAGGAAACATATTAAGTTTTCATTAGGACTATCCTCCAGAACACTTCCATCCAAAAGACCACAGCACAAAATATCTAGTGTTCTAAAGGAAGAAAGATTACAAAGTAAGAATTTGATAAGCAAGTAGACATTCATTCTCTAGTTAACAGGCCATTTTTGTTATGCAAAATCATTTAAAAATTGTCTAATAACAATCCTCCGTAAAAACAACACTGAGTTTCAGGCAGTGTAAAACTTAATTGCTCAACCATTTAATGTTTTAAAAAAATGCTTTGCGTGTGGATTGCATGTAATCATGCGATTCTGTGGAATCCTGGAGATCCACAGTACAAAGGATGTATGGTATTATGTTGCCCTCCTACTGGAAATGTATTTAACTTCATTAAATATTTAAGGTGTGGTTAAGTGTTACAAAGCTGCCATTAAACTTTGACTAATATGACTCAATAACTTAAAAATTCTAAACTTCTGGATAATGATATAATTAATAGAATGGCTCTTTAAAATTGGTATAATGTTTTAATAAATGGTGTTACTATAATAGGCTATATTAATTTAGAAATAGAGAGTTATTTCATATCATGAAGATATATCTTTCCTAAGTGGCATATTCTGTCATTATAAATGGCAGGAAACAATTTTGTATATGGTCTATACACATCTATAATTAGACATACTAGTAGCAAAAGAAAAAAATTAAAAACAAGATTTAAACTTACTTTATACATAGTGTTATATGTAACGATTATAAACCAAAATATTCTATGTAAAATATATTGGTATATGGTATGTTATTTTTCCAAGAAAAAAATGTTACTTTCCATTGTTTTTTAATCTACCCTATAAAAATTTTACCACAAAAAGTATGACTGATAAAAATGAATGTAACCACACATACTTTTGCGGTACGCGGGCCTCTCACTGTTGTGGCCTCTCCCGTTGCGGAGCACAGGCTCTGCACGCGCAGGCTCAGCGGCCATGGCTCACGGGCCCAGCTGCTCCGTGGCATGTGGGATTTTCCCGGAGCGGGGCACGAACCCGTGTCCCCTGTATCGGCAGGCAGACCCTCAACCACTGCGCCACCAGGAAAGCCCTAACCACACATACTTTTGAGAAAGTTGCCTTCATATGGAGCAATAGCTTTTCAATTGTTTAAATTGTATTTACTTAACAATCAAAAACTTAATTCAGTTTTCACAGAGGTTTAAAATATAATATTAAAAGTTGACACTTTCTTTTAATTGCATAAAACAATTTACAACTGTTATTTTTTTTTTGACTCATAAGAGATGTTTTCTATAAATCTGCTGTCAAATTACATGGTGAAAATAAATCTTTCCAGCTTGTCATGAACTTTGCTATCAGAAGTATATATTTATATGGAAATAATCAGTTATATTATTCAATAAATGGATGAAACTTGCTACAAAATATTAAGGCAAGGTTTTAGATTTTTTTTTTCTGAAGCCAATATGGTAGAAAGTGAAATTAATTAAATCAATGGACAGAATATTTCTACTTAAGTTTAAATATTTTGCTGATAGATATACAATTATGAGCTGTTAGTAGCTAACAAAAAGCAGTCTCTCATAGAAATTCAAGAGGGATATTTTCCTGTTGCCTCCAAGAATTTACTCATTCTTTCCTTTATTTGACAAATATTTGTTGGATAACTACTATTACATTGTCTAACAAATATCTGTTGAGTGCATACTACTCCAGCATGGCAAGCGCCGTTACAGACTGTGGGTATACTGAAACCATACATCTTAATCGTTGAGCTCTTGGAGTCTACAGTTTAACAGGGAAGAAGTAAAATATACAAATAAACATATAAATAATGGGTTCCAAGTGCAATGAAGCAAAATGAAATAGGGTAAGGGTATTGACTACCAGAGAAAGAAATTGTTTATATCACGTGATGAGACCAAATTTTTCATAAGTGACTATAGATCGTAGGGCTAAGATAAAAGGAAAGATAATTGGGAAAATAGTATGATGACTGAAATAACAGAAAATGCAAATATGCTACAATGTTCTAGATGAAAGGGTAAACATTAGCAAATTGAATGTAAAATATAACCAGATAAAGATGTATCTGGTGTACCACTTGGAAAAGATTTATATTGTAAAAATGATATATTTATAGGAGCACACTGCTGGTAAAGTGGGAGTGTGCAGATTTGGAAAATGTTAAGGGGTCAGGGCCTGATAACATGACGTGAGGAAGGAACCTCACCTGCTCAGTCATCACGCTTGGTGAGTAAAGCAAGTTGGAACTGAAGAGGCCCCCAGGCTCAGGCTCACACGCAGAGTTCAGACTCGAGGCTTGCTGTGCAAAATAAGCTTATCTAGTCATTAAACTTCTGAATAACATTCAAAGCTAGAACTGCAAAATACTGCCATGGATATATCCAAACACCACAAGTACACTGGCAACATTTACAACTTGGGACCTTCATAGCCTACTGGTTTCATTCCCTTCGTAGGAAATGCTTCCAAAGCAGAGTAAATTAAACACTAAAATATTTTTAAGTAAAATATCATCTTTACATATATATATGTGTGTGTGTGTATGAATGCAGTTTTGTGTCATCCAAGCAAATGTGCAAGTGCTCACTTTCTTTTAAGGGCAATCTTACTCTCACTTTATTGAATCATTAGAGTGATTTGAATGCCTTCATGGGTAGCATATAAATTAAAATAACTCATGAAAATGTGGAATCCTTTCTCTCATGGCTTTGTCATATTCAGCACAACCCGTACTTAAGTAATTGCTTCTTTGACAAATGAGGAATTAACTAAATTCCCTGTGATTAAAAGATTTCAGCAGAACTTCTAGGACTTTATTAAGCAGAGTCACCTTTTTTTTTTTTTTTTTTTGCAGTACGCGGGCCTCTCACCGCTGTGGCCTCTCCCGTTGCGGAGCACAAGCTCCGGACGCGCAGGCTCAGCGGCCATGGCTCACGGGCCCAGCCGCTCCGCGGCATGTGGGATCCTCCTGGACCAGGGCACGAACCCGTGTCCCCTGCATTGGCAGGCGGACTCTCAACCACTGCGCCACCAGGGAAGCCCTCTAGGTAATCTTTTGATGAAGATTTCCAGATTCTTTTGGTTTTAAATCAAGATTAAGATTTTGGGTTTGCTCTTTTGGTTTGGGGTTATTTGGTACTATTTTTCTAGAAATTAGAACTTAAATCCTAACATACCTTATTTATAAATTATCAGTCATTCCTCTGCAACTTGTTCATCATTTAATACCTGGGTATTATTAACATTTGGAAGGACTATTGTACAGTATTAGGTCATGTGGCATCTATTAAAATAAGATAAACCTCCAAATATCTTTTCATCAAATGACATATTATGAAGAGAGAAGTTCTTGGAGCCTTCCATAATTTCATATTTCAAAATTTCCATGATATATCATTATATAACTTGAAACAAACTTTATATAAACATTGTAATCACCCTGACATTTCATTTCCCTTCTTTTTTTTTTTTTTAGCCTACATCTTCCAGATTCCCAACCTATGATATCCTATTAAATGATACTGAGGCAATATCATAGAAATTGCACTCTTATCTCAGGTCCAACATTCATTAGCATAATAGCTTGGATTTCTCCAAGTCTCTTCTATAAAATGAAGTGATGATAACTAACATACAGAAATAAATGAGATTTTATTTATTAGAAATCAGTACACAGTAAATGATAAAAAAATAGTACTACTCTTTTCTTCTTAAACATGGGATGATTTTTCTATGAAATATTTGCCTTTATTAATTTCAATTTCTGTTGTTTTATAGCATCTCTTACTAAATGGCTCTTGTAAATACTCAAGGAAGATAAATCCCTTTCTTCTTCACACACTCTCAGAACTTTGGCCACCCCTTCCTAAGGTATTAGCTGGTTTCTTATGTAGTGACATTGAAGGTATTGGTCTTTGGAAAAGAAACTGGGTTTTAATTACAGATTGCATCTTGAGATACAGCCAATCTCTTCACCTCTATGAAATTCCAATTTTATCATTTGTTAGTCCTGTTAACAATGTTTATATATTTATGGTTTGATTCTATTTTGTTTTATTTTTTATACTGAAGAGAAGGACTTTTTAAATGGTTAACATTTAGTCTCAGAATTAAATACCTTAATGAACAAAGCTGGTTAAGTACAATCTATTCTTGCCTATTGACTTATTTCTTTGATAGGTACACTTTTTAAAACTTTTACTTAAATATAGTTGATTCACAATGTTGTGTTAGTTTAAGGTGTAAAGTGATTCAGTTATACATACATATATATATATATATACATGCATTCTTTTTTTTTTACATTCTTTTCCATTATAGGCTATTACAAGATACTGAGTATATAGTTCCCTGTGCTATACAAGTAGGTCCTTGTTGATTATCTATTTTATATCTAGTATTGTGTATATTTTAATCCCAAACTCCTAATTTATCCCTCTACATTCTCTGCCTTTGGTAACCATAGGTTTGTTTTCTAAGTCTGTAAGTCTATTTCTGTTTTGTAACTAAGTTCATTTGAACCTTTTTTTTAAGATTCCACATATAAGTGATATCATATGGTACTTGTCTTTGTCTGGCTTATTCACTTAGTATGATAATCTCTAGACTCATCCATGTTGCTGCAAGTGGAATTATTTCATTCTTTTTTATGGCTGAGCAATATTCCATTGTATATAGTTACCATATCTTTATCCATTCATCTGTCAATGAACATTTAGGTTGCTTCCACATCCTGCCTACCGTAAATAGTATTGTTATGAACATTGGGGTGCATGTATCTTTTCAAATTATGTTTTTCTCTGGATATATGTCCAGGAATGGGATTGCTGGATCATATGGTAGCTCTATTTTTAGATTTTTAAGGAAACTTCATAATGTTCTCCATAGTGGTTGTACCAATTTACATACCCACAAGCAGTGTAGGAAGGTTCCTTTTTCTCCACACCCTCTCCAGCATTTATTATTTGTAGACTTCTTGATGATAGCCATTCTGACAAGTGTGAGGTGACACCTCACTGTAGTTTTGACTTGCAGTTCTCTAATAATTAGTGATGCTGAGCATCTTTTCATGTGCCTTTCGGCCATTTGTATATCCTCTTTGGAGAAATGTGTTTTTAGATCTTCTGCCCATTTTCTGATTGAGGTTTTTTTGTTTGTTTGTTTGATATTGAGCTTTATGAGATCTTTCTATGTTTTGGAGATTAAGCCCTTGTCAGTGGCTTCGTTTGAAAATATTTCCTCCTATTCTGTTGGTTGTCTTTTTGTTTTGTTGATGGTTTCCTCTGCTGTGCAAAAGCTTTTAAGCTTAATTAGGCCCCATTTATTTATTTTTTATTTCCATTACTCTGGGAGTCAGAGATGAAGAATACAATAACTGAAATGAAAAATACACTAGAAGGAATCAACAGCAGAATAACTGAGGCAGAAGAACACATAACTGACCTGGAAGATGGAATGGTGGAATTCACTGCCACAGAACAGAATAAAGAAAAAATGTTGTACACTGGGACAACATTAAATGCAACAACATTCGCATTATAGGGGTCCTAGAAGGAGAAGAGAGACAGAAAGGACCTGAGAAAATATTTGAAGAGATTATAGTAGAAAACTTCCCTAACATGGGAAAGGAAACAGCCACCCAAGTCCAGGAAGCACAGAGAGTACCAGTCAGGATAAATGCAAGGAGGAACAGGCCGAGACATATAGTAATCAAACTGACAACAATTAAAGACAAAGAAAAATTATTGAAAGCAACAAGGGAAAAATGACAAATAACATACAAGGGAACTCCCATAAGGGTAACAGTTGATTTCTCAGCAGAAACTCTACAAGCCAGAAGGCAGAGGAATGATATATTTAAAGTGATGAAAGGGAAGAACCTACAACCAAGATTATTCTACCTGGCAAGGATCTCATTCAGATTTGATGGAGAAATCAAAAGCTTTACAGACAAACAAAAGCTAAGAAAATTCAGCACCACCAAGTCAGCTCTACAACAAATGCTAAAGGAACTTCTCTAAGTGAGAAACACAAGGAAGAAAAGGACCTACCAAAACAAACGCATAGCAATTAAGAAAATGGTAATAGGAAAAAACATATCGATAATTACCTTAATCATCAATGGATTAAATGCTCCAACCAAAAGACACAGGCTAGCTGAATGGATACAAAAACAAGGCCCATATATATGCTGTCTACAAGAGACTCACTTCAGACCTAGGGACACATACAGACTGAAAGTGAAGGGATGGAAAAAGATATTCCATACAATTGGAAATCAAAAGAAAGCTGGAGTAGCAATACTCATATCAGATAAAATAGACTTTAAAATAAAGAGTGTTACAAGAGACAAGGAAGTACACTACATAATGATCAGGAGATCAATCCAAGAAGAAGATATAACAATTGTAAATATATATGCACCCAACATAGGTGTACCTCAATACATAAGGCAACTACTAACAGCTATAAAAGAATAAATTGACAATAACACAATAATAGTGGGGGATTTTAACACCTCACTTATACTAATGGACAGATCATCCAAAGAGAAAATTAATAAGGAAACACAAGTTTTAAATGACACAACACACCAGATAGATTTAACAGATATTTATAGGACACTCCATGCCAAAACAGCAGATTACACTTCCTTCTCAAGTGCACATGGAACATTCTCCAGGATACATCACATCTTGGGTCACAAATCAAGCCTCAGTAAATTTAAGAAAATATAAATCATATTAAGCATCTTTTCTGACCACAACACTATGAGATAAGGAATCAATTACAGGGAAAAAAACATAAAAAACACAAACACATGGAGGCTAAATAATATGCTACTAAATAACCAAGAGATCACTGAAGCAATGAAAGAGGAAATCAAAAAATACTTAGAGAAAATTACAACAAAAACACGATGATCCAAAACCTATGGGATGCAGCAAAAGCAGTTCTAAGAGGGAAGTTTATAGCAATACAAGCCTACCTCAAGAAACAAGAAAAATCTCAAATAAACAATCTAACCTTACACCTAGAGGAACTATAGAAAGAAGAACAAACAGAACCCAAAGTTAGTAGAAGGAAAGAAATAATAAATATCAGAGGAGAAAAAATGAAATAGAAACAAATAAAAAAATAGCAAAGATCAATAAAACTAAAAGCTGGTTCTTTGAGAAGATAAAGAAAATTGATAAACCATTAGCTAGACTCATCAAGGAAAAGAGGGAGAGGACTCAAATCAATAAAGCTAGAAACGAAAAAGGAGAAGTTACAACAGACAGCGCAGAAATACAAATCATCCTAAGAGACTACTACAAGCAACTCTATGCCAATAAAATGGACAACCTGGAAGAAATGGACAAATTCTTGGAAAGGTACAACCTTCCAAGACTGAACCAGGAAGAAATAGAAAATATGAACAGACCAATCACTAGTAATGAAATTGAAACAGTGAATAAACATCTTCCAACAAACAAAAGCCCAGGGCCAGATGGCTTCACAGGCAAATTCTATCAAACATTTAGAGAAGAGCTAACACCCATCCTTCTCAAACTCTTCCAAAAATTTGCAGAGGAAGGAACACTCCCAAACTCATTCTATGAGGCCACCATCACCCTGATACCAAAAGCAGACAAAGATACTACAAAAAAAGAAAATTACCGACCAATATCACTGATGAATATAGATGCAAAACCCTCAAAAAAATACTAGCAAACAGAATCCAACAACACATTAAACGGATCATACACCATGATCAAGTGGGATTTATCTCAGGGATGCAAGGACTCTTCAATATATGCAAATCAATCATATTAACAAACTGAAGAATAAAAAGCATATGAGCATCTCAATAGATGCAGAAAAAGCTTTTGACAAAATTCAATACCCATTTATGATAAAAACTCTCCAGAAAGTGGGCATAGAGGGAAACTACCTCAACATAATAAAGGCCATATACAAGAAACCCACAGCAAACATCATTCTCAATGGTGAAAACCTGAAAGCATTTCCTCTAAGATCAGGAACAAGACAAGGATGTCCACTCTCACCACTATTAGTCAACATAGTTTTGGAAGTCCTAGTCACGGCAATCAGCGAAGAAAAAGAAATAAAAGGGATACAAATTGGAAAAGAAGAAGTAAAACAGTCACTGTTTGCAGATGACATGATACTATACATAGAGAATCCTAAAGATACCACCAGAAAACTAGTAGAGCTAATCAATGAATTTGGTAAAGTTGCAGGATACAAAATTAACGCACAGAAATCCCTTGTATTCCTATATACTAATGATGAAAAATCTGAAAGAGAAATTAAGGAAACATTCCCATTTACCATTGCAACAAAAAGAATAAAATACCTAGGAATAAACCTACCTAGGGAGACAAAAGACCTGTATGCAGAAAACTATAAGACACTGTTGAAAGAAATTAAAGATGATACCAACAGATGGAGAGATATACAATGTTCTTGGATTGGAAGAATCAATATTGTGAGAATAACTATACTACCCAAAGGAATCTACAGATTCAATGCAATCCCTATCAAATTACCAATGGCATTTTCTATAGAACTAGGACAAAAAATCTTAAAATTTGCATGGAGACACAAAAGACCCCAAATAGCCAAAGCAGTCTTGAGGGAAAAAAATGGAGCTGGAGGAATCAGACTCCCTGACTTCAGACTATACTACAAAGCTACAGTAATCAAGACAGTATGGTACTGGCACAAAAACAGAAAAATAGATCAATGGAACAGGTTAGCAAGCCCAGAGATAAACCCACACGCCTATGGTCAACTAATCTATGACAGAGGAGGCAAGGATATATAAAGGAGAAAAGACAGTCTCTTCAATAAGTGGTGCTGGGAAAACTGGACAGCTACATTTAAAAGAATGAAATTATAACACTCCCTAACACCATACACAAAAATAAACTCAAAATGGATTAGAGACCTAAATGTAAGACCGGACACTATAAAACTCTTAGAGGAAAAGATAGGAAGAACACTCTTTGACATAAATAAGAGCAAGATCTTTTTTGATCCACCTCCTAGAGTAATGGAAATAAAAAAATAAGTAACTAAATAGGACCTAATGAAACTTAAAAGCTTTTGCACGCAAAGGAAAACATAAACAAGACAAAAAGACAACCCTCAGAATGGGAGAAAATACTTGCAAATGAATCAATGGACAAAGGATTAATCCCCAAAGTATATAAACAGCTCATGCAGCTCAATATTACCAAAAAAAAAAAAAAAAATCAAAAAATCGGCAGAAGACCTAAATAGACATTTCTCCAAAGAAGACATACAGATGGCCAAGAGGCACATTAAAAGCTGCGTCAACATCACTAATTATTAGAGAAATGTAACTCAAAACTACAATGAGGTATCACCTCACACCAGTTAGAATGGGCATCATCAGAAAATCTATAAACAACAAATGCTGGAGAGGGTGTGGAGAAAAGGGAACCCTCTTGCACTGTTGCTGGGAATGTAAATTGATGCAGCCACTATGGAGAACAGTATGGAGGTTCCTTAAAAAACTAAAAATAGAATTACTATTTGACCCAGCAATCCCACTACTGGGCATATGCCCAGAGAAAACCATAATTCAAAAAGACACATGCACCTCAATGTTCATTGCAGCACTATTTACAATAGCCAGGTCATGGAAGCAACCTAAATGCCCATTGACAGACGAATGGATAAACAAGTTGTGGTACATATATACAATGGAATATTACTCAGCCATAAAAAGGAACGGAATTGGGTCATTTGTAGAGATGTGGATGGATGTCGATACTGTCATACAAAGTGAAGTAAGTCAGAAAGAGAAAAACAAATATCTTATATTAATGCATATCTGTGGAACCTAGAAAAGTGGTACAGATGAACTGGTTTTCAGGGCAGAAATAGAGACACAGATGTAGAGAAAAAATGTATGGACACCAAGCGAGGAAAGTGGGGATGGGGGTGGGGGTGGGATGAATTGGGAGATTGGTATTGATGTATATACATTAATATGTATAAAATGGATAACTAATAAGAACTTGCTGTATAAAAAAATAAAATTAAATTAAAAAATTAAAAAAAAGTGTTTTCTTTCTTTTTATTTTAAAACTTCTTTTGATACAGGTTATATCTTTAGGATAAAGAAGTAACTTACATCATGTATATAATATGTATTAAAAATAAACAATATCAGAATTCTACACAAGGTGGCAGAATAGAATGTTCCTGACTTTCCCTCCTCCCATGGACACACCAAATACACAGTTATATATGGATTAATTCCCTTGAGAGAAGTCTGGAAACTAGTTGAGAGACTCTTACTCACTGGTTTTTTGAAAACAAAAAACAAACAAACAAAAAATAAAATCAACTAATTTTTAGGTAAATTAAGTAAAAAAATAAAAGGTAAAAGAGAAGACAAAAAAATAAGAAATGAAGGAGGGAATATTACAATGAATTGCTCATAAATAAAAAAGGATCATAAGGGATGATTATGAAGAATTATATGTGGAAAAACTGGATAATCTAGGAAAAGAGGATAAATTCCTAGAAACATACATTTTACCAAGACTGACTTAAGAGGAAGTAGGAAGTCTGAACAGACCAATGACAAATAACGAGATTAAAGTAGTAATCAAAATTCACCCAACAAAGAAAATCTCAGGACCAGATATCTTTATGGCTGAATTCTACCAAATAGTTCAAGAAGAATGACTACCAATTCTTAAACTTTTCCAAAAAGTAGAAGTGAAGAAAATACTTCCAAACTTATTTTCAGAGGCCAGCACTACCGTCATACCAAACTCAGACAAAAACACCACAAAAAAGAAACCTACACGTGAATATCTCTGATGACCATAAGTGCAAAAATTCTCAATAAAATACTAGCACACTGAATTCAACAACACATCAAAAAGATTATGTGCCACATCCAAGTGGGATTTATCCCCAGGATAAAAGATTGGCTTGACATGTGCTAATGAATCGACAGAATACACCACATTAATAGAATGAAAAATAAAAATATCATCTCAATAGATGCATAAAAATCTCTTGAAAAGTTCAATATCCAAGCATGATTAAAAAAAGCATTCTCAACAAAATAGCTATAAAAGGAAATTTCCTCAACACAATAAGAGCATTTATAAAAAGGCCACAACTAACATGAAAAGCAATGGATAGAAACTGAAAGCTTTTCCTCTAAAGTTTGTTCAAAGCCAAGATATTCACTCTCACTACCTCTATTTAACAAAGTACTGGAGGTACTAGCCAGAGCAATCAGACAAGGAAATGAAATACAAGGTATTCAAATTTGAAAGAAAGAAGTAAAAATATCTTTGTTTGCAGGTGACACAATCCTATATGTAGAAAATCCTAGAGATGTCATTTAGAAAAAAAAAAAAAAAAAAAGCCTGTTAGAATAAATGAATTTAGTACAGTTATAAAATCAACAAAGGAAAATTAGTTTTATTTATTTACTCAAAAACAATATATTTAAAAAGGAAATCAAGAAAATTATCCCAGCTGGTCCAAGTGCAGTGGTTTTTACAATTTATTGATCACAGCCAATTACAGATTTCTTTGTTTCTTTCTCCACTCTCACTGTTTCACTTGACTTGCCTTTGAAAGAAAAAAAAATAAAAGGAAAATCCCATTTATGATGGTATTAAAAGGAATAAAGTGGTTAGACATCAACTTAATTAAGAAGGTGAAAGATCTGATAAGTGAAAACTATAAGACACTGATGAAAGAAACTGAAGAAGACACAAATCAATGGAAAGGCATCCTGTGTTCATGAACTGGAATAATTAGTGTTGTTAAAATTTCTCTACTACCCAATGTGATACACAGAATCAACTCGATCCCTATCAAAATCCCAGTGGCATTTTTCACAGAAATAGAAAAGCCAATTCTAGAATTTGTATGGAACCACAAAAGACCCTGAATAACCAAAGCAACACCGAGAAAGAATAAAGCTGAAGGTATACTTCCTGATTTAAAACTATATTACAAACCTGTATTAATCAAAATAGTGTGGTACTGGTATAAAAATACATATAGACACACATATGACACAATACACATACAGAACAATGGAACAGAATAGAGTCCAAAAATAAACCCACATAATACTGTCAACTAATTTTTGACAAAGGCACCAAGAATACACAATGGGGAAAGGATAGTGTCTCTGGGCAATGGTATTGGGAAAACTAGATACTCTTTTGCATCTGAAAAAATAAGTCAGCAAACATGAGACTATAAGATTCCTAGAAAACATAGGAAAAAATGCTTTGGCATGATCTTTGCAATTATTTTTTGGATTTGACACTAAAAGTTCAGGCAACAGAAGCAAAAATAAGCAAGTGGGACAATATCAAACTAAAAAGTTTTTGTACAGTAAAGGAAACAATCAACAAAATGAAAAGCAAGCTACAGAACAGGAGAACATATTCTTAAACCACACATCGGATAAGAAGATAATATCCAAAATATATAAGGAATTCATACAGCTAAATAGCAAAAACAAACAAACAAAACAAATAATTGGATTAAAAACTGGACAAAGGCCCTCAATATACATTTTTCCAAAGAAGACATACAAAGGCCAACAGGTACATGAAAAGTTGCTCAACATCACTAATAATCAGGGAAATGCAAATCAGAACTACAATGTAATATCACCTCACTCTTGTTAGAATGGCTCTTATCAAAAAGACAAGATACAGCAAGTGGTAGAGAAGATGTGGAGAAAAGGAAACCCTGATAACTGTTAGTGGAAATTTAAATTGATATAACTGTTATGGAAAACAGTATGGAGGTTCCTCTAAAAATTAAAAATAGGACTACCATATGATCCAGCAATTCCACTGGTAGTATATACCCAAAGGAAATGAAATCACTACCTTGGTGAGATATCTTCACACTTAGGTTCACTGCAGCATTATTTACAATTTTTAAGATATGGAAATTGTCAGTCATTTGCAACAAAATGGCTAAACCTGTAGGAAATTATGCTAAATGTAGTAAGCCAGATACAGAAACAAAACCAAACCCTGTGAGATCTCACACTATATGCAGAACCTACAAATACACATAGAATTGGAGAGTAGATCCATTGCTACTAGAGGCAGGGAGGTGGGGAAAATGGGGAGATACTGGTAAAAGGTTAAAATATTGCAGTTATGTAATATGAATACATCTAGAGATCTAAACTATTGAATACAACATGTTGGCTATAGTTAATAATACTGTTTTTAATACTGGAAATTTGCTAAGAGTGTAGATTTCAGGTTCTCTCATCACACAAAAAAAATGGTAACTATGTGAGGGCATTATATGTGAATTAACTTGACTCTAGTAATCAATTCATTATGTATACATGCAGCATACTTCAGGAATCACTCAGTTTCCATTCCAGACCACCACAATAAAGAGAATACTGCAATAAAGGGAGTCACATGAATTTTTTGGTTCCCCAGTGGATATAAACATTATGTTTACACTACACTGTAGTCTATTAAGTGTGCAATAGCATTATGTCTAAAAACACAATGTCCATACTTTAATTTTTAAAAAAACCTTTTGGTTAAAAATAATCATGCGATATTCTTATGTACGTAAATACTTCTTACATATTTTCTGTTTTTGAAGACAAGTTTCAATGCATGACCTGCTGAGAAAAGAGATCACAGTGAAGTGAAATTAATTAATGTTTCCAGGAGGCCTGTGAGTTACTTCAATAAATTGCTCATTGAATTTAAATAATATTATAATAATCATAAGCTAGCTAATATCCAGCTGAGTAGAAACCTATACATACTGTTAGAAGACCAAAAACGTTGTTAAAAAGCCCTCAGAGACAAACTTTACTTTTTAAATGTAAATAACCACTTTGCCAATTTCAAAAGATGAAATTTTAATATCCAGTGGACACTCTGAGGGCATTATACATTAGAAAAGAAATCAAACACTTTCATTGAGAACAAATATCAATAGAGAAACAATTTACTAACATGCTTATCCCAGTGAACAAATGTCAGTAGTGGTACACACAATAAATATGCTATCTCAAAACACTCTTGCAGTTTTCTCAATGAAAGTAATAAAAAGATTTGGGGTAAGAAAATGTGCTATTACATAGAAATAGCCTGCACAACATAGGATATTTAGTAATCTGAGTTAAAGAAACGAACATTTGCTATTGTTAAAATCAGCCACCTCCCCAGCTATACCCGGATTCTACATTGTCTGTCCTCTGCTTATTTGATCCATTTCCCTTCTGATTTTCTTCTTCTCGTCACAAAATTTGTTTAAGTCTATATTTCACTAGTGACACCCTAAGCCCTCATTCTCTGTTTTTTAAACTACTACATGTTTAGTTCAGTGTTGGGAGACAAATGTGTGTTAAGTTTCTACCTCACTGGGTTGAATCAGAATATTTTATAAAGACAGTATTTAAAATCAATAACTACATAAAATTTTTACCATAATAGTAATTTAATGTAATATATGCAGATTGCAGTTTGTGCCATGTGACCAAAGCACTTAAAGTCATTTGTATTCATTACCTCTAGTTTCCAATTTTATGGCTTGAATGAATTTCTAAAGTTATATTCTATGGATACAAGTTATAAAGTAATACTACATCATGAAATAGAAAGAGATACACTTAAGTATATTTAAAAACACCCTCAGGAATTCCATATTAACTAAACATCCTGGAAGACATAAAACTCAAACAGAATTGCATTTGGTGAATAATGAAATTTTGCCATTGACCTGAACATGATTCTCTAATTATGCAATAACCATAATTTGGTCAAGGGGTAAACAATACAATTGCTCAAGTGAGCAGCAGTAAATTAAAATATATGGTAAACGTTAATCTTGCATTTCAAAAACTCCTTTGTTTAAAATGAAGTTATGATTGGTTCATAGCTAATTTTATATTCATTTGGATCTGGTTATTTTTGTAATGTCTAAATTGTAGCAGATCAGTTTGAGTTATCCCAAATACCTTTTCTTTTTCTTTAAATCCCGAGCACTCTCTGTCCCAAACTCAATATTAATATGTTCTGTTCCTATTTTTAATGCTTGTGTTAGCAAAGATACTTATTTTAGTTACTTTGCGTCACCCTGTTCTGCATCTTTGTTCCTCAGACCCAACAATTAATCTGCAGCCTTGTTTCAGCCTGTGCGGGAGAGAAAGGCCCTTTTCTTAGTCAAGCAGTTCCAGATCCGCCCCCCCTCCCCGGCCCCCTGCACTAGACATTCGGCAACTCGAAATAGTTTCTTCTTCATAAGAACTGCAGCTATCCGATACATCAGTATTCACTTCCAAATGTCATCAAATGGTCACAGGTTTTACTGGTTGACTTGGGAGAAAGAACACGCGGGAATGCTTATTTGACAGTTTTAAAGCTAGAAACCTTTACAGGATCATCAGTTTGATTATCAAAGTAATTTTTAAAATAAACAAGTTGCTTAGCTACAGGTGTCAGAATCCACTCTAGAAAGTTTCAGCAGAAAGGGATTCAGAAAGGATGTTAGGAGAGTCACAAAATCCCTGGAAAGACCTCCAAATCAAGCTTACTATTAAATAATCAGGAAGAAAGCGAGCAAAACATCACAGGCATAGCAGTCCAGGCATGTCGGGCTCCACCAGAGCTGCCCTGAAAGGCCCAGGCGCTTTCACTCCTGCATCGTTGGAAGGCCTCGGCGTCAATCCTACCTTATCCACGTCGTATGCACATTGCTTTACCAAGTATGAAAAGGCTTTTCTTTTTTTTCCTTCCCCAAGGATTATAGATTGTTTTCCTTAAAATATCATAAAATGTATATTGAAGTATAATATGAATAAAGAAAAGTACATAATTTACAATTTTCCAGCTTGAAGAGATATTACAACGTGAATACAACTAGGTAAATACCATGACAACATCAAGTGTAACAGCTCCATCATCAATTATAAAACCTCCATCACCCCACAAGCCTCATTCTACCCTCTCCTCACTACTCTTCCACTTCTTTTTCGCTAATTTAACTGCTGCTTTGACTTCTAACTCTATAGTTTATTTTTCATTTTTAAAAATATATATAAAAGGAAATATGCAATATGTAGGTTTTTTTCTAGCTTTTTTTTTTAACTAAACATATTTATAAGTTTCACCCAGTTTGTCGGTGTGGCTGGAGATTAACCATTTTCATTACTGCATAGAGTTGCTAGGTTATAGAGTCTACCTACGTTCAACATCAATAGATATTACAAAATGCAGATTACACCATGAAAAGTGGTAATTTTGTTTTATTTTTACCCGAGAAAGTCATAATTCCTAAAGTGGAAATGTGAGAGAACATTAAAAGGATATTCAAAGAATATTGGACAAGGAATAGCAGATCTGTATTTGTAATCAAATGGAATTTTTATTTTACTTAGCAAATGCTCTCTTTGTTAAACCTAGTGTCTCCACAGACTATCATATTTTAAAGTATAATTTAAAGGTATATATATTATTGATATTCACAAAATAACCATCTTTTTCTATCCATTTGAGTTTATTTAAATACATTGACTCTAAGATTTATAATCACATACACTAATCTTCTCTTTTTTCAGCAGTATTCATGCCAAAATCAAATCATCTTCTTCTGAGAAAGACTTGAAATTCTAAGCATAGTGATCTCAGTTTCTATAATAAATGTAATAATGTCTGTTAATTTTCAGATTCTCAGAAGCAGCTTGAAATCTTTGCCTCTCCCCTGGAGTTCTTAGTCAAGGAAATAAATATTAACAAAACCAAGACAATTTTTAGAGAAACCAGCTAAATTAAAGGCAGGTTTTAGAAGAGGAGGTTGTAGCCTGAGTGAGACAGGAGAATAAAAAACAGGTTTATGTGTGATAAATACATCACTTTATGTGACCTAGTTACACAGTGAAACTATCCTGACACTTCTTAGGATTTTATCAAAGCAACTTTTGAATATTTCCAAGGAGGAAGCCTACAAGAGCAATACTGCATTATTTGGGAAGGTGCTGCAATGATTTTGCTTATATACTTTTGTTTCTCAAAGGAAGTAAGCTAAGATTCACATGTGAAAGCATTTGCATGTCCAGATAAACCTACTTCAGAGTGGTGGTATGCAATATAGTACAAGGCTTACCCATCCCTTCCAAATATTTTCTCCTCATTGTAGGAATGTGCTATTGTAAGGCCTTCCATTTTGGGGAATTGTGTTTTAATGCTATTATGTGCTTTTATAGACATTATTTAAAATGGTTTAATCCACCTAAATTTTAAGTCAATTAATGCTTGTGTGTAAATATGACAAAATGGTCATTTAAATAATTGAACTGCTTTTGTGTTGTATTAAAATCCATGGTGGCAGGATTTTCTATTTTTTTCCTTTTGACTTTTGACCACCTTCATCCAATCCCCCTTCCCCCCACCTCCTATCTCTGGTAACCACAAATCTGACCTATTTTGCTGTTTGTTGGTTTTTTTGTTTTTGAAGTATACTTGACCTACAACACTATGTTAGTTCTTGGTATACGACATAGTGATTTGATATTTCTATACATTTCAAACTGATCACCATGATAAGTCTAGTTTTCATCTTTTACCATACAAAGATATTATGTAATTATTGACTATATTCCCCACACTGTACATTTTATACCTGTGACACATTTATTTGTAATTGAAAGTTTTGTACCTCTTAATCTGCCTCACCTATTTCACTCATCCCCCCCAACCCATTTCCACTTTAGCAACCACCTGCTTGTTCTCTGTATCTATGGCTCTATTTCTGTTTTGATATGTTTGTTCATTTGTTTTTTAGATTCCACATATAAGGGAAATCATACAGTATTTGTCATTCTCTAACTTATTTCACTTAGCATAATATCCTCCACATCCAACCATGTTGTCTCAAATGGCAAGATCTCAGTCTTTTATATGGCAAATATTCCTGTGTGTGTGTGTGTGTGTGTGTGTGTGTGTGTGTGTGTGTATACCACATCTTCTTTATCCATTTATTTATTGATGGGCAGTTAAGTTGCTTCCATATCTTGGTTATTGTTAATAATGCTGCAATGAACATAGGGGTGTGTATATCTTTTCTAATTAGTGTTTTCATTTTCTTGGGGTAAATACCCAGGAGTGGAATTGCTGGATCATGTGGAACCTCCATACTGTCTTCCACAGTGGCTGCATTCCCACCAACAATGTACGAGTGTTTTGTGTTGTACTAGATTAAAATCCAGTGCCAGGATTTTTTAACAGCATATATACACACAGGGTTTTTCTCAACTGCTCTTTGCAAACCTGAGTTTATCTCTAGACATGCCTGAAGCCATACTGCTGATCCTTGGCCAATCAAAGATTAAATGTGCTGATTAGTGATTTAAACAGTTCTGTACTAGAGTTTGAAACATGTCAAGGGGCAGCCTGTATCTATCTTGTAAATATATACACACATATGCACATATATACGTACATATATAGTATCATATGAGTTTCAGATACATGGTTTGCCTCTGGTTTCTGCTATTTTATCTTGTTTTAGTTGTTGAGTCAGATCATGCAGCCAAATGTTGACTGTATAACTACATAGCATATATCATACCCATTCTCAGATAAGGCTGTGGCTTCTGAGACCAAAGTAACTGGAATCTATCTTGGTGATTTTGGCCCAGAGATAAAGGGTGTTCTGTGACACTGGGGTAACAATTTGAAAGCTGTTCTTGAATGTTTCAGGCTTGCTAGATGATTGCCTGTTCTTTTCTCCTTCTACTGAATAGTAAGCATCCTTCATGTTTATGTTTGTAGAGTCTTATGAATCCTTAAAATAATTCAAAAAAGCATAATTATTTTACATGGCATAGTATGTTGCTATAATTTTGCGTTTGATGGATAATTATTTCTCCAACAGCCCAATTCTAATTAAGGTTGAAAGGAAATTGAAAATTAAGTTATGGGACTTCCCTGGTGGCACAGTGGTTAAGAATCTGCCTACCAATGCAGGGAACACAGGTTCGATCCCTGGTCTGGGAAGATCCCGCATGCTGCGGAGCAACTAAGCCTGTGAGCCACAACTACTGAGCCTGTGCCCTAGAGCCCATGAGCCACAACTACTGAAGCCCGTATGCCTAGAATCCGTGCTTTGCAACAAGAGAAGCCACCACAGTGAGAAGCCCGCACACCACAATGAAGAGTAGTCCCTGCTCGCCACAACTAGAGAAAGCCTGTGCACAGCAACAAAGACCCAACGCAGTCAAAAATAAATAAATAAATTTTAAAAAGACAATTAAGTTACAATTGATAATAGACTTCTGATTGGATAGAAGAAATTATTAAATATGCTTTTTGTGGTTTTCATAATTTTTTTCTGTATTTCCTATAATATTCTATGAAAATCGATTTTAAAAGGTATTTTAATTCTACATATTTTACTTTAATTTTAAACACTGGTTAATATCAATAATAGATATTCATAAAATATGTAGAGTAATTAAATGATAAATAGTCAATTGTCACCTGACCTTTTGGTAATTTTCTAGTAGAGCTCCCTGGGTTGTTTTTTTTTTTTTTAATAAAGGTAATACAATTACTCAGAAATAAAATACATAGTGACTTGCATCATCATATGATTGCTGTTTTTCCTGTCATTTAATTCACCTCCTTTTTTCAATTTTATTGTGTTCATAAATTAATTCAGTCTCCTGAGTCTGAGCTAGATACTATCCAGAGAAAAGAAAGAAAAGCACCAGAGAATAAGTTTAATTAAAAAGAGATATTGTTTAGGATCCAGAATTTTTCAATCACAGTCCATAGAATATAGCAGATGAGTGGTCAAGATGTGGAGACATGAAGGTCTGGATTTGAGTCCCGTGTCCTGGCAATGACTTGTTCTGTGACTTTGGACAAATTATCAACACCATCTAAATTCTAATGTTCTCATGTATAAGGTGGCAGTAATATTGAAATAATTAAATGGCATAAAACATACATATAGCTTTGCACATTTTATAGCATGCAGTAAGCAGCTACAAAATATTAACTATCATTTTATTAAAATAATTCTTTAGGCTCTTCTACGGTTTCTAGAAAGAGGTTCAATTCTAAGGCCATATATTTCTTTTCTTGCCTATTTCATTATCTGTTCTTTTGCCCCTACAATTTATTTTACCAGTCTTAGTTGAATAGCTTCTTTTCGTATATATTGTCATATGCTCAATTGTAAATGAAATACTTGTGAAATTATAGAAGCTTATTTTATCCCTAGCTGTAACTTGTAGGAACTTATTGAAAATCATCAGAGCTTTTATTGTTTTACTTTATGGCATTGTTATTATCTGTTTTCTTGCTGTTTTTGTAACTAGACTCCCATTACCAACATAACTCACAAAATAGTCTTTATTTTTACCATATAATTGGACCCAAACGATAGGCTATTGATACTGTGGGGCAGAGACTATTTTTTTCTGTTCGCCAATCTTTATCAGTAGCCTAGCACAGTGCCTGGAACATAGTAGCTGTAAAATAACTATTGGATGTATGAATAAAACTAGCATACCTAGACTACTATTTTTGAGAGAATCTGTAAAGAAACTACGTTTCTGTACATTCAAAATTATTCTTTTAGGCTTCCTTGAATATATTACAGAAAGATAACTTTTCATTGTATTTTGCCTATTGTCTTTGAATAAATTAAATTACTTAAAAGTTTTAATTATTATACAATAAAATATTGTTAATAATTATAAGTTCACATTTAGTTCTTATGGTGTGCAGTGAAATATGTATTGCTTTACATAAATTGGTGCATAGGATATTTAAGACAACACTGTGATCCAGTTTATATTATCCCCATTTTAGAGAGGTATAGTTTATCAAAGTTTATACAGGTAGTAATTTAGAACTGTGATTTACATGTAATCTACATTGAAACTGCTCAACCTTAGCCACTTTATGACCAGATTTCTTAAAATGTTTCTAAAACTGAATTAATTTCTCTACCAATATATTATGAATCTGTATACACTCATCACTGGTTGTAAAAAATATCTTTGCTAATACTGCATTATTATTTTTAATATGTAAACAAAAATCCCTTTTAGTTTGTAGATATTTATAGGCCTTAGTTTTTGTGACACTTAGGTTTTCATACCTACTGTACCAAAGTGAAATGCATGGTAACATCTAGTGATTTCTAAATGCTAGGAAGCTGCATTTCTTTCTTTTCTGCTTTTTAAACTGGAACATAGTATTCATAAGTATTAAAGGACATAATTATTTTTGAAACAATACTATTAATAGGGTTTACTGATTCAGACTATTTTAGAGATCCTTTTCTCTCTCTCTCTCTCTCTCTCTCTCTCTCTCTCAAATAAAAAGCTCATCTTGACTTAAGTGGGAGACTGTACACAGCACAGTTACACTGGTGGCACTAGTAGGGTGGCAATACCCCCAAACTACCTATCAGAGAAGCTGAATGCATTTGGAAGCCAAAAAGCAAGCTGGTTCTCCATTGATATTTATACTAAGAGTGGCCAATTTGTGAAGAAACAAAGTAAAAGGCCAATCTCTGTATCATGTTTTCTGATTCTCTCTTGATTTAAAGAGATGCTGTGTACCAGTTTTGTGTAATCTTTTCTGTCGTACTTAACCTCTTTGTCTCAGCTTACCAGTTTTTAAAAGGATGACTGTGATAGTGGTGTCCGGTGGCAGCAGATGCATACTAAATGCATGAGTAGTCGTACTAATTGTAATAGTCATCGAATAGGAACAGCACTAGTGGTGTGATTTTGCAACGAGGAAGAAAGAACATTTTATATTCAATACTCATAAAATGCACTTAGAAAACATTTTAAACATAATCTTTGTGGTGTTGCATCTGCATGAAGTGTGCAGTTGGGGGAGAAGAAAGCTCTTTTTCATCTACTTCGATCCCACTCAGTATGGATCCTTTGAAAAAGAGGGAGTTCCATGTACTAAAAATAAGTCCTCCTTTTTAAAGTGTGTTGCCTAAGCAATGTAAGTGGATTCACGGGACTTTGTTGGAACTGTTATGAATATACTTGATGTTCATTCGCTTTCAAGGAGCTGTTCCAGGGCTGCATTAGGACCTGGGGACCATGGTGGCTGACTTTAAGTTGGGGTGTGAAGGGACCACTCAGCTTCCTAGTGAAGTGAAACAGAACTGTTCAGAGGGCAGTCTCTGCTTATTAGGAGCTGAAGAAGGGAAACACTTCATCTAAGAAGAAAAAGATACTGTGTTAATTTTATTAGAGATTTATCATATTGCACATGAGCTGTTAATTCTAAACTGGAAACAAAACTGTCCTTGGAACAATATCTTAGCATTCTAAACTTGTCTTATGTAGGAAATATATTTTAGTTTCGCTCTTCTTAAACAAGTTTCATTGGGTCAAAAATTTGAAGTGAGAGATTGAATCAAAAGGAAATACTCTTTAGTCTATATATATAAAAGTTTAGAAAATGTGTGGCATGGCTAAAAGGATACCCAATTACATAATATTATTCCTGGGACCAACTTGCTCCTCAAAACTCGATTTTTATTAGTTCTATAAAAACTTAAAGGTATGAGGGACATTTCTTTGCAAAGAAAGTACTTTCATCCTTCAGGTTTGAGAAATTTAAACTTAGTTTTCACTGGTATAAACTTTTAAGAAAAGAATACGAGTTTAGATAACAATGCTATTGGCTCATAGAACAATCTTTGAGTCTTGATAAAATCATAGTCTTACTTTCTTTGAGAACGGTTTTGAGGGTCATGTGGTCCTATTTACCCCTGTGCTGTCTTTTCTTCTATTACATCTCCAGGGGTTTGTAGCTTAGCTTCTATTTGAGGATTTTCATAATGCATTGCTTTACAACCCAGCACATTCCATAATTATTCCTTTTAGACAATAAAGTTAAGAAGTAAAACACTGTATAACAATGTTAATAATTGACCAGAATGCTCTATTTCTCCAACTTCCATCACCCCATCTGGATATAAACAACTGCATATTTATGATAATCTACATACTCATATAGGAACATGGTATATCTTTCTGTTTGTTCCATTTCTATTCTATAATTTTTAAATAAAATTTTATATATTCCTTGTATAATTCCTGTTCTTCCTGATTAAATTTTTCTGGATATTTTAGGGTTTTTTTTTCTTGTTATGTGAACACAATTTTCTCCCTCTTATTAACAAAAAGAATAAGCATTAAAAAAATTTAAATGATTTCCCAAGCCAGTGGAAGAATTCATAATCCAGTAGAAGAATTCTTTATTCAGGAGCCTCACATGTGTGAGTTGTGTCTGTGTGTATCCATGATAGGAGTGTTTGTAGTTTATAAAGTGAAGGGGCTAGCATATGTAGACTAAATATATTCATTCCACAAATAAATAACTTAAGCAACCTTGAAATATAAGACACTGTGTGAGACAATGGTAGGAGTAAAGAAATAAAAGTTTAGTCATCCTAGGAGTAAATTTGCTATTCATAGAACTAAGAAATGCTCATAGAAATAAAATAGAAGAAAAAATTGCTAACGGCCACAATGGGTGGAACAAACACCTTATAATTTATAATTTGGGAACTAAAGCAACAAAAAATGTATTATGAACCTAATATGAACTGGGATTTACATACAGTTACCTCCCCAAGTCTGCACAATAAGCCTATGAAATGGGGATCACTACCCAAAAACTTAGAAACGTTAATAGAAGCCTAGACAACACAGACAACAGCACAGCTAGATTGTGATTCCAGACCTGGTGAAATAACTGAGGAAAGTTCCATGGTGGGAATTAACCTTAAACAGTAGAGAAGATTAAGGTATATATAGAGAAATTGGGAGCATGTTATTTTATTTACAAATATAATTATTTGCCAATAAATCATTTAATTATTTACCAATTTAATCAATTTTACTGAATCTTCCAGATAGGTAGATAGATAGATAGATATAGATATAATGTTTCTAAAGTCTGCTACAATCATGTGATTGATCCTTTGAGTAGCGCAGAAAAAAAAAAAACTTTTAAGATTATGATTCCCAAAAGTTTGTCTTACTTGTCTTCATAGACCCTAATCCCATCAAAGAAAATTCTCATTAAATATTTGCTGACTGACTGCCTGAACTCATTTGACTGATTACAGAGTGAGACAGATATGAAAATAAATAAATTTGCTAGATGTTTTAGGGGTAGAATGTACAGGAAATAGTGAGGTCCCAAAGGAAAAATTAATCATTTCATTTGACGAGTTCAGGAAAGGTAGCAAATTAGTTGAATGCTGGTGGATGAGAGGTTGCTGGTCAGTAAACAAAGTCATTTTTGAAATGAAGGATAACCCCCAAAATCACCTGAGCCACAAAATATGGTGCCCTGCAGAACTATAAAAATTTGGATAAGGTTGAATTGGAGAGGTTTGGGGTAAAGCAATTAAAGTCCTGGGCATTTGGAACACCCAGATCACAGAAGGTACAATGCACTAACAGTTTTGAGTTTTATACTGTAAGAAATTGTGAAGATATTTGAGCAGTGGAGTAATATGGGAAATCTTGCATTTTAGAAAGATTACCCTGGCAGCCATGGAGAGGACAAACAAAGAAATTTAAGAGGCAGAGGAACAATTTTGGAAAATATGACAATAGTTGAGAGAAGAGAAAATGAGAGTCTGAACTAAGGCATTAGCTGTGGAGTTGGAACCAAACAAATGAACAAAAGGTACAAAAATACAAACCTTAGAACTTGTGGCAATAGGGGTAAAGCAAAGTAAAGATTAAATATAGCTCACAAGTTTATTTCCTGAATGACTGGATGAAGAAAAGCATCTGTAATCGAGAAAAGAAAGACAGGAATAGTAAAGAGATATCTGTGGATTTTGTAGTGGAGTTGTCAAGTAAGCACTCTGATATAGAGGACAAAATTTTGAAGATGCTATGGGCTAAATAAGTGATCTAAAATCACCTACAAAGAGATGATATTTGACAACATGGGAGAGAACAAGTTCAAAAGTGAAGGGTGCGTTAGAACAGGATAAGAAAAAGGTTTTAGGGAGGAACATGGGATGTAGCAATATGTAAGAAGCAAACAAAGAAAGCATATTGTTAAGTTTTCAATCCAGGGATTATAATTAATGATAAGAGAGATAGTAGGAGATAAGGCAGAATACGTTGTACCAGAAGCCAAACAGAGGCAGTGCTTTAGAAATACAAACTTTAAAACCTCTCAAGTCTTCTGCTGAGCAAACCATAGGCAATAATGATGCCTGTGATTAAGACATCTGAAAGTGAAATTCTGTGTGAAGAGGATACTTGAGATTATTTTTTTTTTTTTGCAGTACGCGGGCCTCTCACTGTTGTGGCCTCTCCCGTTGCAGAGCACAGGCTCCAGACGCGCAGGCTCAGCGGCCATGGCTCACGGGCCCAGCCGCTCCACGGCATGTGGGATCTTCCCGGACCGGGGCACGAACCCGTGTCCCCTGCATCGGCAGGCGCACTCTCAACCACTGCACCACCAGGGAAGCCCGACACTATGTTTTGAAGAATCTTGGTGATGAAATAATGAAGAAAGATGGAAAAGTAGGATCACAAGGCCAATATAGAACTAAGATTTTCAGATAGAGAAATTTTATATATGTCTGTAAGCTGAACAGAAGAAAACAGTGGAAAAGAAGACATTGAAAGTATAGGGGGGAAAGTTCTGAATAGTGTAATGCCTTGGTTTTAAGTGCTAATTATACCTCTCAAATTCTTATCTCCATTAAATGACTCACATTATGTACAAAAAATGGACAAATCTACACAGCTGCTTGAAACTAGATACATTTTGCGTGGTATACATCAGACAAAGCTACAAAAATCATGCCAAGACTGAGTCACAATTTGCCCTCCTGATGGAGAGCAATGCCCCAGAAAAATAACTGGAAAGACTTTACAAGAATTCCACTAACACAGAGGCTTGATAAGTGTGATCAGGTGGTAAGAACAGACAAAGCACAGGCAAATGGGGACAAGACTTGAATTCCTTTATGCTGTAGAACAGACACACTTATACAATCAACAGTGCTGGACGAAGTAGGGTTTGCCTGCTGCCTTCCCCAAGCAGGAAGCAGATAAAGGAGAGTGGGAAAGATTTTCTTCCTTAAAGGAATGGGGGCATGGACCCAGAGAAAAACTGGACTTTCACATAGTTAAATTCTCATAGGGAAAGATGTTTTGAAAGAAAGCTGTATTGCAGAAACTGGTCACAGCATAGAGTTCTACACAAGAGGAAGAAGTATAATGTAGATAAATTTATCCAAAGTCTTCAAACTGCAGTGCCCTCCAAATTTTTCCTAGGTTACTTAAGCCCTTGACAAAGCAACAAACAGAAATTGTCAAATCTCCTATCCAGAAACTGGGGTGTTATTGTTAAATCTTACTTTCTAATAAACCACAAAAGATGCTGTGATTCTATGATTCAAATGCAGGACATGGCCATCAAGCAACTTTAATATAAGGTCAGTTTCATAAATGGTCATTCTGTTTCCAGTCTTACAGTCTTATAATACGTTAAGCATAGAAGCAGAATAAAATTTTCTTAAGCATTATAAGGATATTATTTGTCTGCCTTCAATGATTCCCTGATGCTCTCATGGGTAAGTCCAGACTTCTCAGTGTCATTTGCAAAGCGCTCCCTGATTTTGCCCCTAAGTATCAACACAGCTTCACTCTTTGTAATTGTGTTCTTTGAATTTTATCCTCTAACCATTTATAGATCTCCTTACGGACCAGTAAAGAAGCCAGGCTGCATTCATACTTTGCACATTCTGTTATCACTTCCTTGGATATACTTTTCATACTCACAACCTCCTAAACTAGACTAATTTCTACTCTTTGAGAATAAAATAGAATTATTGAAGAATGGAAACTTTTGAGACAGTTTCTAGGTCTTCCATTTGCTAGAAATAGCATCAACCCATGTTTTATTGGGAAGATTAAATTAAATTAGATAATAAAACACAAAGTAAACCCTCAAGAAAGTACATTTTAGTAGGAGTAATACTTTTACTACTAACTGGTTTTGTGGAATGTGCTGATATTTATTGGAGTGCGAAGAAGAATTTGACATAATAATGTTGATTTGGGTTGTTTGATTTATTAGAGAAGTTGAGAAAAAGTGGTTCAATTGAACCTATATTTTAAAAAATAATTTATATATTCACCAGGGACCTTACACTATTTTATGTAGTTTAAATTTGAGAAAGTTACCAAAAAAAAGTCTATCACTTATTATCAATCAGTTGCAAATAGCTATTACCAACTCTATGAGTACAAAGTTGATACAACAAGCTATGAAGGTGTACTTATCTCAACCAAGGGATGAACGGTTTGTGACTTTTCAAATCACAGTCCTCTACATCAGTAAAGTAAATAGGAACAGAATTTATTGGACAGAAAAATAAGAGAAAAAATTTTAAATTCCATTAATAGTATTTAATCAAGCTATCCTCTCTGCATGAAGGATTTCTGTACAGTAGATTTCTCCTATTCTTTGTCCCAGGTGAACTGTTCTAATTATGAAAAAACAGAAATGTGTTTGTGTGAACCATAATGACAACCTACTTCACAGAGCAGAAATAATGATGGGTCCAGATGGTCCAGTGCAGGTGGTCGAAATTGCTACCTCAAAATCTACCATTATTAAGTGATTTTCAAAGGGCTCACACTTCGTCCACCACCACCAATCAAGAGACACTTGCTCAGGCCACATTCCCTTGGATAAAAACTAAGAAGTAATTACTTCCTTTAAGAGATCCACATCAATTTCATCACAAACAAAGTTATAAATATGAAGAAGGAATTTCTTTGCAATTCTTGTACAGATGTTATTAATTCTGTAAATATAGATGAATACGATGAAAGAAAAAACAAAATATCCAATATGGACAATGATTAACATATACTAGTGTATACACACACACACACACACACAAACACACATGAACACGCACATACATGCACACATACTACACATACACACATGCACACCCACATACATACATACACACGTACATACACACACATACACACACACACATACACACACACACACACACACATATTCACAGAGACAGAACACTACGTTAAAACACCAATTTACTAAGTAATTTTATCCTGAATTTTACATTTTTAACATTTGACTAAAGTAAAATGAATTAATAATTATCACATTTTATGATGGTTTAAATAGGATTGAGAACAAGTAAATCTAAAATACCTAATTTATGAAATAATTGTAATATTCATGTTTCTTTCTTTTTTTCTGAAATAGGACATCAAAAATTTTTATTACAATTCAACATGCTTTTCTAACAATGCTGTGGCCAAGCCACCCAATGTTTTCTTCACATTCCTTCCACACAAGTTAATTTGTTTCACAAAGTGGAACTAAAGTATATTCAAGTCATTCAAATGCAAGCTACATATATTCCTTATAAGTTACTGTATTAAGGTAGAAAAGAGATGCAAGAAAAAAAGACATCCCAGAACTTATAATATAGGTTATCAAAATATTGGTACACAATCTTTCCCAAGCTGCTTCATAATGATCCTAAAAATACCAGCAAGAAAAAATGGTACAAGAATGAGGTTTATGGCTCATCCGACTCCATGTCATAATTACTGTAATACTTATTGGTGTAATAATTCTCATAATTATCCTCAGAAGGATCTCTATGAGACCGGCAAAAATGACAGCTACATCTAAATCTTTGCACTCTTGAGGGAGTCTCAACGTCGTTCTGCAGTGGTTCTCTTTGAGAGTCAGATGGAGAAACTCCTTTGCAGTAGTGCTTTTTAATAGATTGAATCAGCTGCTCCATCTTATCTCTCTGATCAGTTAACATGGTCCTCACCCCTCTCCTACAGGGTATGTTTTCACCAAGTAACCGCCCAGTCGGTTGAGGTAGACATTGTGGTAGAATGAAGGGCAATTTGATACTAAGGTTGAGAGTCAAGTTACTGAGGTCCTTTATTAACACTTCAGACATAGTTTGAGAGGCAACTGGAATTTCCTGGGAATTTTCATCAATGGACATTTGAGGAGACTCCAGGCTCCAGGTTGGGTTAACCTCAGATGAATCCATTGGGAGCTTGAAGCTCCCCAGACCTTTGGGTTCCAGTGGAAGGTGATGCTTTAGAATGAAATTGCTACAAAGTAGCCTGGAAGAACTACAGAGCTAAGAAAGAGAGAGAAAAATCCAAGCTGACACAGAGGGGAGAGAAGAATCCGACCCATGATTCTTTAAATTAGTTATTTTCAATAGGAAGCACTGCTGCCCCCATCAGGCATCTAAAAATTTCTGAGGAAAACTTGGTTGCAAAATAATTGTTATAAACTACTGGAATTTAGAGGCAGAATACCCGGATTCTAAATATCCTCCACATCATAAAACTGTAACACACAAGGAAGACTTGACCCACATGATTTAGCAATGCCCTTGTCTAGCAAGCTAAACCATATTCTAGGCCACTAAACAAATCTTATTGAATTTCAAAGAATTAAAATTATTCAGACAATATTCTCTGACAAAAAGAGAATTAAACATAAAAAAAAAGCAGGATATCAGATACACCTACAAATATTTTAAAAAGCAAGCAAAACTCTACAAAATACTACATTGACCAAAGCAGAAGTCTCAAAGAAAAACAGAAAACATTTTGAACTAAATGAAAATGAAAAGACAACCTATCAAATCTGAAGAATACACTTACATCAAGATGGGAGGGAAATGTATAGTATTATTACTTGGCGACTTAGATGAAATGGATCAATTCCTTGAAAGACTCAAATTATCTAAACTCACCCTAGAAGAAATAGATAACATGAGTAGTACTAAATTTGTAGCTACAAGACTATACTTTCAGAGATCATTTCCATAGTTCATTACTAAATTTGCAGCTAAAACCTTTCTGAAAAAGAAAATGTCAGGCATAGATGGCTTCACTGGTGAATTACAACAAACATTTAAGGAAGAATTAATGCCAGTTCTTAAAAATGTCTCCCAGAAAATTTAAGAGACAGCAGCCCTTCTCAACTCACTTGAGGAGGCCAGCATCTTTTGACACACAAGACAGAAATAATAATAAAAAGAACAATATGACATAAAAATAGATGTAAAATTTCTTAATGAAATACTAGCACATTTAAATAATATATAAAAACAAACAAAAAAGCACAATCAGGAGAGTTATGTTAGGAATGCAAGGCTAGTTCAACATTTGAAAGCTAATCAGTGTAATTCATTATCTTAAGACAGTTAACAAAGACAAAAACAAAGGATCATAGCAATAGGTGAGGAAAAAGTATTTGCCAACATTCAGCATCCATTCATGATTTAAAACAAAATTCTCAGCAAACTTGGAATAGAAGGGACCTTTTTTAATCTCACAAAGAAAAACCACAAATATCTACAGCTAATGTCAAACTTAATTTCAGAAGACAATGTCTTTCTCCTATAATCCATATCTAGGTAAAGACTTCATCTTCAACCACTTCTATTCAGACCTATTTAAAGTTCCTACACCTAATTTTATATCTTATTATTATTACCATCACCACTACACTACTACTACTCAAGAAACCCCAGAAATAATAACTGGACCCACCTCTGTCTACACCTTATGATCTCAGTTATAGATCTGACTCACCATAGGATGTGAAAACGCCATATACTCCCTCCGCAGCCCTTACAGCTAAGGGGTTCAAGTTATGTATCAAGGCTTTGCCAATCAGAATTAGCTTGATTTTGGGGCTAAAAAGGACCTCAATTCTGAACACTCCAGGAGATATAATTCACATAGATTTCCCTCACCCTGGAGTTCTTGATGAAAGAAAACTGTGTAGTAGAGTTCTTGCTTCTTCCATTGTAGCAGGAAAGTCTATAGGGTGTGTTTCCAGCAGGGAGCAACTTGTGGCGCTCAGTAGTCAGTGAGAAGGGAAGTGGTTTCCTCATCAAACCAGTCCTACAATATTACTGTTGTTGTTTTTGTTCTTGGGCTTAGTTCCCAACTGGAAGGCATTGAGCCTGGTTCTCGATCTTCATAAAAAATAATGAAATAATGCCATATGCAGCAACGTGGATGGACTTGGAGATTGTCATACTGAGTAAGGTAAGTCAGAGAAAGACAAATATCATATGATATCGCTTATACGTGGAATCTTAAAAGAAAGGGGGGCACAAATGAACTTATCTACAAAACAGAAATAATGTTACAGATGTGGAAAATAAACTTATAGTTACCAGAGGGTAAGAGGGGGAGGGATAAATTGGAAGATTGGGATTGACATATACACACTACTATATATAAAACAGATAACTAATAAGGACCTACTGTATAGCACAGGGAACTCAAATCAATACTCTGTAATGGCCTATACGGAAAAGAATCTAAAAAAAAGAGTGGATATATGTAAATGTATAACAGATTCACTTTGCTGTAAGCCTGAAACTAACACAACATTGTAACTCAACTATACTCCAATTAAAAAAAAAGTAATAAAAAAGTTACCTAGTATCCTTTTCATAAACATCTATTCTGCTCTAGTAACAACCCTGAGTGATACGTTCCATAACTTTTGAACAGCCACCTGAAGTACCTGAAGATTGTTTCAAGACTCTGCAAAGGAAGCTACTGCACAAAAGAAATACTTTTATAATCTACAGACAAATATCTAAAATTTGAATTATAGTCCCAATATCTATTCTCTCTGAATCTCATTTTCTGCATCCGTAAAAAAAGGGAAAAAAAGCATAATTGGCCCATAGGATTGTAAAAGAGACTGCTTTGCACATTGTAATGACATGTTATAAAAAAAAAAGTTTTTTCATGCAAAATTCTATTACAAGAACTCTCGAATTACTTTTTGTCCATTGAAAATTTAAAGTGAAGAAGAAAATTAATTACAAGTTTTTCAGCAAATATTGATTGCTCTGAGTGTATTGTAAATTAAAATGAAGGAGAATTAAGTTCTTCATCATGGTAGAGTAGGAGATATATCAATTAAGATTAAGAAAAATATCTGTATTTACCTCAAAGTTAAAGATCGAGGGAAAAGGTTATCTTGTGGTATATCAGGAGTTCAAAACTTTAGGTCACTGTTTTACACATTCAGAAGATATAAAAATATAAAACACCCTCAAGCTATCAAACTTAAATCTACAAAATACAGTAAAGTAAATATGAGTGTATTTGTGTTATTGATCTTTTTTTTCCCAAAATTGAACAAATGATTCGCAAACTGAGAAAAAAAAAAGTCGCTTAAAGTTTTAAGCCTAATAAGAAAAATAATTTCAATTCACAAATGCTATTTAGTGACTAGAGTTTGCTCTTGGGAAATAAATTTTATCATTTTAATAAAACATTCAGAAATTCTCACTGTTGTGCATTTTAAAGTAATCTAATTAAAACCTAACACATGTATATGGAATAAAAAAAAATGGTCATGAAGAACCTAGGGGCAAGACGGTAATAAAGACACAGACCTACTAAAGAATGGACTTGAGGACACGGGGAGGGGGAAGGGTAAACTGGGACAAAGTGAGAGAGTGGTAGTATATATATGGACATATATACACTACCAAATGTAAAATAGATAGCTATTGGGAAGCAGTCGCATAGCACAGGGAGATCAGCTAGGTGCTTTGTTACCACCTAGAGGGGTGGGATAGGGAAGGTGGGAGGGAGATGCAAGAGGGAGGAGATATGGGGATATATGTATACATACAGCTGATTCACCTTGCTATACAGCAGAAACTAACACAACATTGTAAAGTAATTATAGTCCAATAAAGATGTTAAAAAAATAAATAAATGCCACTCTGGGAAACTGTTAAAAAAAAAAGAAAAAAAATGTCCATTGACAGATGAATGGATAAAGAAGATGTGGCACATATATACAATGGAATATTACTCAGTCATAAACAGGAACAAAATTGAGTCATTTGTAGAGAGGTGGATGGACCCAGAGACTGTCATACAAAATGAAGTAAGTCAGAAAGAGAAAAACAACAGGAAAATGTATGCTAACATACATATATGGAATCTAAAATAAATGGTACTGATGAACCTAGTGGCAGGGCAGTAATAAACATGCAGACGTAGAGAACAGACTTGAGGACATGGGGAGGAGGAAGGGGAAGCTGGGACAAAGTGAGAGAGTAGCATGGACATATATACACTACCAAAAGTAAAACAGATAGCTATTGGGAAGCAGTCGCATAGCACAGGGAGATCAGCTTGGTGCTTTGTGACCAGCTAGAGGGGTGGGATAGGGAGGGTGGGAGGGAGGGAGATGCAAGAAGGAAGAGATATGGGGATATATGTATATGTATAACTGATTCACTTTGTTATAAAGCAGAAACTAACACACATTGTAAAGCAATTATACTCCAATAAAAAGTTAAAAAAAACAACCCAAAAACCTTAGGAGAAAATTGTTTAAACAATATATCCATCATTCATCATATTTGCATTGACAAATTTTTAACATAAACTGTCAAAATTTTAATTTTATAGACTGTATGTGCTGTTAAATCAGAAGTTCCAAATATAGTCTTCTACCTTGTATTGCTTTACACTAAACATATTTTCAAAACACGATCTTTAAAAAACTATCAAAGGTATCTATCTTAGAAGACAAGAAAATATGAGACAACATTCAGGAGGGCCCCCCAAATTGAGAAACAGAGAGGATTATTTTTTCCTTCCATAGGCCTACTGAAAAAAGTTATAAGGCCAGTGTGCCGTGAAGCTTAGTGAAATCACTTTAAATTATTTATTACATATGTTCTTCTTCCTTACAGTTTTTAATTATTTTGCTACAAGTTGTGTGATTTTATTCCCTATGGTTTAAGAAAATGCATAAGGCAAATTTTGGATGAACAGTGATAACTCAAATATAAGAACTTCTAGATTAAAATGATCATTTCAATTTCATTACTCCTCTTCAATGCTAATCAATTCAACTAAAAATTTCAATTATATATAGAGAAATGATAAGCTACATACTCATGTAAAATGACCACCAAAATACTGAAGGATTTAAGTTCTGAAATTTACCAAAAATGTTCAATTCTAAAATAATATTCAGTAATAATCTTTATTATATTTTATTATATTTCAAATTTATTTTTGAATAGAGACATTTATTTAGAAATTAATAAAACTATAGATGGTATATTGTTATACCCACAGATCACATTATTAGTTTGTTAGCTAAAAGAAAATGCAAGAAATAATCAGTGAATCCTTTTATAACGTTCCCAAACTCAAATTTACTAAAGAAAATTCCAGGCATTTTGTTTAGAAATAATGGCTTAAGAGAAAAGAGGGTATCTGAGCTTGAGAAGACCTCATTATTTCCCTGCCTCAGCATGAGGTATTACACATGTTATTAACATATAGACTCCTGGGGGAAACCTGGAAAGAAGTAGCCCAAAATTCTCATTAATTTTAGGAGGTGAAAACTGTGACAATCTGAATAAATAAATAGTGTTAATTGCATTTTTACACATTGGCATGCTACATTTTACAACCAAGAGAAAGGAATGAGTTGAAGGAGAAAAGTTTAAAAAACATTTTATGCATAATTGATCCAGTTTTGTTACAAATTATTTCTCAACCAAAAAAGGTATGAGCAATTACAGGATTAGAAGGAAGAGAAAATTGGAGAAAATAGTATTCAAATAATCTATAAATACAGAAACACATAATCCATTTTATTTGTATCAAATCTACATAAAGGAAAATTTATGAGTATGTTGGGTATTTGCATTTATTGAACCCTGAAATAAGACCAGCCTCTAACATCTGCAGGGTTGACTCAAGTATAAATATGAAGGCCCACATACCACGTCTCTAAATATTGGGCTAGCCAAAAAGTGCCTTCGATTTTTAAGTAAAAATAAAAGACACCTTTTTCATTTTAACTAAGAACTTTACTGAACAACATATTCACCCTTTTGTTCCACTACCTTCTGCCATTTTTCAGGCAATATCATAATTCCATCCTCCCAAAACTTTTTAATTTTTTGAGCAAAGAACTGTTCCAGCTGCCCTTTACAGTCTTCCAGGGAATTGAAATGTTTTCCTCTAAGAGAATTTTGTAAAGACCGAAATAAATGGAAATCTGAAGGGGCAATGTCTAGTGAATATGGCAGATGAATCAGAACTTCCCAGCCAAGCTGTAACAGTTTTTGCCTGGTCATCAAAAAAAACATGCGGTCTAGGCAGAACACTCTATGACATAAATCAGAGCAAGATCCTTTTTGACCCACTGCCTAGAGAATTGGAAATAAAAACAAAAATAAACAAATGGGACCTAATGAAACTTAAAAGCTTTTGCACAGCAAAGGAAACCATAAACAAGACCAAAAGACAACCCTCAGAATGGGAGAAAATATTTGCAAATGAAGCAACTGACAAAGGATTAATCTCCAAAATTTACAAGCAGCTCATGCAGCTCAATATCAAAAAACAAACAACCCAATCCAAAAACGGGCAGAAGACCTAAATAGACATTTCTCCAAAGAAGATATACAGATTGCCAACAAACACATGAAAGTATGCTCAACATGACTAATTATTGGAGAAATGCAAATCAAAACTGCAATGAGGTATCACCTCATACCAGTCAGAATGGCCATCATCAAAAAATCTACAAACAGTAAATGTCAGCGAGGGTGTAGAGAAAAGGGATCCCTCTTGCACTGTTGGTGGGAATGTAAATTGATAGAGCCACTATGGAGAACAGTATGGAGGTTCCTTAAAAAACTAAAAATAGAACTACCATACGACCCAGCAATCCCACTACTGGACATATACCCTGAGAAAACCATAATTCAAAAAGAGTCAAGTACTACAATGTTCACTGCCGCTCTATTTACAATAGCCTGGACATGGAAGCAACCTAAGTGTCCATCGACAGATGAATGGATAAAGAAGATGTGGCACATATATACAATGGAATATTACTCAGCCATTAAAAGAAATGAAATTGAGTTATTTGTAGGGAGGTGGATGGACCTAAAGTCTGTCATACAGAGTGAAGTAAGTCAGAAAGAGAAAAACAAATACTGTATGCTAACACATATATATGGAATCTAAAATAAATAAATAAATAAAATGGTTCTGAAGAACCTAGGGGCAGGACAGGAATAAAGATGCAAATGTAGAGAATGGACTTGAGGGCACGGGGTGGGGGTAGAAGGGTAGGCTGGGACGAAGTGAGAGAATGGCATGGACATATATACACTACCAAATGTAAAATAGCTAGTGGGAAGCAGCCACATAGCACAGGGAGATCAGCTCGGTGGTTTGTGACCACCTAGAGGGGTGGGATAGGGAGGGTAGGAGGGAGATGCAAGAAGGAGGAGATACGGGCATATATGTATACACATAGCTGATTCATTTTGTCATACAGCAGAAACTAACACAACTTTGTAAAGCAATTATACTCCAATAAAGATGTTAAGAAAAAAAAAAAGGGCTTCCCTGGTGACGCAGTGGTTGAGAATCCGCCTGCTGATGCCAGGAGACACGGGTTCGTGCCCCTGTCTGGGAAGATCCCACGTGCCGCAGAGCAGCTGGGCCCGTGAGCCATGGCCGCTGGGCCTGCGCGTCTGGAGCCGGTGCTCTGTAATGGGAGAGGCCACAACAGTGAGAGGCCCGCGTAGCGCAAAAAAAAATTAATAATAAACAAGCAAAAGATGGACAGCCACGGTGCCAAGGAATATATGCAAATGGCTCATAATAAAAAAACAAAACAAAACAAAAAAACACAAGCAGTCTTGCATTATCCTGATGGAAGATTATGGGTTTTCTGTTGACTAATTCCAGATGCTTTTCATCGAGTGCTGCTTTCAACTGGTCTCATTGGGAGCAGTACTTGGAATTAATCATTTGGTTTTCTGGAAGGAGCTCATAATCGAGGACTCCCTGCCACTCCCACCATATACACATCACCTTCTTTGGATGAAGACTGGCCTTTGGTGTGGTTGGTGGTGGTTCATTTCACTTGCCCCATGATCTATTCTATTCCACATTATTGTACAGTATCCACTTTTCATCACCCGTCACAATTTTTTTTAAAAAAGTAATGTTTTCATTACGTTTAAGTAGAGAATCTCATGTGGAAATACAGTCTAGAGGGTTTTTTTCGCTCAACTTATGTGGAACCGGAACATCAAAGTGATTCACATAACCAAGCTGGTGCAAATGATTTTCAGTGCTTGATTTGTATATTTTGAGTATGTCGGCTATCTCTCACATGGTATATCGTTGACTGTTCTCAATGAATGTGTTGATTTGATCGCTATCAACTTCAACTGGCCTACTCGACCATGGAACATCGTCCAGCGAGAAATCTCCCGCATGAAACTTCACAAACCACTTTTGACATGTTCAATCAGTCACAGCACCTTCTCCATACACTGCATAAATCTCTTTTTGTGTTTCAGTTGCATTTTTACCTTTCTTGAAATAATAAAGCATAATATGCCAAAAATGTTGTTTTCTTCCTTCTTCAATATTAAAATGGCTACACAAAACTTCATCAATTTTGATGTCTTTTTCTAAATGCACGCTGATATGACAGCTGTCACAGACAATCTAACAAAATTGTTTTGAATGAAGTTAAAGATAACTAAGTGCTACTAGAGCCATCTTATGGAAAAAAACGACCGAACCTTTTGGCCAGTCCCATATTTAAAATACAAAAATCAAAAAACAAAAACAAATCAAGACATCAAAGCATTATATGAAATATGTTCTATCATCCTACTTTGAAAATTATACTTCCATAACATCCTGGAAGGCAAGGATAGGGTTTCGAATTCTTGGACACTCCGAGTTTTATACCAGAATTGAAGACACAAAGAGAACCAAACAGAGTGGACATATCTCTTTAACTCCGTAGATTCCTCCTTCATACGTGGCAGGGCCAGAGAGAAACCCTTTAAATGATAGGGTACCACCTAAAAATTGGTGTTTTACATCTTAATAATTTAGTACAGAACTGTGAGGAACAGAACTAATTATATTTCGTGAGGGCTTGATATTGGGTTAAAAAGTAATGAATCATTTCTAGTTTGGGTAACATGATTCTGTGGTGTATACTTTTCATCACTCTACCCCTACTAGAAAATGTTAGAAAATTTCATTTCACGTATGTAACAGCATTCTGCTACTTTGCTTCTCCTTTCCCCCTCCCTCTCCAGATTTGTTTCCCCCATCTTACAAATTAGTTGCCCTTGAAACTTGATGCAAGTCCTTCTAGAATCTAGAAACTTGATAAGTAGGAGATTTATTAAGATATTTGTTCTCAAATGTGGGTCTCTACTTAAAGAAATAATTTGAGATGACTACTCGGAGAACACTTTTTAATCCAACTTATTGTATACTGTTCTGATGAGAACATATACTACACAAACTCATTATGGAAAACCTACCCTTGCCCAACTGTTACTTTTAAAATTTATACATTAGGTTTTGGTGAGTTCAAAAAAGTGCTGAATAAACTTTTAGTAATTTCTTATTTAAAATGAAATGCAAGTAAGCATTTCAAATAGCAATTTATTTTGCAGAAAGAAATTTAACTTTGGATCTGGCAAACTATACTCTTGTTTAAACTCACAAAAAGTTTGCACCAATGAAACATTAAAATGAGTGTTTTGGGCTTCCCTGGTGGCGCAGTGGTTGAGAGTCCGCCTGCCGATGCAGGGGACATGGGTTCGTGCCCCGGTCCGGGAAGATCCCACGTGTCGCGGAACGGCTAGGCCCGTGAGCCATGGCCGCTGAGCCTGCGAGTCTGGAGCCTGTGCTCCGCAACGGGAGAGGCCACAACAGTGAGAGGCCTGCGTACCGCAGAAAACAAAAACAGAAACAAAACAGTGTTTTATTTAAAAAAAGAAAAGACCTCCATGCAAACAGACATGAGTTCTCCACCCTACTATATATACTATCTACTGTTACCTAATTTCAGAACCTTGATTTCCACATTTGTAATATAATACTCACACACTGTACATTTTGTATTGTAAGAATTATTCATAAGGTATATACAGTGCCTAAAAGAGGGGGTACTTAATAACAGAATCAAAATAATGCTGTTTCCCTGCAAATTCAAACACATACACACAGAGACATAATTTTAATGTGCACATTTTTGAGTAAATGAAGTAAGCCAAACAAGTACCTGGACATATGTCCAAAAAACCATCAGTTTCAAAATATATCTCTTCAAATTAGATGTATTGGTTTTCTAATTTATTGTTCCAAATATGGGCCAATCAATATAATCAATACAGTGGCATCTTAAGGCTCAGTTATTTTACATAAATAAAGTAACTATCTTTTCCCATATATATAATGGTATTTAACTGTTAACAAAATTAACAGACTAAATCTGTGACTGTTACATAGAATTAGAACCATTCTTCAGAAAGGCTAATTATTTTAATACTAGGCCTTGGATTTGCCTGTCTAAAGTAAGTCACTTGCCATTGTGATTGATTGCAGGTTCATTTGCATTCTGAAGTAGTACTCCTCCATTCTTTGTTTCACCCTCTGAACACAGCTATTTAAGTGTATTCCATTCTAGAGTTTACATGGGCTGCAGGTGCCAGTTCCTGTTGCAGCTGTGCATATATTTTAAAATGGGCTACCACAGAACACAGAGTGCAATGATATACCACATTTAATAAAGGTCTAGTTTGATTTGTATTGGGTTAGTACTTCCAGAAAGCAAAAGCAGGAACTAAATGACAGGCTTTCAAACTCTTAGGCCATCTAAACCTCTGGACATTGATTACAGAGGGGATGCTGAAAGAGTCTGTCATAAAACAGCAAAAATTTATAAAACCATTCCCTTCAAAAGACTAGCCAGTGCATTGAATTATTAATGAAAGCATATTGATTAAATGGTCCATGGCTTTTTAAAGCAAATATTACCTTTACAAAGTGCTTTTTGCATCAGAGTTACTTTGTAGTAAAAAACATTAAGAACTAGAAACATTATTGTTTTGTGTTCTTTTACTTTCTAGAATAGCATGAACTATTCTGGCATTATAAAGTGTTTTTTTGTGATTTAAAAATATATTCATTCCTCTGCCAAAGTCAAAGAATTCCACTGAGATATTGTATTTTCTCCCTTACTGTTTGGCTCTATACCAATGGGGGCTAACACATCCAATGCATTCCCTCAGCTAGTGTTATGTGCCTTCCACCTCGATCCACCTTTGGGAGGTGTTGACAGAAGACTGGAGTCTGCAGAGAGAGAGAGAGAGAAGCCATAGTATTTGTTCCTTTCCTTCTCTATGTAGATTCTGTTTTTGGCAGTGGTTCTGTCTTCACCATGATTCTAGTTCCTGTTCAACAGCCCATGATGTTAGATTCTATTCGGTGATCCCTGCTCTTAGGGTCTTATAATCCATTGTGGTATATTGGACAATGTCCTCTCCCCAAATGTTTCCAAGTGTTAATCTCTGGAATCTGTGAATATGTTACCTTACATAGAAAATTAAACTTTGCAGATATAATTATGTTAAGAATATTGCAATGGGAAGATGACCTTGGATTATTTGGATTGGACCAATATAATCACAAGAGTCAGAGGAATCTGATAATACATTGAGCTGACGGAGAATGAAATTACAACATATCAAAATTAGTGGTATAGACTTAAAGCAAGGCAGAGAGGGAAATTTATAGCACTATATAGTTATATCAAAAATAAGGACTAAAATCAATATTGTCTCCCTTCTTCAAGAGGCTAGAAAAAGAAGAGCAAAATAAACCTAAAGGAGCATAAGTGATGACTGAAAAGATAAGAACAGGAATAAATTATTGAAAAGAGAAAAGCAATAGGAAAAAACAATGTTCTGGTTCCTTAAAAAGATCAAGAAAATTGACAAATCTCTAGCAAAACTGGTAAACAAAGAAAAAGAGGGGGAGTTGAGGAAGATGGCAGAAGAGTAAGAGGTGGAGATCACCTTCCTCCCCACAGATACACCAGAAATACATCTACAGGCGGAACAACTCCTACAGAACACCTACTGAGCGCTGGCAGAAGACCTCGGACCTCCGAAAAGGCAAAAAAATCCCCACGTACCTGGGTAGGGGAAAAGAAAAAAGAATAAACAGAGAAAAAGAATAGGGATGGGACCTGCCCCAGTGGGAGGGAGCCGTGAAGGAGGAAAGGTTTCCACACACTAGGAAGCCCCTTCGTGGGTGGAGACTGCGGGTGGCGGAGGGCGGAAGCTTCGGAGCCGCAGAGGAGAGCGCAGCCCCCGGGATGTGGGGGGCAAAGCAGAGAGATTCACGCACAGAGGATCAGGGCCAACCGGCACACACCAGCCCGAGAGGCTTGTCTGCTCCACTGCCGGGGCGGGCAAGGGCTGGGAGCTGAGGCTCGGGCTTCGGAGGTCAGATCCCAGGGAGAAGACCGGGGTTGGTGGTGTGAACACAACCTGAAGGGGCTAGTGCGCCAAGGCTAGCCGGGAGGGAGTCCGGGGAAAAAGTCTGGACCTGCTGAAGAGGCAAGAGACATTTTCTTCCCTCTTTGTTTCCTGGTGCACGAGGAGAGGGGATTAAGAGCGCTGCTTAAAGGAGCTCCAGACACGGGCGTGAGCCGCGGCTAACAGCGCGGACCCCAGAGACGGGCATGAGACGCTAAGGCTGCTGCTGCCACCACCAAGAATCCTGTGTGCGAGCACAGGTCACTATCCACACCCCCCTTCCGGGAAGCCTGGGCAGCCCACCACTGCTAGGGCCCCGTGATCCAGGGACAACTTCCCCGGGAGAATGCACGGCGCGCCTCAGGCTGGTGCAACCTCACGCCGGCCTCTGACGCCGCAGGCTCGCCCCGCACTCTGTGCCCCTCCCTCCCTGCAGCCTGAGTGAGCCAGAGCCCCCGAATCAGCGGCTCCTTTAACCCCCGTCCTGTCTGAGCGGAGAACAAATACCCTCAGGCGACCTACATGCAGAGGCGGGTCCAAATCCAAAGCTGAGTCCCAGGAGTTGTGAGAACAAAGAAGAGAAAGGGAAATCTGTCCCAGCAGCCTCAGGAGCAGCGGATTAAAGCTCCACAATCAACTTGATGTACCCTGCATCTGTGGAATACATGAATAGACAACGACTCATCCCAAATTGAGTAGGTGGACTTTCGGAGCAAGATAGATTATTTTTTCCCTTTTTCTCTTTTTGTGAGTGTATATGTGTATGCTTCTGTGTGAGATTTTGTCTGTATAGCTTTGCTTTCACCATTTGTCCTAGGGTTCTGTCCTTCCTTTTTTGTTGTTTTTATTTTAAAATTTTTATCTTAATAATTATTTTTTATTTTAATAACTTTATTTTATTTTATCTTACTTAATTTTATTTTATCCTCTTTCTTTCTTTCTATTTTTTCTCCCTTTTATTCTGAGCCGTGTGGATGAAAGGCTCTTGGTGCTGCAGCCAGGAGTCAGGGCTGTGTCTCTGAGGTGGGAAAGCCAAGTTCAGGACACTGGTCCACAAGAGACCTCCCAGCTCCACGTATTATCAAACGGCGAAAATCTCCCAGAGATCTCCATCTCAACACCACCACCCAGCTTCACTCAATGACCAGCAAGCTACAGTGCAGAACACCCTATGCCAAACAACTAGTAAGACAGGAACACAACTCCACCCATTAGCAGAGAGGCTGCCTAAAATCATAATAAGACCACAGACACCCCAAAACATGCCACCAGATGTGGACCTGCCCACCAGAAAGACAAGATCCAGCCTCATCCACCAGAACACAGGCACTAGTCCCCTCCACCAGGAAGCCTACATAACCCACTGAACCAACCTTAGCCACTGGGGACAGACACCAAACACAACAGGATCTACGAACCTGCAGCCTGCAAAAAGGAGACACCAAACACAGTAAGATAAGCAAAATGAGAAGACAGAAAAACACACAGCAGATGAAGGAGCAAGGTAAAAACCCACCAGGCCTAACAAATGAAGAAGAAATAGGCAATCTACCTGAAAAAGAATTCAGAATAATGATAATAAAGATAATCCAAAATCTTGGAAACAGAATAGACAAAATGTCAGAAACATTTAACAAGGACCTAGAAGAACTAAAGAGGAAATAAGCAACGATGAACAACACAATAAATGAAAACAAAAATTCTCTAGAAGGGATCAATAGCAGAATAACTGAGGCAGAAGATCGGATAAGTGACCTGGAAGATAAAATAGTGGAAATAACTACTGCAGAGCAGAATAAAGAAAAAAGAGTGAAAAGAACTGAGGACACTCTCAGAGACCTTTGGGACAACATTAAACACACCAACATTCGAATGATAGGGGTTCCAGAAGAAGAGAAAAAGAAAGGGACTGAGAAAATATTTGAAGAGATTATAGTTGAAAACTTCCCTAATATGGGAAAGGAAATAATTAATCAAGTCCAGGAAGCACAGAGAGTCCCAGCAGGATAAACCCAAGGAGAAACAGGCCAAGACACATATTAATCAAACTATCAAAAATTAAATACAAAGAAAACATATTAAAAGCAGCAAGGGAAAAACAACAAATAACACACATGGGAATCCCCATAAGGTTAACAGCTGATCTTTCAGCAGAAACTCTCCAAACCAGAAGGGAGTGGCAGGACATATTTAAAGTGATGAAGGATAAAAAACTACAACAAAGATTACTCTACCCAACAAGGATCTTATTCAGATTTGATGGAGAAATCAAAATCTTTACAGACAAGCAAAAGCTGAGAGAGTTCAGAACCACCAAACCAGCTTTACAACAAATGCTAAAGGAAATTCTCTAGGCAAGAAACACAAGAGAAGGAAAAGACTTACAATAACAAACCCAAAACAATTAAGAAAATGGGAATAGGAACATACATATTGATAATTACCTTAAATGTAAATGGATTAAATGCTCCCACCAAAAGACTCAGGCTGGCTGAATGGACACAAAAACAAGACCCACATATATGCTGTCTACAAGAGACCCACTTCAGACCTAGGGACACATACAGACTGAAAGTGAGGGGATGGAAAAAGATATTCCATGCAAATGGAAATCAAAAGAAAGCTGGAGGAGCAATTCTCATATCAGACAAAATAGACTTTAAAATAAAGACTATTACAAGAGACAAGAGAAGGACACTACATAATGATCAAGGGATAGAGCCAAGAAGAAGATATAACAATTGTAAATATTTATGCACCCAACACAGGAGCACCTCAATACATAAGGCAAATACTAACAGCCATAAAAGGGGAAATCAACAGTAACACAATCATAGGACGGGACTTTAACATCCCACTTTCACCAATGGACAGATCATCCAAAATGAAAATAAGGAAACACAAGCTTTAAATGATACATTAAACAAGATGGACTTAACTGATATTTCTAGGACACTCCATCCAAAAACAACAGAATACACATTTATCTCAAGTGCTCATGGAACATTATCCAGGATAGATCATATCTTGCATCACAAATCAAGCCTTGGAAATTTAAGAATATGGAAATCATATCAACTATCTTTTCCGACCACAAAACTATGAGACTAGATATCAATTACAGGAAATGATCTGTAAAAAATACAAACACATGGAGGCTATACAACACACTACTTAATAACCAAGATATCAGTGAAGAAATCAAAGAGGAAACCAAAAAATACCTAGAAACAAATGACAATGGAGACATGACGACCCAAAACCTATGGGATGCAGCAAAAGCAGTTCTAAGAGGGAAGTCTATAGCAATACAATCCTACATTAAGAAACAAGAAACATCTCAAATAAACAACCTAACCTTGCACCTTAAGCAATTAGAGAAAGAAGAACAAAAAACCCCCAAAGTTAGCAGAAGGAAAGAAATCATAAAGATCAGATCAGAAGAAAATGAAAAAGAAATGAAGAAAACGATAGCAAAGATCAATAAAACTAAAAGCTGGTTCTTTTAGAAGATAAAAAAAATTGATAAACCATTAGCCAGACTCATCAGGAAAAAAAGGGAGAAGAATCAACTCAATAGAATTAGAGATGAAAAAGGAGAAGTAACAACTGATACTGCAGAAATACAAAGGATCATGAGAGTTTACTACAAGCAACTCTATGCCAATAAAATGGACAACCTGGAAGAAATGGACAAATTCTTAGAAATGCACAACCTGCCAAGACTGAATCAGGAAGAAATAGAAAATATTAACAGACCAATCACAAGCACTGAAATTGAAACTGTGATTAAAAATCTTCCAACAAACAAAAGCCCAGGACCAGATGGCTTCACAGGCAAATTCTATCAAACATTTAGAGAAGAGCTAACACCTATCCTCAAACTCTTCCAAAATATAGCAGAGGGAGGAACACTCCCAAACTCATTTTATGAGGTGACCATTGCCTTATACCAAAACCAGACAAAGATGTCACAAAGAAAGAAAAGTACAGGCCAATATCACTGATGAACATAGATGCAAAAATCCTCAACAAAATACTAGCAAACAGAATCCAACAGCACATTAAAAGGATCATACACCATGATCAAGTTGGGTTTATTCCAGGGATGCAAGGATTCTTCAATATACACAAATCAATCAACGTGATACACCATATTAACAAATTGAAGGAGAAAAACCATATGATCATCTCAATAGAGGCAGAAAAGCTTTCGACAAAATTCAACACCCATTTATGATAAAAACCCTGCACAAAGTAGGCATAGAGGGAACTTTCCTCAACATAATAAAGACCATATATGACAAACCCACAGACAACATCGTCCTCAATGGTGAAAAACTGAAACCATTTCCACTAAGATCAGGAACAAGACAAGGTTGCGCACTCTCACCACTATTATTCAACATAGTTTTGGAAGTTTTAGCCACAGCAATCAGAGAAGAAAAGGAAATAAAGGGAATCCAAACTGGAAAAGAAGAAGTAAAGCTGTCACTGTTTGCAGATGACATGATACTATACATAGAGAATCCTAAAGATGCTACCAGAAAACTACTAGAGCTGATCAATGAATTTGGTAAAGTAGCAAGATACAAAATTAATGCACAGAAATCTCTGGCATTGCTATACACTAATGATGAAAAATCTGAAAGTGAAATTAAGAAAACACTCCCATTTACTACTGCAAAAAAAGAATAAAATATCTAGGAATAAACCTACCTAAGGAGACAAAAGACCTGTATGCAGAAAATTATAAGACACTGATGAAAGAAACTAAAGATGATATAAATAGAGAGATATACAATGTTCTTGGATTGGAAGAATCAATATTTTGAAAATGACTCTACTACCCAAAGCAATCTACAGATTCAATGCAATCCCTATCAAACTACCACTGCCAATTTTCAGAGAACTAGAACAAAAAATTTCACAATTTGTATGGAAACACAAAAAACCCCGAATAGCCAAAGCAATCTTGAGAGGAAAAAATGGAGTTGGAGGAATCAGGCTCCCTGACTTCAGACTATACTACAAAGCTACAGTAACCAAGACAGTATGGTACTGGCACAAAAACAGAAATACAGATCAATGGAACAGGATAGAAAGCCCAGAGATAAACCCACGCACATATGGTCACCTTATTGTTGACAAGGGAGGCAAGAATATACCGTGGAGAAAAGACAGCCTCTTCAATAAGTGGTGCTGGGAAAACTGAACAGGTATATGTAAAAGTATGAAATTAGCACACTCCCTAACACCATACACAAAAGTAAACTCAAAATGGATTAGAAACCTAAATGTAAGGCCAGACACTATCAAACTGTAAGAGAAAAACCTAGGCAGAACACTCTATGACATAAATCGAAGCAAGATCCTTTTTGACCCACCTCCTAGAGAAATGGAAATAAAAACAAATATTAAAAAATGGGACCTAATGAAATTTCAAAGCTTTTGCACAGCAAAGGAAACCATAAACAAGACCAAAAGACAACCCTCATAATGGGAGAAAATATTTGCAAATGAAACAACTGACAAAGAATTAATATCCAAGATTTACAAGGAGCTCAATCAGCTCAATAACAAAAAAAACCAAACCCAAACCAAAAATGGGCAGAAGACCTAAATAGACATTTCTCCAAAGAAGATATACAGATTGCCAACAAACACATGAAAGAATGCTCAACATCATTAATCATTAGAGAAATGCAAGTCAAAAGTACATTGAGGTGTCACCTCACACTGGTCAGAATGGCCATCATCAGAAAATCTGCAAACAATAAATGCTGGAAAGGGTGTGGAGAAAGGCATCCCTCTTGCACTGTTGGTGGGAATGTAAATTGATACAGCCACTATGGAGAACAGTATGGAGGTTCCTTAAAATTCCCACTACTGGTCATATACCCTGAGAAAACCATAATTCAAAAAGAGTCATGTACGAAAATGTTCATTGCAGCTCTATTTACAATAGCCAGGACATGGAAGCAACTTAAGTGTCCGTTGACAGATGAATGGATAAAGAAGATGTGGCACATATATACAATGGAATATTACTCAGCCATAAAAATAAACGAAATTGAAATATTTGTAGGTGGACCTAAAGTCTGTCATACAGAGTGAAGTAAGTCAGAAAGAGAAAAACAAATACCGTATGCTGACACATATATATGGAATGTAAAAAAAAAAAAAAAAAAAAAAGGTCATGAAGAACCTAGGGGTATTACAGGAATAAAGACACAGACCTACTAGAGAATGGACTCGAGGATATGGGGAGGGGTAAGGGTAGGCTGTGACAAAGTGAGAGAGTGGCATGGACATATATACACTACCAAACGTAAAATAGATAGCTAGTGGGAAGCAGCCGCATAGCACAGGGAGATCAGCTCAGTGCTTTGTGACCACCTAGAGGGGTGGGATAGGGAGATACAAGAGGGAAGAGATATGGGAACATATGTATATGTATAACTGATTCACTTTGTTATAAAACAGAAACTAACACACCATTGTAAAGCAATTATACTCCAATAAAGACGTTAAAAAAGAAGACACTAATTACCAATGTTAGGAAGGAAACGGGATATCTTTACAGACACTGCAGAAATCTAAAGGATGATAAGGAAATACAACAAACACCTCTACACACATAAATTTAACAACTTAGGTAAAATGGTTCAATTTCACCACAACTCACCTATATGAAAGAGATCATCTGTTTGGTCCTACAACTATTAAGAAAATTTCACCACAATTTCACCACAACTCACCTATATGAAAGAGATCATCTCTTTTGTCCTACAACTATTAAGAAAATTGCATCTGTAATTTAAAAATTCCCAAAATAAAATCCCCAGGCCCAGACTTTTTCACTTGAAAATTCTATCAAAACTTTTAAAAAGAATTAACACTAATTCTACACAATTTTTCTAGAAAGCAGAAGAGATAATACAGAGGGACTTTAACTTGATAAAGAGTATCTTAAAAATCTATGATAACATCATACTTAATGGTGAAAAACTGAATGTTTTGGGAAATCACTACAGATCCTATAGACATTAAAAAGATTAAAAATATTATGAATAATTCTATGCCCCCAAATTTGACAAACTAGATGAAATGGACCAATTATTTGGAAGACACAATTTGCCAAAATTCATACAAGAAGAAATAGACAATATAAATAGTTCTATGTGTATTAAAGAAATTGAATCAATAATTAAGAACATTCCAAATCAGAAAGCAGCAGGATTAATTGTGTTGATTGGTGAATTCCACCAAACACTTATGGAACAAATTATACTAAGTCTTTACAATCTTTTCAGAGGATAGAAGCAGAGAGCATATTTTCAAACTCATTCTATGAAGCCAGCATTACACTTACACTAAAACTAAACAACAACATTACAAAAAAAAAAAAAAAACTACAGACAAATATCTTTCATGAACATACATGAAAAATTCCTCAACAAAATATCTGCAAATGGAATCCAAGAGTGTACAAAAAGAATTATTCTCTGTGACCAGGTAGGATTTATCCTAGGTATGCAAGGCTGATTCAAAATTTGAAAATCAACTAAATGTAATTCATCACCTTCAACACGTTAAAAAAGAAAAAAAATACAACACATAATCATATCAACAGATGCAGGAAAAGCATTTGACAAAATTCAACACCCATTCATGATAAAAAAAAAAAACTCTCAGTAAGCTAGACATAGAGGGAAACTCCCTCAATTCCTTGATAACGAATAATCTTTAAAAAACAAAAATGCAGCTAACATCATACTTAATAGTGAGAAACCCAAACCTTCCCCAGTAAGATCACGTACAAGACATAAATATTCCCTTTCACCACTCTTTTTCAACATCTTACCAGAAGTTTTAGCTAATGCAAAGAGACAAGAAAAGGTGGGTGTTAAAATTATATATATTGGGAAGGAAGAAATAAAACTGTCTTTGTTCACAGATGACATCATCATCTATATAAAACAATTGAAAGAATTGACAAAAATTCTAGAAGTAATAAATAATAATAGCAAGGTTGCAAAATACAAGGTTAATATATAAAAGTGAATTGCTTTCCTATATACCAGGAATGAACAAGTAGAATTTGAAATTAAAAACACAATACTATTAATATTATCACCCAGATAAAAGAAATACTTAAGTATAAATCTAACAAAATATTTACAATTCCATATGAGGAAAACTATAAAACTCTGATCAATAATTTAAAATAACTAAATAAATGAAAAGATATTCCATGTTTGATAGAAAGATTCAACATTGTGAAGATGTCAGTTTTTCCCCACTTGATCTATAGATTCAGTTTAAACCCTATCAAAATGCCAGCAAGTTATTTCACTGACATAATAATTCTAAAGTTTACATGGAGACCCTTGGACCAGCACAATATTGAAAAAGGAAAACAAAGTTGGAGGACTGACATTACCCAACTTTAAGACTTACCATAAAGCTAGTGATTAAAATATGTGGTATTGGTAAAAGAATAGACAAACAGATCAATGGAACAGAACAGAGATCCCAGAAACAGACCCACGTAAATATAGTCAACTTATTTTTGACAAAGGTGCAAATGCAATATAATGAAGCAAATATAATAATTTCAACAAATTGTGCAGGAACAATTAGACATACATGTGAAAAAAAAAAAAAAGAAGGAATCTAGACAGACCTAAACCCTTCACAAAAATTAACACAAAGTGCATCATGGCCTAAATGTGAAACAAAAAACTATAAAAATACTGGAATATAGCACAGAAAAAACCTACATGACCTTGGGTATAGCAATGACTTTTAGATACAACACTAAAGTTACTATCTATGAAAGAAATGATGAATAAGTTGGGCTTCATTAAAATTAAAAACTTCAGCTCTGCAAAAGACAATATCAAGAGAATGAGAAGGCAAGCCACAGACTGTAAGAAAATATGAGCAACAGATACATCTGGTAAAGGATTATTATAAAAAAATATATAAAGAATTCTTAAAACTCAACAGTGAGAAAACAAACAGGTCTTTTGCCTCTTTAGGTAGGTTTATTCCCAGTATTTTATTCTTTTTGATTCAATGGTAAATGGGATTGTTTCCTTAATTTCTGTTTCTGATTTTTTGTTGTTAGTATATAGAAATGCAACAGATTTCTGTGTATTATTTTTGTATTCTGCGACTGTACTGAGTTCATTGATAAGCTGTAGTAGTTTTCTGGTAGCATCTTTAGGATTTTCTATGCATAGTATCATGTCATCTGCAAGCAGTGACAGTTTTACTTCTTTTCCAGTTTGGATTACTGTTATTTCTTTTTCTTTTCTGATTGCCATGGCTAGGACTTCCAAAACTACGTTGAATAACAGTGGCAAGAATGGACATTCTTGTCTTGTTCCTGATCTTAGAGAAAATGCTTTCAGTTTTTCACCATTGAGAATGATGTTTGCTATGGGTTTGTCATATATGGCCTTTATTGTGTTGAGGTATGTTCCCTCTGTGCCCACTTTCTGAAGAGTTTTTATCATAAAAGGCTGCTGAATTTTATCAAAAGCCTTTTCTTCATCTACTGAAATGATCTTGTCTTTTTTTATTTTTCAATTTGTTTATGTGAGGTATCACACTGATTGATTTGCAGATGTTGAAAAATCCGTGTGTCCCTGGATAAATCCCATTTATCATGGCGTAAGGAAATAATCCCACTTACCATCACATCAAAAAGAATAAAATACCTAGGAATAAACCTACATAAGGAGGCAAAAACCTGCACTCAGAAAACTATAAGACACTGTTGAAAGAAACTGAATATGACACAAACGGATGGAAAGATATACCATGCTCTCAGGTTGGAAGAATCAATATTGTCAAAATGACTATACTACCCAAGGCAATCTACAGATTCAATGCAATCCCTATCAAATTACCAATAGCATTTTTCACAGAACTAGAACAAAAAATGTTAAAATTTCTATGGAAACACAAAAGACCCTGAATAGCCACAGCAATATTGAGAAAGAAAAATGGAGCTGGAGGAATCAGACTCCCTGACTTCAGACTATACTACAAAGCTACAGTAATCAAAACAGTATGGTACTGGCACAAACAGTACTGGCACAACAGACATATGGATCAATGCAACAGGATAGAAAGCCCCCAAATCAACCTACACACCTATGGTCAATTAATCTACCACAGTGGAAGCAAGAATATACAATGGAGAAAAAACAGTCCCTTCAACAAGTGGTGCTGGGGAAACTAGACAGCTACACGGAAAAGAATGAAATTAGAACATTCTCTAACACCACACACAAAAATAAGCTTAAAATGGATTAAAAATGTAAATGTAACTCAGACTATAAAACTCTTAGAGGAAAACATAGGCAGAACACTCTGTGACATAAATTGCAGCAATATCTTTTTGGATCACTCTCCTAAAGTAATGGAAATAAAAACAAAAATAAAGACATGTGACCAAATTAAACTTAAAAACATTTTCACAGCAAAGGAAACCATAAAATAGGCGAAAAGACAACCCATAGAATGGGAGAAAATAGTTGGAAATGATGTGACAGATAGGGATTAATCCCCAAGATAAAGGAACAGCTCATACAGCTCAATATCAAAAAACAAACAAACAAACAAACAACCCAATCAAAAAATGGGCAGAAGACCTAAATAGACATTTCTCCAAAGAAGACATACAGATGGCTAAAAGGCACATGAAAAGGCACATGAAAAGATGCTCAGCATCACTAATTATTAGAGAAATGCAAATCAAAACTACAATGAGGTATTACCTCCCACCAGTCAGAATGGCTGTCATCAAAAAGTCTACAAATAATAAATGCTGAAGAGGGTGTGGAGAAAAAGGAACCCTTTTACACTCTTGGTGGGAATGTAAATTGGTGCAGCCACTATAGTGAAGAGTATGGAAGTTCCTTACAAAAGTAGACATAGAATTACCATATGAGCCTGCAATCCTACTCTTGGGCATATATCCAGAAAAAAACATAATTTGAAAAGATACATGTAATGTTCATTGCAGCACTATTTATAATAGCCAAGACATGAAAGCAACCTAAATGTCCATCAACAGATGAACAGATGAAGAAGATGTGGTATATATACACAATGGGATATTAGCCACAGAAAAGAATGAAATAATGCCATTTGCAGCGATATGGATGGACCTAGAGATTATCATACTAAGTGAAGTAAACCAGACAGAGAAAGATAAATATCGTATGATATCACTTATATGTGGAATCTAAAAAATGATACAAATGAACTTATTTACACAATAGAAAGAGACTCACAGACACAGAAAACACACCTATGGTTACCAAACGGGAAAGGCGGTTGGGGGGAGGGATAAACTAGGAGATTGGGATTAACATATACACACTACTGTATATAAAATAGATAACCAACAAAAGCCTACTGTATAGCTCAGGGAAATATACTCAATACTTTATAATAAACTATTAGGGAAGAGAATCTGAGTCATATATATATATATATATATGACTGAATCACTTTGCTGTACACCTGAAACTAACATGTTATTGTAAATCAACTGTACTTTAATTTAAAAAAATGAAATAACACCATTAAGAAATGAGCCAAAGTCCTTAACAGACACCTCACCAAAGAAGATAAATAAATCACAAATAAGCAAATGGAAAGATACTCCTCATCAAATGTTATCAGGTAACTGCAAATTAAAACAGCAATGAAATACCACTACATACTTATTAAAATGGCCAAAATGCAAAGCACTGACAACACCAAATGCTGACAAGGATTTGGAATAACAGGTAATTCTATTCATTGCTTGTGTGGATGTAAATGGCACAGCCACTCTGGATAGCAGTTTGGCTTTGTATACTGTTACTAAACAATCCAGTAACTGCACTCCTTGGTATTTACCCAAAGGAGTAGTGGACTTATGTCCACATAAAAATCTTTACATGAATATTTACAGAAACTTTACTCATAATTGCCAAGCATTGGGAGAAAATTTCAATAATAAAATGAAAAGAGCTACTGAGCCATGAAAAAACATAGAGGAAACTTAAATGCATATTACTAAGTGTAAGAAGTCAATCTGAAAAAGCTATATATGTTAAGATTCAAAGTATATGACATTCTGGAAAAGGCAAAACTACAGAAACAGTAAAAAGTTCAGTGGTTGCCTGGGGATTCTGGGGGCAGGAGTGGATAAATAGGTGGAACACACAGGATTTTAAGGGCAGTAAAATACTCTGTATAATATAATAATGGATACATGTCATTATACATTTGTTCAGACCTATAGAATGTACAATAGTAAGAGTGAACCATAATATAAATTATGGACTTTGGGTTATTATGATGTGTCACTGTAGGTTCATCAGTTGTTAACAAATGTACCCTCTGGGAGGGTATACATTTGAGGGGGAAGGGGTTATATGGGAATTCCTGGCACCTTCACCTCAATTTTTCTGTGAATTTAAAACTGCTTTAAAAAATAAAGTCTTCATAATAATAATTTTTAAAAACTCACTGAATATTTTCCACCTAAGTTCAGTAATAAGACGAGACTTTTCACTACTTTCATCAATCTGTTCAACATAGTACTGAAAGTTCTAGCCAATGCAATAAAGTAAGAAGAAAAACAAGCCAGCTTTAAACAAAACATTGTTATACTTGACACAAAAAACTTGGTCCATGAAAAAAATGATAAAAAGAAATTCACAAAATTAAAAGTTATGCTCTATAAAAGACCCTGTTAAAAGAATGAAAAGATATGCCACATAACTGGAATGGTTAATATTATATCATCTGGAGTGGGCATGGGTTTGGCCCAACATTATTCTGGGTGTTTCTGGCTGAGATCAAGATTTGAATGGGGAAATGGAGTAGAGCAGATTGCTCTCCTTAGTCTGGGTGGGCCTATCCAATCAGCTGAAAATCTTCATAGAGCAAAAAGGCTGAGTAAGAGGAAACTTCTGCTTGACAGTTGAGCTGGAACATCAATCTTTTCCTTCCTTTGAACTCAAATTGAAATACTGGCCTTTCTTGGGACTTGAGCCTGCAAACTTCCTGATTGGAGTTAACAGCATTGACTCTCCAACTTGTCAGGCCTTTGGACTCAGACCGAGACTAGACATTGGCTCTCCTGTATCTCCACTTTGCTGACCGCAGATCTTGGGACTTCTTGCCATATAATACAATGAGAAAATTGCAAGAGACAGGAAGAAACACTTAGCTCAGGAGGATATACAAACAATAAGAACATAAAAATAACCACTTGGGAAATATGAATTAAAACTATAATGACAATAAAACAGAACAAAACAATGAGCTATCACTACACTTACCAGAATGTCTATAATTTTGAAAAAAATATATAGTGACACCAAATGCTAAAGAGAATGCAGAGGAACTGGATTACTTATACATTGCTAGTGGATTGTTAAAAGAAAACAAACAGTTTTGCAGTTTCTTCAAAAAACTAAACATTAAATTACCATAGGACTCAGCAGTCGGACTCCTAGGCATCTATACTAAAGAAATAAAAACTTATTATCACCTATTTTCACACAAAATTTATACATGACTGCTTATAACAGCTTTTTTAAAAATAATACCCCCAAACTGGAAATAACCCTGATGCCCTTCAACAGGCGATAGGTAAAACCATCTGTGGTACATCCATACTATGGAATAGTACTTGGGAATAAAGCAAAATGAAATATATGTACACATAACAACTCTGATGATCTCCAGAGATTTACACTGATTGCAAAAGAAAAATACTTATCCAAAATGCATTCTTGAAATGATAAAACTATAGGAATGAAGAACAGTTGAAAAGGAAATGGTGTGGCTATAAAAGGGAAATATAATGATCTTTTTCATGGTGACAATGTTCTATATCATCAATGTATCAATGTCAACATCGGGCTGTGATATTGTATGATGGTTTTGCAAGACATTTCCATTGGAGAAAACTAGTACAAGGTACATGGGAATCTATGTTATTTCTTACAACTACATTTAAGTGTACAATGACCTCAAATAAAAATTTAATTAAAGATGATTAGGGACAAAATTTAACCTGTACTGTGGGAAAAAATAATGGTCAGATATAAAACTTTTCAGAAAAAAATACAGAAAATTATTACCAAAAACCTGCAGGAAAATGTATATTAGAGAGAGATCTTCAGAAACAACTAAAATAATCCCAGGTTCAGATTCTTAGGATTCAGTCTGGTAATGCAGGATGTCTGATTTGCACCACTTTTCATTTATTCAGTGATTACACTTTATTCATGTCATGTCTTTTCTACTCTTTTTACTTCTTTATAAATATCCTGTTTGATAATTCTTATTTATTATGAAAATAGTTAGTCCTATATTTAGTTTTCTAACATATCTGAAAATAATGTTACCATAATAGTATTTATTCTATTCATTCAATTTTTTCTTGTTCTTTCCACTGCACTTCCATGCCTTCTATAGGATAAATTAAATATTTTAGAGTCACTTTGCCCTCTCTACTTCATTATATCATCTTTCAATAGTTATACTAGAGATAACAACATGCATAATTGGCTTTTAAAATATACCATGTAAAGGTGCTTTACCACTTCCCAACATAGCAGGGAATTTACAATAGCTTAAAGCCATTTACCCCTTCTCCTACATTGTTTTGCTGTTATCTGACTTTCAGTGCCAGATATATCAATAGTATAAACTCCGAAGCACATTTTTATTTTTAATAGATCAGTATTTTATATTTTAGTTTTGCCCATATACTACATTATATGGGAGGGTTATTCATTCCTTCCTGCACATTCAGGCTGAATTCTGAGACTCTGAATGAGCCACTACATTCAGTGAAAGAGCTGAGATTTACAGCTTATCTGAAATGATGCAAAGAAGGTAGACATACAAAGAGGATAAATGGAGGACAAGAGAAGGTGGTAGAACTAGTGGAAATAAAAGTAAAAATCTAATGAAAATAACATTTAAACACATGGTATGAAAGGTAGAAACAGAAAATAATGTTTTCAGAGGGTAGAAACAGAAAATAATGTTTTCAGAGGGTAGAAACAGAAAATAATGATGGATATACCTTAAGCAAAAAAAACTTAGCTAGCCTGATAATGTTATGTAAATGGTCTAAATATTTTATATATAATGATAAATAATATTTTATTCACAGATATATTGGTATGCTTTCAGCTGATAATTTATTAGAAACCCAAACAGAGGAACCAAAAATTATGGTTGAAAACAGGTAACTAAAAATTAGGGTTTTATTGATTTAAGTTATACAACCAGAGCCATCAGCTATGATTTTATTTAATTTACACTTGAGTAACAAAAGTTTCAGAAACCTGAATTATAATAATTGTAAATAATTTAAAAGTACTGATTAAAGTTCTAAGCAAACAGTTATCTTTTAAAATCTATTTTGTAAGGCATTTGCTATTTTTAAAAACCATAAATGCCCTTTGAGAAAGTTTTAGAAATTCTTGCTAGAGATTTGAAGATAAAAATGTTTTTAAACATCCATTTTTTCATAAGCTTTATAAAATACTGTGTTCCACCAGAATTCTAATATACTACAAACCCCCTGTGGAGTTCAATAAAAAGATTTCTATGTAGTTCATATGTCTTTGTTTCTGACTAATGGAAAACAAATGAAATGTTGAAAAAGTCACATTAGAGTCAGTCACACATCATAAATTGCCTTTCTTAGTGTGTCATTGTATAAAATGACTTGATGTGCCCCAGAGGAGAATTCCATTAAAACACATACCCTTCTCATTCAGAACTTTAGCTTCATAAAGCAGGAAAGACAGAAAAGTGTAGTAATGCCCATCTGAACCGCTTGATATAATACATGTAGGCAACTATAGTTGGGAACTAGTGAAAAGTTATAAAGAATGGAAAATATCCCTTCTATGATATACCCTGTGTAACAAGAAGATTAATAGATTTCTAAGTTCATATTTTCTTTTATTAAACTGCCTAAAATATCCACACATTACCCTAAAACTCATACAACTCTGTCATAAGTGAATGGTAGCAATATTTGTGCACACTTGTCATTTAATAAAAATATTAAAGTTTCTTTTTCCATAAACTCATCATGGGAATGGTTTTAAATGATGGGCTCAGTACCAATAAACCCTGCATATAAAGACTGCATTTGGCTGATTCTAAACGATACTCTCTTACATACACAGACACACACACATCCGCAATTTAAAAATCCTCTCAAAATGAAACGAGATGAAAAAGAATGAAAAGCACTTTTGCATTTATACCATCTGCTACATTATACTTACAATCCATTTAGCATAACTCCCTTCTTAGTTTGCAAAATGAAACATACTAGTTTTGTACACTCTCCAAATCCAGTAGGCACCAATCATGTAGAATTTAACTTACATGGCCACATTCCACAGCCTTGATATTTTTCCAATTACTTATTTTTCATTATAATCACTAAAACTTTTCATATTGATATGATGGATACTTACACATGAGATGGAACTTTTAAAATGGTGTCCATACCGGTGGCAGTAATATTTAATCTAAGACACTAGATAGGTACAGCATTGGTCAGCGCTTGATTCTTTTATTATGTAAAATACGTGTGGAGTATTCCTTATTTGAAGCTAACTTGTTATATGATTCTTTTATGGAGACCTATTGTTTAGCAAAATCAGCCCTTCCTTAGCTGTGAAACACACAAAAATAGGAACATTATATTAGTGATATGAGTATACATGAAGTTACCATCCCCATTTCCACAGTATTTTTATTCCATTTTTACAAATCCTCAAATCCTTTGAAGAACATTTTCTCATTTTTTTCCACTCTATTTGCTCACCTTTTAGCTTAGCCTAGTGACAACTGTCGTAACTTGAGTATCTGATTTACTATCTTTTTGCCCACCATAGATATTGTGATTTTATTGAAGAAACACGTTTTCCACACAGTAATTTTCCAGGCATTTCTAAACTCCACGGATCAAATAATCTTCTCCTCCATCTTTTTTAGCTTCCCACACTCATGGTCAGACTCTAGCCAAGTGTTACCCAATAGAAATATAATACAACCATACTTAAAAAAACAGTGTAATAGACACACATACACACACTATGAAGAAACAGCTAAAATTCATTTTAATTGTACATTGTTTTTAAACCAATGTATCCACAATATTTTGGACATTGGTGAAAATTCCTGTGTTAAAATTACAATATGCTCCATCCAAACCAAGACTAACAAGAAAATTTATGGTTTATAAGTACCTGGAAACTTAGGAAAACCTGAGGAAATTGAGAGAATTATAAATGGGATAAAACCTATCTTCAGCCACTCTGATGAAAAAGGTTTTTTGAAACAGGAATCAGCTGAGATACAGAATGTAGAAATGGCACTTTTCTTTCACAAGAGCAAAGAGATTAATACCTAATATACTAATAGCAAGAGAAAAATATGTTTTCTCTTTTTATTGTAATACAATTATTTTTGATATGCCAGTGAAATGCTCACTTATTTTCTTTGAAATAATTTCAATAAAAATAATTATAGAATATGGCTCTCAAAAAAGCTCATGATCTTAATGACATGACTTGAAACATACAAATTATAACAAATTATGCTTTTTTATTATCACTTCATACATTTCACACATATTGTCAGTATTTGAATGACATTTTTGGGAAGTTGAAGGCATGCCTATTACTACTTTTTTCTGCTCTGAAAGTAATTGACAACAGCTTCCTCTTTGTGCCTCCTTTTTGAAAAATCACAAAACTCTATATTGCAGACATAATTCCCACATGTCCATTAGCACTTCCCTTTGGTAACAAAAATTGTATGCTTTACCTTTTAAACTAAATTTGTATTTCCTTTTCTGTCAAATACAGATATATTTGAATATATACTTGAATATATCAAGATATTATATTCAATTTAAAGAAACACAACTAAAAAGAGAGTGTCAAAAACTGACAGTTCTGGTTTCCTAGTAGCTATTGAACTTCATAAGAAAATTGTGGGATTAAAATAAAATAAAATATAATGTAACAATACAAATAATATACACAGAAATATAGGCATCTCCGTTTTAAAGAGAACACTCCCTTTAAGCATGTCTTTATTGAGGATTAAAAATATATACGTAAATTCTGTATAAAATGTGTATATGTACATTTATCTAGCTCTAAAATTAAAAGGAAAAGGCAAATTTACAAGTGGGAGGAAGAGGTGCTGTCAGCTAGAGCATACCTCATCCTCCTTACCTTATTAATGCCAAGGAGAAAGGAAAATGAAAAAATTGTTTTGTCAAAATTATTTGCAAACATACTAATCAACTGTGCTGAATAGGTTCTAATAGAGAAAGATAAGGAGAGTCTTAATCTATGGAATGCTTTTAGCATGGTGCTCCTGGTCTGCCTGGGCTTCTTATGATAAACAAACCTGGAGTTTTTGTATTTATGGGGCATGGCCAGTAGTCTGCTAGAGTTGGCTCAAACCGGTTTTTGAGCACCAATTGTATACATCCCTTTCCTACTCTAAATCCAGTGACACCACATTGTAGGCTTAAAATCACCCACAATGTATTTACATCACAAAGACTAGCATATGCGGGCTTCCCTCGTGGCACAGCAGATAAGAATCTGCCTGCCTCAATCTCCTGGCTATTGTAAATAGAGCTGCAATGAACATTGTGGTACATGACTCTTTTTGAATTATGGTTTTCTCAGGGTATACGCCCAGTAGTGGGCCATATGGTAATTCTATTTGTAGTTTTTTAAGGACCCTCCATACTGTTCTCCATAGTGGCTGTATCAATTTACATTCCCACCAGCAGTGCAAGAGGGTTCCCTTTTCTCCACACCCTCTCCAGCATTTATAGTTTCTAGATTTTTTGATGATGGCCGTTCTGACCGGTGTGAGATGATATCTCATTGTAGTTTTGATTTGCATTTCTCTAATGATTAATGATGCTGAGCATTCTTTCATGTGTTTACTGGCAATCTGTATATCTTCTTTGGAGAAATGTCTATTTAGGTCTTCTGCCCATTTTTGGATTGGGTTGTTTGGTTTTTGTTATTGAGCTGCATGAGCTGCTTGTAAATTTTGGAGATTAATCCTTTGTCAGTTGCTTCATTTGCAAATATTTTCTCCCATTCTGAGGGTTGTCTTTTGGTCTTGTTTATGGTCTCCTTTGCTGTGCAAAAGCTTTGAGGTTTCATTAGGTCCCATTTGTTTTTTTTGTTTTTATTTCCATTTCTCTAGGAGGCGGGTCAAAAAGGATCTCTCTGTGATTTATGCCATAGAGTGTTCTGCCTATGTTTTCCTCTAAGAGTTTGATAGTTTCTGGCCTTACATTTAGATCTTTAACCCATTTTGAGCTTACTTTTGTGTATGGTGTTAGGGAGTGATCTAATCTCATACTTTTACATGTACCTGTCCAGTTTTCCCAGCACCGCTTATTGAAGAGGCTCTCTTTTCTCCACTGTATATTCTTTCGGATGAATGGATAAAGAAGATGTGGCACATATATACAATGGAATATTACTCAGCCATAAAAGAAACATAATTGAGTTATTTGTAGTGAGGTGGATGGACCTAGAGTCTGTCATACAGAGTGAAGTAAGTCAGAAAGAGAAAAACAAATACCTTATGCTAACACATATATATGGAATCTAAGGAAAAATAAAAGTCGTGAAGAACCTAGGGGTAAGATGGGAATAAATACACAGACCTACTAGAGAATGGACTTGAGGATATGGGGAGGGGGAAGGGTAAGCTGTGACAAAGAGAGTGGCATGGACATATATACACTACCAAACGTAAAATAGATAGCTAGTGAGAAGCAGCCACATGGCACAGGGAGATCAGCTCGGTGCTTTGTGACCACCTAGAGGGGTGGGGTAGGGAGGGTGGGAGGGAGGGAGACACAAGAGGGAAGAGATATGGGAACATATGTATAACTGATTCACTTTTGTTATAAAGCAGAAGCTAACACACCACTGTAAAGCAATTATACTCCAATAAAGATGTTAAAAAAAAATAAAAACAAACAAACAAAAAAAGGGCTTCCCTGCTGGCACAGTGGTTGAGAGTCTACCTGCTGATGCAGGGGATGCGGGTTTGTGCCCTGGTTCGGGAGGATCCCACATGCCGCGGAGCAGCTGCGCCCGTGAGCCATGGCTGCTGAGCCTGCACGTCCGGAGCCTGTGCTCCACAGCGGGAGAGGCCACAACAGTGAGAGGCTCGCGTACCGCCAAAAAAAAAAAAAAAAAAAAGAAGAAACTGCCTGCCAATGAAGGGGACACAGGTTCAATCCCTGGTCTGGGAAGATCCCACACACTGCGGAGTAACTAAGCCCGTGCACCACAATTACTGAAGCCCGCGCGCCTAGAGCATGTGCTCCAGAAGAGAAGCCACCGCAAACAGAAGCCCGCACACTGCAACTAGGGAAACCCCACGCATAGCAGTGAAGGCACAAAGCAGCCAAAAAATAATAAATAAATGGAAAAAAAAAAAGACTAGCATATGCTATAAATCTGGGCTTTTGTACAATTCCCACAGCCAGAGAGCGAATTGTTAAACATATAACAGCATGACATTTCCATTTTCCCCCTTTATATTTGGTTCTAGTGTAAAGAAACACCCCCATCTGGAAAGTGCTCCGGGATGAATTCCTAACCAGAGGGGCTGCCTGATGAAGATGCAACAGAGGGACATGTTACAGGGTGGGGGTGGGGCACCTCTGGCACAACAGAGCAAAGAGGTCTTCCAAACAAGCCACAACAACAGCAACCTGGGCAAAGTTGTCAAAACCAATCATTTAAAGACCCAGAAAAGTGGTGAAAAGGCATGTAACAATTGAGAAACAGATACTCAAGAATGTCTGTTGAATCTCAGGAAGAGCAGTAGGTGTATGGCATCTTAACCAGAAACTGCTTCCTCCGTGGCTCCCCAGATCCATGGTTAGAAATTCTACACAGCCAGGTAGGGTGGACCATCAGGCATTAGCAGCTCTGCTGTCTGAGTGCAGGAGGTTGACGTTATTTGAAGTACTGTGTAAAAAAATCCATGCCCAGATCTTAAAATATGTCTCTAGGACCACATAGCTAGCTAGTGGACCACGCTGATTAAAAGCGCTGAGCATATCTGAACTGTCAGCAAGTTTCAACACTTCAAAAACCAAACCATGCATTTTTAACAGTTTCATGTGTGTTTCTTCAGTTTGAGTCTGTCTGGAACCTCTCACTTCTGCTACTCTTTGCCATGTTCCCAAATTCAATTCTCATTCATCAACTGTTTGTCATAGAACCCCACACTCCAAATGATCTGTGCGTTCTCTCTCCAAACTGTATCTTCCAATGCTAACTTTCTAACCAACAATTCCCATTGTTCTGCCTTAATTTAGTTCCGTTTTAAAGAAATTCCCCCACCCTCGTCATATATAGCATCTTTACTAAGACTCTGTCTCCTCCTTGCCTGAGCTAAAATATGGATCTTCTCTGAGGGCACTGTTTCTCTTATGCCATGTATGAAAGGCTGCTAATTTTCTTGTAGCCCATGACCCTAATGTTCAGGGTGATCTGGTGCTGTCACTGATACCTGTTTGCTACCATTTACATCTTCAGTTCATCTTCACCAGAGTAATTTCCTAAGCCTATAGACTCTAGTGCAAATCAATTGAGAATTTGCACCCTGGATCACAATTTCCTTTCCTGCCGTAATCCTAGATGGCTTCTGTGTCTACAAAGATGTCCAAGAGAACACATTAGATTTTAATATCAATACTATTTTAATTTCTCTGGCTTGCTTTCCACACCTTCCCAGCACATTACTCTTTAAACAGCACTTTTGATCTTATTACAGCCTGGAACTCTTCAAACAAATTAAACAAATGACAACTTATCAAACCTTCATAACCGTTTCTACCCTTCTAGTTCCTTCACTCCATTATTCCTATCTCTCTTCCCCTTCCTCTTTCTTAAGCTTTCAAACACCTGCATTTTTTCATATGCCACCTTTATACTCTCAGCCCCTGTCACTTTCATACCAAAATGATTTTTCCTTCCAACCATAATTTTACTTGCACTTTCAACTACCTTATTCCTTTAAACTTTGGCTATATTCTGTAATATTATATGGTACTTAAACTTTTGTTAACCTTATCATTCTTTTTTTCTAGTCCTTTTGGGGACTGCTGGTTATTTTTGAAAATACTGCATAACCACAATAACTACTGTTCAAATTTATGGTCTTCAGTCTAGGGATTGTTCTCTTCCTTTGGAACCCTTTCAAATGCCTTGGTCAATTTCATCTCATATCTTCTATGGTGTTTCATTGAAAAAAAAAATACTGGTACCAACGTTAATCTTGACCACACTTTTATCTTTCTGTCGTTCACTCACCATCTTTTTCTCCCTCTCTCTGGAAATTACCAGGCCTCTTACTTCACTTCCCCGTCCGGTTTGTGTTTCTCTTTAGCTGTCACTTTCTTTCCCTTCACTGCAATTTTTCCTAGAGGTAATGTAGGCACAAACTATCTTTCAGTAATATTTACTATATGCCTCACAATATAAGCTATGTATTTACAATATGTGGTTTACAATAAAATATAGGGGATTTTGAAATGTGACAACAAAAAATATTTACAAAAAAGAATCTGTAATTTTCCCGGGACTCAATCCATTAGGTTGTTTTTGCATTTATTTGAAAAGTATTCTTCCTAGGCTTATATCTCAACAGCTGACATATCAGAGTTTCCCCCTCACTCTTTGAGGTAGGTCACAATCCACTTCTCACCAATATCCAGTTCTTCTTTACTTCCTGGGTCTCTGTGTAAGGTGGTGACTGGCCCCCAATATAATCTTAGTGTAAGAGATGTGTAACATTTTGGAGCTGAGGCAGTGAAGAAGTCTCCAGAATTCTCCAGTCTCGGATCCCTTTTGCAAATATCATGGGGGCAGCCTTGTATTGAGATACAGAGCCACAGAGTATTACCTGGGGGTAATACCTCTTTGAACTGATATACTTCTCATCTTAGTGATCTTTCTCTGTAGCCTCTAACACAGTTGAATACATCTTTGTTTCTCAGGCTTTCTTTCCTTGACTTCCATCAGTTTATTGGGAAGCCTCACACAGATGGCATAGGGTGATCAATAAATCAAAACACAAATTCAGCATCTTCCCCCAAAACATGTTTTTTCTCATTTATTATCCCTGCATGATAAAATTCATATATGCTCAACTAAGTCCAATATCTACAAGTCAAATTTTCTCTTTCCTTTCTGCCTGCATCTTAGTTTACAAAATCCAGATTGTACCCCTGAATCTCTCAAAGCCTTTTCCTGCTTTCTTTTCCCATTGTTATTTCCATTGAGTCCCTTATAATTTTTTCCAAAAGAATTGCAGTCTACTCCATACCTGGCTCCCTGCTTAGAGGTAAGTGCATTTTCCATTTGGAAAAGGAAAAGTTGGAAAATAACAAAAAGTGGTCACCCATTGATAGTACCTATCATATTCTGCTGTACAAAAGAATAAGAAATCCCAACCATTCTTTAGGCTCTAATATCTAGAAGAGCTCTCCTGGCTGCTACCTCCCACTCCTGTACCTTGCAGTAGGCATTTTGAGGGTGCCTTTGTTATTCACTCCTGTTGGATGCCTGTGGATTTCCTAAACTGATGGGCAATCCCAAGCTGTTATCCAGGCCTGAATTTTCCCTTGCATTTCACATGTCCCTCAAACCCGTGGGAGGATTCAGGGCTTATTTGCTTTTGGTTGACTTTGTTAGCTAGAGTTCTAGAGATTTAGAAATCGTGTCTAAGTATTTTACTTGCATTTTGGTACTTCTGTGTCCTACCTGTAAACTGTCCTTCTCTCTGCACAAATCCTAATCCCATCTCCATATTCCCCACCTTCGTTTCCGGACAAGCAATGCAAAACCAACACCTTAGGGCAGTCACCCCAAATTTGTGTTCTGTATATAGCTCTAAATCAGCTTCAATTTCAAAATAACCTTTTTCTCATCTCTTCTTTCTCTAACTGGCACTCCCTCACTGCTGCCCACACATTACTCCCATTAAGTGCTTAACTAGTTGTATCTGAGAAAGGTCTGGGAATATCGGTTTATTCAGTTTGAGAAATCTTTTGTCTGACTCAGTCCTGTCTCAATATTGTAAAATTTTGAGACAGGACCTGTCTCTGTATTGTAAAACTTGGCATGGGGCAGATCATTTAATTTTTCTAAATTTCTCAATCTCCGGATTATGACTGGCCCATTTTGGACTTCAGTCTGCAAAGAGAAAAGGGCTTTCTTCGACAATGTACAATTTCTTTCCTTTCTACTTTCAAACCAATTACTTCAGTTGATCTCTTTCTCCAATTATTACCCGTGGCTTTAAGAAATACCCAGTACACATTAGACTGCTTATTTTTTTTGTTCTTTTAACAAATCAACTGCAATGGCAATATAAACTAGAGGTGGGAATGTAAATTGGTGCAGCCACTATGGAGAACAGTATGGAAGTTCATTAAAAAACTAAAAGTAGAGCTACCATATGATCCAGCAATCCCACTCCTGGGCATATATCCAGACAAAACCATATTTTGAAAAGATACATGCACCCCAATGTTCATAGCAGCACTATTTACAATAGCCAAGACATGGAAGCAACCTAAGTGTCCATCGACAGAGAAATGGATAAAGAAGATATGGTATATATATATATATATATGTATATATATTGGTATAGATATAGATATACACACAATGTATATCTATATATATGTATATATACAATGTATATATACTATATATACA